>NC_142051.1:6736368-7038263 GCF_982192425.1 Myodes glareolus
AACCATAATTAAAGGTCTTTGAGCCTATTATTCGTGATCCTAGAGAAGCTAAATAAGAAGACGAACCTGATGAAGATTATTTAGCTATCCGTCAGGAGGTAGGAAATAGTCAAGAGTCCCAGGTAACCTTGGGTGCATGGGGGGTGGGGTAGGAGGGTTGTTGGAAGGGGAGAGGGTTAGAGAGAAGGGAGTAGGGGAGGAATGGAGAAAGCTTGGTTGACCGGGATGGGGGGAAGGGAGGAAGGATGAATATGGGATCAGGGAAGAATATATTTCAACTAAGGGAGTCATTTTAGAGTTTACAGGAAACTTGATTATATATGGGATCCCAGGTCCAAGGAGAGATCCCCAGATTGTTCTCTGGACAGAGGAGAGGGTGCCTGAACCGGCCTTGGCCCATAATCATACTGATGAATATTTTGCTTATCACCATAGATCCTTCATCTGGCATTGGATGGCGATACAGACGGAGACCCACATTGGAGCACCGGACTGAGCCCCCCAAGATCCAAATGAGGAGCAGAAGGAGGAAGAAAATGACGAAGGACTGCGAGGGATGCTATCACCCACTGATACAAGGGGTCGGATCTAATGAGAGTTTACCAAGGCCAGTTGGACTGCGACTGAACGAGCACGTGATCCAACCAGATTCTCTGAATGTGGCCAGATTCTCTGAATGTGGCTGGCCTGGAGTCTTTCTGAGAAGCCATTGACAATGACACTGGGACTAGTTTCCTCTGCATATACTGGATTTTTGGGATCCAGTCTGTTTGGATACTCACCTTCCTGGACCTGGAGGGAGGGGGGAGGAACTTGAACTTCCCACAGGGCAGGAAACCCTGACTGCCCTTAGGGACAAAGAGGGAGGAGGAGAGGGAGGGGGGAGTGGGAGGGTGTTGGGAAGAGGGGCGTAAATGGAAACTTTTATATTTTAATAAAATTACTTTCAAAAAAAAAAAAAACAAAATACCACCACAGCCTGGTATGCATGAGACCCCCAGAGTCCAACAAAAATAAAGTGTATCAGAGAAATAAAAGGGGATAGAGCTCTACCTTCATCCAATAAATTGTATAATGAACTCCAACCAACTGTCTTCGTGGAGAGATTCTGAGAGATGCCATATAATCCAATAACATGGTGTGATACACTGCTTCTTATCAGCTCACTGGTGATGGAAACCCTTTGCAAAAGAGTTCCTGAAAAGCCTATTCAGTTTATTCAACAAGGACTTACTAAGCAATTTCTGTAAACAAGATTCACTGGTATACAGGACACACAGTCCTTGTCCTTGAAGTACTAAAAACTTAGCGGAGAAGTCACAGGTGAAAGTTGATGAATATAATGAAAAATAGAATAAAGGAGCCATCAGGATATTTAAGAGAGGGTCGAGCTTAGCAAAATGGACTTTAAGAAAAACTCATTTGTTTCATGAATAAATTTTATGTTTATGTAAATAATTACAAGATGTTTCTAATGTACTGTGACCACAGTGCTGTGTTGATGATACTGGAAAATAAAGATGCATAAAACATGAGTCTTGCTTTAAAAACTTCTCCAATTGAGCTTCAGATCAATAGGAAAAGAATGAACTAAACAGCATAAGCTACAATAAAATTATTTATTGTAAGTTTGAGTGGTTCAATTGCCCGTTAAAATGCTGTGTCTCAAGACCTATAGGTTTTCATTGCTTCTGGGAAATCCTTTCCCAATACCTAATAGCCAGACTTTCCCAAGGTTTAACTCACACTGCCTTATAGGAAAGAAATTTATGTGCATGTCTGGTTGAGCTAAACAGTCAACTTTATCTTCTATACAGGGCTGTGGATGTAGCTCAGTGGACACTTGTCTAGCATCTTCAAGGAAGGTCTTGGCATGCTCCTGAGAACCACAAACAGACTTTGACCCACAGTTCTTCACATATTTGGATTCCTTGCAGTCAGTTTGAAGCCAGCAAGTTATAATTGTTAAGACTTAAAGAAAACAAACAAATAATCATACAAAGAACAACAACAAATTTTATCATCATATTGATTGGTTGAAGGCTAGCATTGACTACCTCTTTGGGTATTTTCAGCCTTGATTTTCTTGTATATAAAAATTATAATACCATTATCTACTTAATCATGTTATTGTTTTAGCATAAGAAATTTTTCCAGTGCAAATAAAGGTGGAAGACATTTTAAAAGCCCTCCTTAGTCAGAACAACGACTTACTGTGTACTGGCGCCAAAGGACAGCAAGATGAGACAAACAACAGCCAGGCAGGTAAAGTCACACAAGGAGGTAAAGGGAAGAGGGTCAAAGTGTTAGTCACAGTGTTCAAATGTGATGGAACATTGTCAAATAAAACTAAAGGAGAAAGGATGAAAAAACTATTTTGAAGAGAGATTGTCTTGTCAATAACGATCAATAAGAACTAGGGAGACTGCAGTAGAGTCTAAGGGATGTCAATGTAATGATCAATAGGAACTAGGCAGAATGAAGTAGAGTCCAAATGTTATCAGTGACAACCATATAAAGCTAATCAAGTTGTAAATGTCCTGCAGGTCCCATCAGGGTTACATACCAATATGACAATTCGTTAATAGTGCCTGAGCCTAGATAGGTAGGGAGCCAAGGCAGAAGTTGCCATGTGATGCTCAAGACTGGTTAGTTAGCTGGATGTGCAGTGCAGTCCTGCAATCCCCGCTCTTTGGAGGTATTGACAGGAGGATCAGGAGTTCAAAGTTATCCTCAGCTACTAATGCATAGTGAGCTCAAAGCCAGTCTGGGCTATATGAGACCTTCTCTCAAAAACAAAACAAAAAGATGCAAGCGAGATGATTCAGTGAGCAAAGGTGGGTGGTACTAGGTTCTATGAGCTGAGGTCCATCTCCAGGGCCACATGGTAGGAGAAGAGACACTCCTCCCAAGTTGTCCTCTGACCTGCACACCCAAGTCATGGTACCCACACACCTGCATCCACAGGCGCTAAGGCATCCAGTTCACAGAAACACAGAATAAATGAATGCAATTTAAAAGAAATTTAAATCTGACTCAAAAAAAAAAATAACAACAAAAGCAAGTAGCTGAGGATTAGTTACCATGACCTATAACTGTCTCTTTCACGCATCAAGATGGCTTGATGCCTATTTGAATCAATAGTTCTTCATAAAACCATCCTTTTCCATAAATAAACAGCAAATGGTCAATTCGATTCTCAGACACACACATTACTTAAACAGGGTGGACTTAGCAAGAGCAAAATCAAAACACCCTTGTTGGTGTACATTCATTCATTGAATGAAGAACCAATAAGAAAATAAATCTTTTCACAAAAATCTCTTGAACGGTTATTCGGATTTCAACAAAAAATGTTTTTAGCAAGCCACTTTCAGTTTTACATTATTTTATATTAGGAAAAAATAAGTACTGCAAACAGTGAATTGAAAATATAATAATATATTGGATTATTTTTAAAAGTCTGTGACATTATTGAAATCAAATACTTTGGTCTTGTTATATACTTTCTGACTTTCTGAGGGAAAAAATTGAAGGTGTTGGGTTGCTTTTTTCCCCAAGTGTCATGGTTAAAGTCGTGTGAAAATGCCCCCCCCCACTTCTATTCCGCTACATGCCAACCAGGCAAGATGCATCCTTAAATATCTCAGTTAAAAGTCTGAACACACTTTCCAACTTAAAAAAAAATGCTAAGAAGGAAAATGTATACCATACTTGAAATGTTGTTTATTTTATATGCTAAAGGTTTCAAAAAGTCCCTTGAGAACAATATACTAATTTACGACCAATTAATTTCTAAAACACACGATATGTTTATAATTTCAGGATCTTGGATTCCTAAAATTTAAGCCATCCTTTATTGTTGCTATTGTTTGGGAGGGGGGTTGGTTGCTTGATTTTGCTCATCAATATAACTTAATCTGGTCCCAAACACTCCTCTTTCCTCAGCTCTACCAGCGCTAAGGGCATGCACATCGTCTGCCATGCCTACACTGAGGGTCCCATGAATTACATTTAGGCAGCCCCTGTTAGGAGATCACAAGATTCATGATAGAAAATTTGGTGCCTCACCTCTTCTCTCACACAGATTTCTTAGTTCACAGATGTACAAGATTCTAAACCCGTGAGCGTCTTCCAAAGCACTAACGCCATCTAAGGTTTGAACACTGCTGTCACAGTCAGGTGACTCTGAGCTGTCACAGTCACGTGACCCCACAAAGGTCATCTGTTCCCTTTGTTTTCCATTCATAATCTGAAGGTCCATTTACTCTGTGCCTCCAGAGCACAAAATCTTCTCCCAGCCTCGGAGGAAATCCAAAAAGCACAAATTTAATTTTGCTCTTAATTAACTAAAATCTAATTGGGCATAAAGATGAAGCACTAGGAAATTAAATTGCTGTACAGAAGTTTTATAAACACAGAAGTCATGTCAGCATGCGTGATTGACTGTGGACTGAGTTATGCAGACAATGTTCTGAATACAGAAAAGATAGAAATTAGGGAAGATTGAAGGGGTCTCAGAAGGCTTCACAGAAGGTGAAATTTAGAACCACCCACCCAACCATCCTTGAGTGGATATTTGTAAGTGGCCATTTATTTTCCAGAGATGATGTGGTACCCTAGCAGTTTAAGAATGGAAGGCATGATTCCTGACCTCCAAGAGCCACAGGCTAGTGCTGGCAGCAGGGACAAGAAACAGCTGGAGGAGTCCCCGTGGCGTGTGTGGAGACGAGAGGACCAGGATTACTCTGAAGCATCCAAGGTATGTAGCACACAATTTTTAAAATTATTTCTTTTACTTTTTCATCTTCCAAATTCTCCCATATATTCCTTTTTGCTCTTTCAAATTCATGGCCTCTTTTTCATTAATAATTGTTACACACATACACACACACACACACACATACACACACACACATACATACATACACACATACACACACACACATACATACACACACACACACACACACACACACACACACACACACACACATATATATATATCCCTAAACAAAATTTTCTCATTTTGTATAAAGTTATTTGTAAGTATTTTCAGGGCTGACTTGTTTTGGCACTGGGTAAGATTATTTTTTTCCATTCTCAGTATTTCTTAGTATGTTCTTTGTATGGGATTGAGGCCTTCTGGGCTTTACCTTGTCCCCTTCAGCATACCTGTTGTTGTCGTCTCTGTCCAACTCATGCTGAGACAGTCATGTTGGTGAGACACCTGACGTTACTAGGACACACAAGCTCAGAACAAACTTCTTGGTCCTCTGGCTCATAAAACCTTTCTGTTTCCTCTTTATTGCTCCCTGAGCCCGTGGTGCACGAGTTGTTTTGCTGATGCATTCATTGGAACTGGACTCCAAAACCCAGTATTTCGATTGGTTTTAGTTTTTTGTTATAGTCTCCATCTGCAGCATAAAGACATTCCCTTTCTGAGGAGAGAGGACTGCCCTCATCTGTGAGCATGAGGACAGATATTTAGTTGTGGGTTAGGCTGGTTTAGTAAAGCAATTGTTGTAGATTGTCCTCAAGGATTCATGATTCACTGGCCCTGTGCGATTGGCAAGGATTCCAGTCCTAGATACGAGCTCCCTCTTGTTGACTGGTCTTAAGGCCAATGAGAGAGCTGCTGGTTACCACCAAGGTATTCATGCCACTACTGCATGCTTAGGGCTGTCATGTTGGCCAGTTACTGTGGCAGAACACAAATCTTAAGGAAACAATTGTTCCGATGGTCTTGTAAATAGAGTTGTCTTTTCCTCAACCTGAGAGATTCCTACAGAGTCTGCTCCTACTACAATGATCTAAACTTCTCTCCTTTATTCACCTGACACGGTAAAGTCTATCTCCTCGTTTATCTCTATGGAATAATTTTCCTACTTGTTCAGATGTTTGCAACAAGCCTGCCTTCCTGTTTAACCGTATACAATTAACACTGAGCTTCCATGCGCTGGTGCTGAGGTTTCTCCATCAGGGAGCCCAGACCACCCGATCCTAGCCTTTTCTGTCCATGTATCCATCTGCCTGACTTTTCTTTATTTCCTTACTGCTTCAATCAAGTCTGACCCTGGAGCCCGACAGAACATGGAATATTCTCATTATAATTTCTCTTTTGGGGCTAAGTTCTTTCTAGGCAAACAGCTCAGCCTCAGGTGCATCTCCTGTCACCAGAGCAAGAGCCACAAACTGATGCCACAGCGTGCTTCTGATCCCTCCCGTTCCCTAAAGGTGACTCTGAGAGGGCTGGAACACACGCTTTAGTCCCTCTGCTACCTTGGAGGCACCCCTGTATTCATATAGCAGACCTCATTCATCCAGGATGCTTGCTACTTCATAACACATAAGAGAAGATGACTGTCTTGAGGTTCTTCCCACAGGCGCTAGAGCTTCAGATAGAATAGCTTTAGATAGCTTTAGTTAAATGCCCTTTTATCCATGGCAAGGACAAAATAACAGCTATTATAGAAAGAAAACATGACTATTTGGCATAGGCCAAATAGTCTATATCAGGATTACCTTTACAGACACTACTACTTTATACGGCTGAACTTAATTTTTAATGTCTCATCACACACAGCAAGATTTGCTTCTAAATTCATCTTTGGTTTTCTCAGATTGCTAGGGGAAATAATAGACCAGAGAACAATTGCACTCAAATATAGTTTGTTGAATCAATCAATTTATAAAATGTTTGTTTATAAAATATAATACAGGTAGGGGTCACTTTCAGGTCTGTGGGTGACCTCAAAGTAGCCAGCCACATCACTAAATTCTCGCCTGAGCATGAATTGTGACATCTCCATGACTGCATAGACGAAGTACCCTCCTCACTCACCTTCCACATACTACAGTCTTTGGCACCTCTGGAGACCTCGTAGACCCTGGGTGGACTCACTCACTGCTGGAAGGGAATGCAGGAGGAAGGGTATAGGGGCTTGAGCGAGAGTGTAATGATGCTCCCTGCTTTCTCCTACCAGGAGCCACAAGCAGTCCTGATCTTAAGAATTTGTTTTGGTAACCACAGCTCTGCTGACAGAGAATGGTAATGACTGTTCTACCCGGAGGACCGCATTCCACAACTAAGATCAAACTTTTGATTGATTTAAGATAATTCTTATGCATTCTTTATGGAACATATACATTTTTAAAGACACTCGACAGTTCCATATGATCTGTCTTTTATGAAGTATCTGGTGTCTAATTAGGGCCACTGGGCATGGTTGTGACTACAGTCAGCAGGTAGGAATAAGTGCTATCCACGGCTGATTTCTGCCAGTCCTGTAATGAGCACAGGAGAACACTCCTTGGATTAAAAAGCTGGATGAGTCTTGGAGAGTTGGGTGGGGAACAGGAAAGGTGGCCTGGAAATCTAGATCAGTTTGGTGTTAATCTAGAAACACAATAACTCTGTCACAGATTGTAGTCATCGCTAGCTAGTCATCTGACATGTCACTTAGTGGATTATGGACTACAAAGTAACTTATGGGCGCTACAGTTGAGCAGGCTCTTAGCTAACTTTGGGGTTAATAGTTAAGTATATTACTTGCTCTGTTTTAAGAACCAAGTTAATTGTGTTAAAAGTCTCAAGAATAAAAAAAAAGCCTCAGGAGTCTTGGCAAACATTCCAAAAAATATATATATAATAGAAGGGGTGTACTTGGGATAAATCAGTTTGGCTCCTGTCTATGAAGTAATAGTGTTACTTAAATGATTATCTTAGACCTGAATTTAGAAACATAGTTATAACCCCATTGTGTGTAACAAGATAGGACATTTCCGTGCTCTAAATGATGATTACAAAGATTGACCCTTAGTTCTAAGAAATTAGGGGACAAGCTGCTGTGAAAATGACCCCCAACCCAGTTCCCAAACTGATAGAGAATACTCAAAAAGAAGACAAAGAGAAGCTCCTAAAGGAATTCTCTTGAGGGGTGTCTACTTCATGTAAAGATGTCATCTGAGACAACATGATGAAGCACCTCAGTTTTCTACATACATGAAGAGTGGGACAAATCTCAGAGAGTTTCAGCAAAAGACTAGAGTTAAAAATCTTAGCTGTAATTTTTAAACAATGTTTGAGGTTTTTTTTCAGTATATCTTAAGACTATAGTGATGTGTTAGTTTTTTTGTCAACTTGACATGGTTAGGGTCATCTGAGAAGAAGAAATGTGATTGAGAAAATGCCTTCATCAGCTTGGCCTATAGACAAGTCTGTGGGAGCATTTTTGTGATTGACGTGGGAGGGCCTGGTCCACTGTGGGCAATGCCACTCTGGGCAGGTGATTTTAGGTTGTTTGGAAAAGCAAGCTGAGCTTAGTCTCTGCTTCAGTTCCATCATTAAGGGAAGTCAGGACAGGAACTCAAGCCAAAACTCAAGCTTATTACTAACTAGCTCTTACATTTTAAGTTAACCTGTATTCCTTATTTACACTCAATCACATGGCAGCACCTTTATTAACATGGCACATTCATCTCCTGCTCTTCTGCATTTGACTGACGACTCCAGACTCCACCCTCCTTCCTCCCAATTTCCTCCGATTCTCCTAGTCTGGTTTTCCAAACTAACCTTGTTTTGTGCAGCTATTAGCCAGTCAGCTTCTTTATTAAACCAATCACTATGACATATATTCACACAGAGTAAAGGAATAGTCCACAGCAATGAAGACAATCCAGGACTTGAGAAGAGCACTCAAGCTGAAACAAAAATGGAAAAAAAAAACAATAGCCAAAGGAGAAAACTTAAAGGAGAGCCTACAAGTAGAATGGATCAAACAAAAGGTAGAATATCAGACTTAAAAATCAAGTAGAAGATCTAGACCATTAAGTAACATATATGATTTTTTTTTTAAAAAAAAGGAATATACAGGAAATGTGGGTAGAATGAAAACACCAGATCATCAAATTTAGGTACAGCTGAGGGAGAAGTATTACAAGTCAATTATCTAGTCTAGATCTTCAGCAAGGCCATAGAAAAGAGCATCCCCAAACTAAGGAAAGACAAACCAGGCAGATGCAAGAAGCACATAGAATGCCAGATAGTTAATGCCGGAAAAGGAAATCCCGACGGCATATCACAAATTTAAACACTAAATATATACAACAAAGGAAGTGCATTGAAAGCTACAAGAGAAAAAAAAGCACAAGTTACATATATATAAAAAAAACCTTTCAGAATAACAACTGATTTCTCAGTATAAACCTTGACAGCCAGAAGACTTGCAATACAAGTTCTAAAGACTGTTGACAGCCAACCTAGACTATTATACCCAGCAAAACTACCCATTATAATTGAAGGAGGAAGAAAAACTTTCCATAATACAATTAATCTTTAAAAAATTGTATCCACCAAACTAATGTAAAGAAAATATAGGAGGCAATATTTAAGGATGAAGAGAGGAATGAGCATAGCAGGGAGACCATAGAAAGAAACATGAAGCCAATTATTAAACATAAACTATCACGAAGAACACAAATCATGCCTAAAATTAACAACATAATGACTACAATTAATACACACACATTTCAATAAAAGCTTTAAGTATCGATGACCTCAATTTCCCAATCAAAAGTGACGGGCTGACTGAATGGATAGAGAAACAAAATTCATCTACCTACTGTCTACAGGACACATGTCTTAGCTTTAAAAAATCAGCATTGCTGTAGAGTAAAAGGATGGACAAGAGTATTCAGATCAAATGGGACCAGGAAGCAAGAAGGCATCACTATCCTAAAATCTGACAAAACTGAAACCAATCAGAAGAGATAAACAGAGACACAGAGAGACTTCGTTCAAATCAAGGGAACATTTAACCTACAGGGCATTACTGCACCCAATGTCATTTTTTTAAAATGCTCTACAGAGTTAAAAGACATAGCTTAACATCAATACATTAATGAAAGTTGATTTCCAATAGGCAAATTATCTGAACAAAACATAAACATAGACGCATCAGAATTAGTTGACATTATACATCAAATGGATTTAACAGATATCTACAGAATATTCTACCTAAGCCCTAAAGAACATACAGTCTACTCATTACACATGGAAACTTTTCTGAAATAGTCCAGATCCTGGGACATAAGACAAATCATTACACATTCAAAAAGACTGAAACAGTTCCATGTATGGCATTTGACCCCAATGAAATAAAACTTAAAACTAGCAGCAAATAAATCTCTAGCAAGTACATAAGCACATGGGGATTAAGAAATTCAATACTAAATGATGAATGGGTCGAAGAAAAAAAATTCCTGGAACTAAATGAAAATGAACCCCCCCCCCAAAAAAAAACCTCTGGAACACATTGAAAGCAGTCCTAGGAGGGATACTTATAGTTCTAAGTGCCTATATTAAAAATAATCAGAAAGAGCATGAAAATGACTTATTAATACAACTAAAAAATATGGAGGAATAAGAACAAACCAAATCCCAACCCAGCCATCAACAAGAAATAATAAAAATCAGAGCAGAAATCAATGAAATAAAGACAAAGAAAACAATACAAAGATAAAAGAAATTGAGAGTTAGCTCTTTGAGAAGATAAACATGAAGATGGACCCTTTGCCCAGCCAACGAAAAGAAATAGAGGACTCTAATTAGCAGAATCTGAAATAAGCAGAGAAACACTACACTAGACACTGAAGAAATTCAGGATGTTATAAAGGAATACTTTAAAAAACACCTCTACTGCATTAAGTTGGAAAATCAGTAAGAAATGGATAATTTTCTAGTTTCAGCCGACAACCTAAAATTAAGACAAGAAGTAGTTAGCAACCTAACCAGATCTATTACAGATGAGGAGATTTAAATAGTAGTAAAAAGCTTTCCAGCTAAGAAGAAAATAATCCAAGGCCAGAAGAATTCAGAGCAGGTTTCTAACGGACATTCAAAGATCTACAGCTAATCCACCTTAAAGTACTCGAAACATGCGACAGCCCCATCCAGCTGCGACACTGGGGAACCACAGCAATGACCAGGTTGGTGGGAACCAACAACTCTTTAATTGAACTTAAGAGCCACTCAATAAGAAGGTTTCATGTTTGACACTAGAAACCTAAACAGCTCCCTAGGTCAAGTGAAGTCATGGATCTTGGAGGAGAACCTATAACCACCACTTTACTAAATCAGCATAACACCACCTACATTCTAAATAATGGTCCCTTGTGCCCACAGATAAATAGAGTCCCCCTCCCCGATCAACGAAATTTATCTTTGCAATAGACAGAGGCCATTTTAGAAAACCACAACCAATCAAATTGCACAGAACCCAGAACCAGTGGACACATATACAGTCCAACTTCCTCACCTAATGTTCAGAGGTCACTGTGGAAGGTGCATGCGGTGGGGTGGCAGGGAGGACAGTGTACAAAGATCGTAAGAGATAAAGGACAAGGGGGTTTGCTGTGAGACTGTGTCTCCTAGGAATGGTAGACACTATCCTCATAAAATCCCACCAAATGACTGCCCAAAGATGAGCAGAACAAGAACAACAGCAATAGACATGCTCAAGAGGACATGGGAAAGCCCATAAGATCTCATCCCCACACAAAGAACTGCAGGCAACTAAGGGATACTTAGAGTGGAATTGTCTTCCCCAGGGAAGAGCACATGAATTGGTTAGCCAATATCAAATGATAATCCATGAAAACATACAAGTAACATTATACACACTGAGCAGGATCTATGTATTTATGTATCAGGAATAAATGTATAGACAGATGTGCATTTATGGCAATTAATAAGAAAGAGGTGATGAACTTGAAAGAGAGCAAGGAGAGGTATATGGAAAGGGTTGTGGGGGAGGAAAGGGAAGGAAGAAATAATTAAGTCATATTATATTTTCAAAAATAAAAGAAATTAAACCAAGAAGTTGTTCTGCAGCCCATGAGCCCCTTGGGAAAATGAACTGTGCAAAGGGACTTAGAGTGAGGGTAATAACTGAATTGGTGAAGAATCCCAGTTGGAAGGCCAGAGGAAGGTAAAAAGCGAGTAACCACAAACTTCAACATCACAACTTCCCAGAATACTGTGATCCTTAACGCTGGAGACAAGGCTGTTAGAGGGAGTCATTGGGAGAAAGCTCAAGATGGTTCTGGTTAGGAAGTCTACAGAGAGAGAGAAAGGAACAATGCTGGGGAAGGCACCAGACTGGTCTGGGGAACACCTCTGAGTCTCACAGCTTGTGTCTTGGACACTACCGAAGACCAGGGCGGCATGGGACATCTGAGTAGATGAGATGATCTTCAGGAAGGGCCAAAGTGAAGCCATTGACTGCCCAGGAACCTGGAGAAACCCAGCAAATTTCCATCTTCCTAGATCAGGGCTCTGCACAAACAAAAGACTGGCAGAGATGCAGCCAGAGTGACTACCAGCTGTGCAGACAATACGCAGCCATGGAGCCAAGCAAGCCTTGGCTGGCTGCCTAACCGCTCTCCTTTCTCCCCACTTCCCCTTGACCCAGCAGACACCCCTCCTAAGGCAGGCCCCGGCTGCTGGAGTTGTGACCGTTAAACTTGAGTGACCTTCTAGCTATTGAATTGAAACAGCTCCCACCAAGAGTTACTAGGGGACTTTTAATTCTCTGAGAGTGACCAGAAAAGATATGCCTTTCTCCATCTCCATTCAAAATGCAAAAGAAAAAAAAACCCTCAATTCTCACATAAGCACAGACTAAACCCATGTCAAATATGAATTTAGGTCACTGATGAGAAGGATGCTGATGCTGGTCCAACAGCACTGGAGAAACCCAGTGTTTTCAGACACTGTGAAAGGTAGGAAGACTGGGAGACTAGCAACCGACTAGCTACAGCCTTATGGGACAACAAATCTGGATTTGTGCTTTGTTTTGTTGCTTGCTTATTTTCAATCATGAAGAAGTCACACACATCTCAGACACAAATAGAAAAGTAAATAGCATTATCACAAAACGTGGGCTGTAATCAATAATAATGACCAATGGCATTGGTACTAAGTCCTCCTTGCATGGGTCTGTGCTGGCAGCCCCAAGGTGACACAGAAGGAACATATGGCCATTCCCCTGCCTCACTCAAAGTTAATTTAAAAAGAATTTCATACTTCCCTTTACATTTACATTTATTTAGTGCATTTATTTGTGTGTGTGTGTGTGTGTGTGTGCGCACACACATATGCACCATGGCCCATCAGAGGTGTCAGTTTGCTCCTTTCATCACGCGGATCTGAGGGATGAAGCTCAGGTCCGCGGACTTGGCAGCAAAGGCCCTTACCCACTGCACCATCTCGCTGAGCTTGCATTTACATTTGGACTTTCCAGAAACAAGCACCTATCACAGTGGGGCTTAGTCTCTGTAGGAGACAGTTGTTCTCCTGAGACTAGGAATGGGTATGGACCCTGTGCATGCTAAACAGATGTTCAACACTGGATTACAGCCTCAGCTCTGAGCAGACTTTCTTATTGTGCAGTTTTTAATATTTCTTTTTAAATTTTTTATGTTATCTTGTGTGGATGTGTATGTCTGGTTACATCTGTCATGGTGTGTGTGTACCACCCTGTATGTGTGGAGGCCGGAGGTCAGAATCACTTCTCTCTTTCCTTCTGTATTTGGGCTCCAGGGTTCAACCTCAGGTCTGCAGGTTTGTGTGGCAAATGCCTTCAGCCGCTGAGTCCTCTCGGCAGCTTTCATATTTACTAAGGATCAGGGAAACCAAACCCCTTCTGCCCATAAGCAGGAAATAAAAGTAAGGTTGCATTTTTATTATGATGTGGTAGTTCAACATCCTGGGTACATGTTTCCAGGCATGTGTGTGACTTTCTCTAATGAGCTAGCACTGCAGAGGTTTGGTGACCAAGTGTGAGACACAGGCTGGTGTGAGTCTGTCAGGAAAGTCTTATTTCACTTTGGGGAAAGAAGAAGGAAGGTGTGAAAGAAGGAATGAAAACCAGGGAAGCAGGGAAGACAAGAATCTAAGCCAGGCCAGTCTCCAAAGCCAGGGTTAGCCATGAACTCCAGGAATGGAAGAGGATGTAGCTAAGAGGAGGGGCAAGGGATTAACATCACCCACTGCACTTTCTGTTTCCAAAATCCCCAAAGAAGAGACAGAAGTTGTTTGTTTTCCTCTGAAACCTGTATTTATTCTGTATTTTTCCAAGTGACCTAAGAAACTTCCTTTAAGGAAAATCAGGACACTATGCACTTGTTCAATCCTTGGCTGCTCATTGAGTTTAATCTGGCAATTGACAGGGAACTAACAAGACAAACTAAAGCTCTGTAGGTATTGTTCTCCATGATTCGAGACGAGCAAAGGCTTTGACACAATTTCTGTTCGGCTTCTGGGCACCAATCGACGGTACATACTGGTACTCCTCTGCCAGGGGCACTAGCATCAGGTGCATTTTTGTGGGGGTGAATTCAAAGGGACGCAATGGTTATTTAGGAAGGCAATAGACAGTTTCCCATGGTCAAATATAAGATTTGCTTTCTTTCTGACAAGTAAAATGGCTGCCATAACCAAAATGACCTTTGTGCCTTGGTTTACTGAAAGAGTTCTGTGGCTCAGGGTTTCTACTGGCTGTCACAGATCCTAGAAGAAGGCCACAAAGAGTTAACTGTTGATCGCTATTATGGCCTGGCATCCTCCTAATCTAACCCTGGAACTGGACAGCTGACTAAGCAATATTGCTCACTGATACCCCCTGCCCCAGACTATAACAAACAGAAGCAAGAATATATATTCAAAGAAAACCATTTCTCATAAGAAGACTGTGGGACAGCAGCCAGCTAGGAGAACAGAAAGCTGTTCCACAAGATGAGAAGACACGACAGACCCTGTGACAAAGTGAGTGGGGTGGACGTCCTCCTAAAATCAAGAGTTTTGCTAACACAGAAAACTCTGAGAACAGTGTAAGAAAAAAATTAAAGTAAAATGCATCACCCTCCCCTCCCCCCAGATCACAGAAAAGGAATCAGATTCGCTTCATAAATCGGGATGTTAAAGACTGTTGTAAGAGGAGTAATAGGCACGCCCTATCTATAGTTTGAAGTTCCTCAAAATCTCAGGTAAAATGACCTTTGGAAAGCAGCTGGGTACAGGGGTGCATAATCTCAGTACCTCAGGCAGAGGGAGTTGGAACACAAGCTTGAGGCCAGCCTGGGACAGGGAGACTTCTCCCTACACTAAACAAGAAGAAGGAAAGAAAGAAAATACACTTGTTTATGTTTCTATACTTGCTTTTAAATATCAGCAAATGTTTAAAAATGGTGTGCTTTTGTTGTTGTTGTTTTTATTTTCGGGGTGCGTGTGTGTGTGTGTGTGTGTATTATTGTACAAAGATGGGTGCCTGTACCCACAGACCTGCACGTGGGCACCAGAGCAGCTTCTCATGCTTACAGAACAAATCCTCTTACCCACTGAGTTACTCACTCCCTACATGTTTCTTAATCCTTCATTTTCCATGCACAATGAGGATTATTTTACCTATTTTCATTAAAAACTTAGAGCCTTTATAGTTAATATTTGCTTTGATTTTTCATCGCTGGAAAATTTTGTAAATAATATCCCAAGTCTTACATTTGCCAGGTACTAGCCTTGTACTGCATCAACATTAAAGAAAAAAGTCAAAAACAAATGCTTTGCTTCTTAATTACATATACCAATAGATAATCAGAACTACACAGATACATAACACCCCAGACTGCCAATACAGGCAGGCGCCAACTTACTCTGGTGTGAAAATTATACTCATTCAGTAGAAACCATACTTTAACGTTGGAATTCTGAGGTTTGCCCTGGGCTAGTTATTTGCACTATAAAGTATTCTCCAGAGATTCCAAATGGCAGCAGCAAACTGCAGCAACCTATTGTTGAAGGAGACAGAATCCACCCAACACAGTGCACCGTCCTCAGCTTCCATGTTTGGTGGGCCATGTATATTAAACTCATTCCCCACTTACAATATTTTCGACTCATGCTGACTTTATCGGGTCATAGCTACCTTGTAACTCGAGGAGCACCAATACGTCTGTGGAACAAATAGTGTTTTGCTTTCATTGCAATCTTTTGAATAAATCAATGATGCAATTTTCCTCTCTGCAAAGGGGTGGTGACCACTTCTCTTGTAAACTCACTTCATCTTGGAAGAAACACATGAGCACAAAGACTTAACTGTGAGCTGTGGGCCTGCTCTCTCTAAGCTCCCTGAGACCTCAATGGTTCCTATGTGTCACACGGTGGAAACTTGATCCCAACATGAATCTATCAGGAGGCGAGTCCTGAGGGCTCCACTCATGAGTAAATTTATGCACTGTCATGGAGAAGAGTCCATTACGTCAGAAGTGGGTGCTGTGTCCTCTTAGTCTCTCTTCTCTCTCTCTCTCTCTCTCTCTCTCTCTCTCTCTCTCTCTCTCTCTCTCTCTCTCTCTCTCTCTCTGCCTCTCCCTCCTTCTCTGGTTTCCCTGCCTGGTTTCTCCTTCATTCCCTCCCTCCCAATACACCTTCCCGCCTCCCTCCTACTACCATACTATGATGAAGCAAGATGGTTTAAACCAAACAAGCCCTGTCATGGGGTATTTGATCTTCAGCTTCCTGGATTCCAGAAGTCAGAACTAGATTACAGATGTTTGTGAGCCACCATGTAGGTGCCGGGAACTGAACTTGGGTCCTCTACAAGGCTCCTAACTGCTGAGCCTTGTCTCTAGACCTCCTTTTTTTTCCTTAGTCTGTCCATCAAAATAAGGACCATATCCATGGACTTAGAATGGACAGAGAAAGCCCTGAAGACCTTCTCCTCTCCCCTAGCACTGATCCCCTTGGACGAGAAGAAATGTCTTTGGGTGTCACTGAGTTTATGGTTGACCTCTGTTACAAGGTCGATCAACAAGAGGAGGCACCAAATTCTGTTCAAGTCTTTCATAGAGTGAGAGAATTCATATGGAAATAAAGACCTAAAGAAATGACTAAGTCTATATAATTTTATGTTAGGCGTGACGGGGAAAAGAAATGGAAGGCATGACAAGTCTTACGGATAGAATCCATGCTCAGATGGTAACGAGCTGGAAGAAATACGCCAAGTCCCAACTGTGCAAATTCTCTCATTCCTGGGTCTTCAGAGACAAGGGCCACACATCGTTCCACACATCACTCTCTGATTTTATGGCCCAAGGCAGTGGTTCTCAACGTTTCTGATGCTGCAACCCTTTAATACAGTTCCTCCTGTTGTGGTGACCCCCCAAGTATAAAATTATTTTCGTTGCTACTTCATATCTGTAATTTTGCTACTGTTATGAATTGTAATGTAAATATCTGATATGTAGGATGCATTTTTATTGTTACAAATCGACCTACAGGGGTCATGACCCACAGGTTGAGAACCATTAGCCTAAATGGCACCGTCTAGCTGGAAGACGAGTCTGGCCTTTTGCTTCTATGTCCTCAAGGCCAAGAGACTGTATTTAGCAGAAGGATGTCCTGAACACCCCCTACCTCTCTGAGGGGGAAGGCCAGGCCATGACTGAAAATTGCTCAGGGAAATCTGGAAATTTTTCTTGTCTCCTGTTTTTTCTTAAAACGTAAACAACAGCAAAAACAACAACAAAAACCTATGCTGACTGTTCTTATTTCATAAAGAAACCCACTTACCCTCTTACCCTCCTCACCAAGGAGTTTGACCTCTTCCCTTGTAGTTGGACTTTCTTTGAACTGCAAACGCCCAAATAATGATATGAAGATTTCTTATTCATTGTGAAAGCCTGGCCTTAGCTTAGGCTTGTTCCCAACTAGTTTTTAGAACTTATATTAACCTGTTTATATTAATCTGTGTTCTGCCGCGTGGCTCGTCACCTCTCTTCCATACTGTACATACGACTCCCCGATCCCCACCCCCATGGCTGGTAAATTTCACCTCTCTTCTTCCTAGAGTTCCTATCTCTGCCTGGAAGTCCCACCTGTCTATCCAGACTCTTCTCCTCTGTTCAGCTCCTTATTAAACCAATCAGAAGGTGCCTTAGGCAGAAACACAGCTTCATAGTATGCAGAAAGATCATACCACAACACTCCCTCCCCACTATTCAATTAAGAATAAAAATCCAGATTGGACTTGAACTTCCCTTGGAGGTTCTCACCAACATGTGAGCAGATCTTATTTCGTGTGTAAATATACAACTTCCTCTTGCTAATCTGCCTTTATTTTCTCAACTTAAATTCCCCTCAATTTCAAACATGAGATGACAAGATTTAAAAAAAAAAATACTGGCCACACTAAGAAAAAATCCACTCTTTACGTACATCTGTATGATTCTGTATTTAAGTTATATATGCAAATTTATGTAAACATACTTAAATATTTCCCTGCTCTTTTCTTAAAAATGACAGAAATACATGCCCAGTCAAACTGCCTATTGTGTAACTTACTCTAGGAGGGAGGTCAGGAGAGAGCAGGCACTTCCTCACATCGACAGCTTCCCATATGCTGAAGAATTCAAGTATCTGCCCACAGCAAGTGCACAGAGGCCTCTCCACTCACAGAAGCACACAGAAATGAGCCCTTGTGACTCTGGCTTCCTGCTGCCACCAAAGCTACCTGCTCCCTACTAGCTGCCATTTTATTATCATTACAATAAAGATTATTGTTTCAAGGTAACAGGAACCTCACTAAAGTAACCACGGAGGTTGTTTACTCAGTGGCAAATCTTTGTTTGCTCAGAAAACTACCCTTGCTTTGAAAGAATTCAGTGATCAAGCACCTAGACAGCTTCCTTCCTGAGACCCGCTCCTGTTTCCTGGCTCAGTGTAGAGATGACAGCTGTCTTCAACACTTTCAAATGCAAAGTCAGCTGCTTTGTCCCTTTAGTCATTCACTGGGTTTGGGACAGAATGAGAGCAGTTTCTATGCTTGTCTGTAACTACGTTAGGGCAATTGCTCTAGAACCGAAATACAGTATTAGTGCAGCCTAACATTTTATTCAAAGGCAGGATGACATGCTCCCCGATTTGGTTATTGTTATGATCGTGATGTTAGTAAGATACCTGCTTTAATGGTTTTAAAAAACACAAATCTGTAATACACCTGGTAATTCTCATAATTCTCTTCTAATTGGCTTGGCTTCGAAACCTTAGCCTGGGGACAACTTTCTCCACCAATACAATGATAGAAGAGCTGTAAATGAGACTCATACAAAGCCATCAGCACACAGAAAACATGAAGGTTGTTTTGGAATTTTTCTGTGACTGAATTGTGCAAGTCTTAAGCCTCAACTTTGTAGTTGGCCCCCATGTGGCAATGTCGCTCAAAATGCACATGTGACCTCTACTTTATGGTGGCGCGTGGCCTCTAACTTGTTACCTTCCTAGGCAGAGAGTGGAACCTGCATCATCAGATGTTACAGGCACTCATGGTGACTTGGTGAGTGAATGGCAGCAATAAGGCTTTAGCTGATCACTGCAAGCAACTGCATTGCTGGTTACCCGGGAGCCCGGGAAGCATTCTTACTTAATTACAGACGGTACCTCCACACCCAGGCAGCACCTCGCGCAAGGGCCACCACGCTTCACAGTCAGCCCTCTATTTCCAAAGCATCCACAGCTGAGATGTGGAAAGGCCTAAACCCGACTTTCTATTTTCTCTCAATTAATATTCACAACCAAGGTAAAAATTACTTCTTTATGTACTTTGCATTCCCACAACTGTTTTGACAATGTCTCAATAGAAGACAGAAGCCATAACAAGGCAGATTCTGGATAGAGGAAGCTTGTTCAAAAGTAAGTAAGAAGATTGAGACAAATAGTAAGTTGTCTGCTTAATTTTCAGAGAACTGTACACGTTTTCAAAGGCTATTATTTGGAGCGGCCTCATACGAAAAAGCACGCTGTCAAATTTGGTGTCTAGCAAGATTATCTTAAAGACAAAATAAGCAACGCTGCAAAAAAAAAGTTTATCTTCTCTACAACTTGTTTTTAAAAGTTACAATTCAGATTCAGTTGAAAAACTAGTTAGGTGTTAGAATATCTCTTAACAAAAAGTCAAAAAAATGTAGTGAGAGTGAGCTTATTCCATAGTAGATAGCTAGTGCGGTAGATATAACAAGCCCTGAGAAGCAGAAGATCAGTTTGTCTCACCAGACAAGGGTCATGTGAATTTATTGAAAGGAGCTTGGAGGGGAGCACCCACAATATTAAATTGTATGCTCTGGCGATGGATGGCAACAGTGACGCTATAGATGTGCCTCAACCTGTGTTTTTATTAGAGACACTGATGACGAACGTAACAAACACTAATGAAGAAATGGTTCATTCGTGTGAGTTGAAAGATTCAACCAAATCAAAAGATGCATACGAAGCTGTAAAAAGAATACGTCAAAGTGATTTTGTCTTGTCAGTCTCTCTAGTGTAGCTGCCAATGAGGAGATAAATGAGAGAGACTCATAAAATTAATAGAAGATGATGTAATTGCCTGAAACTCATAATTAATGAAATATTGTAGCGTCATACAGCAATGTATACCCCAAAGCATAAAAAGTGGATATTATGCAAATCATCAAGACTGACTTTCTTGAGGTCAAGGGGTTAATCATGGTCAGTTCCAGGAACTCCTGTATTAATCCTGCCGGTGGTAACGTCATTTACTGTTGAGAAGACAGCAAAGTTGGGTTCAGATAAGGAGGCGACTCTGTGCCTTGTGAAGTTTACCCAAGTGATTTGTCATCAAATATAAAATCTGTCCCAGAGCTTGACCAAGAAAAGTGACTTACAGATTTAGTACTTTTAGTGGATTTAACTACTCAGTTGAGTTAAACATGTGTCTTCAAGGTGAAAAAGCAACTTACCAATAGTGTTTCAAATCAAACAGAATTCCAAATGAAACTGAAATTGTGGCAAGCTTGGATTAAGGTAGACTGTTTTATACATTTCAGATTGGCTAAACACAGCCAAATGAATAGTAAAAAATATAACCATTTTTTTTTCAATTTGGTATAAGAATTTGAAACATATTTCAAGATCGCTGAGAAAATAATACTTTGATATAATCGTGACTCCATTTTCTGTTGACATAAATATATTACTGGTCAGTTTTTGAATAGAGTGCTTAGAGACGTGAGCTGACATTGAGTTAAAAGGAACGTTTGGTCATGTCTCTGCACCAGGCTTTCTCAGGCCCTATCTTCCCAGAGACAAATAACCTGCAATTCACAGTCACTTTTTAACCACACCTTCACTTTTGGTAGCACTTACATTTGTGAGAAACTATTTTCAAGAATGAAGCAGGCTGGGGAGATGACTCAGTGGTTAAGAGAATTGACTGCTCTTCCAGAGGACCGGGGTTCAAGACCCAGCACCCGAATGAAAGATCACACATGTAAATCCAGTTCCAGGGGATCCAGCACCCTCTTACGGACATACATGCAGGCAAAACGCCAATGCACATGGGAGAGAGAAAGAGAGAGAGAGAGAGAGAGAGAGAGAGAGAGAGAGAGAGAAAACAAAGCAACCTAAGAGCAAAATCCAAGCAAAACATCTGATGAGCAGCTTGCGGACCTACTGAGAACTACAGTTACTTCCACCAAACATAAGTGATTCTTCAGTTTCTCAAATACAATGTCAGATGCCCCAGTAGTTTTTTATGTAATTAAAATAATTGCATCATTATCCCCTCCTCCTTCCAATCCTTCCCATGTCGTACCTCCTCATACTCTCCCATATTCACTGCCTTCTCCTTTTTTAAAAGTATTTTTGTAGCATATACATATAAAAAAAACTATAAATACAGCCTGCTGAGTCTGTTTAGTCGTGGCCAATGTTTGTTTCCAGAGCTGATCATTAAGCCCACTGGCTTAATTTTGCCCTCTCCCATTTTTATATTTTGAAAAGAGCAAAAGAAAGCATTAATTTTTTTATTATCTAGACACATCAATTTTCTTGATATTATTGATTTAAAACTTAGTACCTCGTGTCCTGGAGTAGCTGGTCAACACAAACCAAACTCCATGTTTCTCTTTCGCTTGGTGGTGGACTTTTTGTTTCATTTGGCAATTTTTTTCTCTTACTAGTTTTTTGTTTGTTTTAATTTTCATATTGTGGGTTTGGGGCAGGGGGAGAAAGAGAAAGAACATCAAGTTGGTTGGGTAGGGAGGGGGTAGGAAGTTGCAGAGATTGGGGGAGGGGAAACATAATCAATATATTGAATGATAAAATGCTTTAAAGAGGAAAAGAAAGAAAGAAAGAAAACAATCCTGGCACCTGCTCAGCTGTTTGTAGAGAGACTCAGTGTAACACTACACAACTAAGACTATGACAGGAGGATATTTTGGCTCATCTGGAGTGGCAGACATGATAAATATCATATAACAATTTTTTCTTCCAGTTTCATTAGTTTTGTATATTTAATGTGTGACCCAAGACAACTCTTTTTGCTAAACTCCAAAAGATTTATTCATTTTTATTTTATGTGTATATGTTGCGATCCCTAGTAACTGTATCGCTTTGTTCCTTCAGCATGATAATACTATTAGACTTTCCACTAGACCCACAACCTATCCAGTCTCAGGTTCTTGGCCACTTTAACAGTGCCAGGCATGGGTTGGCTTTATCTCATGGTGTGGGCCTTAGTCCAATGAGAAAATGGTGAGTTGATCTCATAACATTGTTGCCACACTTGCCCTATGGCAGGTCGCTGTTTTGGGTCCCAGGGTTGTAGAAAGATGTGGATGACGGCCTTTCTCCTCCTGTGGCGTTACAGAGTAACTTTCAGTACCACCAACTCTAGCCATTAAGTGGCGTTACAGAGTGACTTTCAGTACCATCAACTCTAGCCATTAAGGCTGAAGCTTTTAGTTAGGCACCAACTCAATGTCTCCATGTTCAATGACATAGGTATCATCTTCAGCAAGGGGTCTCACCATCAGGTTGCGGAGAGCAATCAATTATCTTGGCAGTGGCACGAGATATTTGGGAATTGCAATGGGTCCCTTTAGCCAACAACACAAGCTGTATGTAACCTGTGCCTGGTAATGGGGACTTTATTTGATGGTATAAAATGCTTAGTTAGAGTATCATCTGCCCTATTATTTGGTGATTCCATTTACATTCTTTTCATTTGTGTATATATTTTAGGAAATTTCTACAATAGCAGATTTCCATATGGTTTTTAAAATAGCCTTTAGTGTAAGTTGTCTGTAAAGTTCTATGCCTGCAGTACCCGTGCCACTACAGGTCTGTACGCGAGCCAGGAACTAACCCTGGAGACTTAATACACACACACACACACACACACACACACACACACACACATACACACACACACGCGCAGACAGACAGAGAGTCACGGACATGGGTCATCCTTGATACAAGAATGACAAGTTTATTGAGCTCAGGGGCAGCTTATATAGGGCTCTGGCCACACCCCAGCTCTCGGGATCTCCAGCTGCAGACCCACTTCCCTGCCATCAGGGTCTCGTGCTCAGAGCAGCTTTCTGAGCAGAGGAAAGCAAATTGTTTTGCTCAGAGCAGCTGCAAACACAGGAAAAACAAGCGGCTCACAGGGAACTCAGGGTCTGGGAGTCCACAGTCCCCAATAGCCCCCAACAGCTGTCCCTTTCCATCGTCCCTCCTTTACCCTTCTCTTCCACCCATCCCCCATCTAATCCTTCCTGTTTCCATGTCTCTCCACAACCATACATTGTCTTTCAGCTGTCTCTAAGCCCGGAAGGACGCTGTTGCTGCTCCTTTTCTTTCAGGACCTTGACACTTGAAGCTACCAAGCTAGGTATTTCGTAAACCATGCTCAGTTTCTGTTTGGCCTGGGTTTTTCTCATGAGTAAACTGGGCTATGGAGACAAGGAATACTGCAAGTAGGTGTGGCAATTGCCGTCCTCCTGCAAGTTAGTGTATTTTAAATTGAGGGCATTAACCTTGATCATTTATTTACAGTGATGTCTGCCGGGTTGTTACAACTCAGGTTGTTTTTTCATTTCATCATTAGTAGATATTTTAAGAGAATCTCTGATATTTTGAGGGGGGTGAAGTCATTGGGGCTTTTTTCTTTCTTTTTTCTTCCTTTCTTAACAACAATTATTAATGATAACATGAAGTCATTTAGTCAATAAAATTATAGTATCATGGGTAGAGCAATGAGAATACAGGAAAAGCATTGAAACATGGTTTGTCCCAGATGAGCAGTCTTTAGACATAAGAGACAGATGCTATCTTAGTCAGGGTTTCTATTGCTGTGAAGAGACACCATGACCATGGCAACTCTTATAAAGGAAGACATGTAATTGTGGTGGCTCGCTTACGGTTCAGAGGTTCGATCCATTACCGTCATGGTGGGAAGCAAGGTAGCATGCAGGCAGACATGGTGCTAGACACAGAGCTGAGAGTTCTTACATCTTGATTCACAGGCAACAGGAAGTGGTCTGAAACACTGGGCAGTCTCTTGAGCATATATGAGACCTCAAAGACTGGCCAGTGGCCACACTTCCTAAGTACCCCTCCTTCTGGGGCCCACTTTCTTTCAAACCACCACATGTGCCTAGACTCTATGTACAATGTGTAACAAACAAATTGAGGGGCTCTCATTTCCTGGTCTCTGTACAATTTGAACTTAGTTGCTCAGATCCTCTCAGGAGTAACATACGTAGTAATTGAGAAAGACATTTATTTTTTAAGGACATCTAAAATCATAGTAACAACCCCTACTTAAATTACAAAAGCAAAACTCACTTCCATCTCTTGTTATAAATTCATTAAAAGGTGAGAAGTGGGGAAGTTCTGTTCATTTGCAGGGCAAAGTTCTAGGGAGAATACTGGACCGTGGCTAATGACGGCACTGTGCTGTGGGAACCAACAGTTAGTTCACAAAGGAAAGTTAATAACTTCTTAAAGGGTTAACTCACTAATCTCGCTAATGGTCCTGATTTTAATTATGTGAAGTGTCCTATTTCAAAAAAGACTGGAAGCTGATGGGAAAATACCAAAAGTGGCTTCACCCTTTTTGAAGGGTAAAGATGAAAGAATCTTCTCTCCCATTGCGGATCTGGACCACTGGATTTTAGTTATTTATAATATACCATGGCCAGGTACTGCTTTGCAAATTGAAAATAAATCAGACAGGAAATTTTTATTAAAATCCAATTTCATATGCATGCTAACGCTGTACTGTAAAGTGAAATGAAGAGAAAACCCGTATTACACTCAGCTCAATGAAACATGGAGACGGAAACAACTGGGGGGCGATTTCCAAAGGCACGTGTACTGTAGGAAATGCCTGACAGCGGAGTCTGAGTGCATCTAAGACCCAGAGGGGCCCAGAGCCTGTGATGAGTGTGACTGCTTAGACAAAACACGCACATGGAGAGAGTCACCCTCCGGAGAAGTCCAACTTAACCATGCAAAATTTAAGAATGGACTGAATTGGTGTCACTGGAAGTCCTTAAGATCCATTCACCTTTTTTCTTTTGTTTCGCTTTATTGTATGTGGATGGGTGTTTTGGTTCTATGGATGTTTGTGTACCATGGTATTGCATTGTCAGAAAAGAGATTCAGATCCCCTGAAACCGGAGTTACAGGCTATTGTGAACCACTCTGTGCGTGCTGGGAATTGAACCATGGTCTTCTGAAAGAGCACTCAGTGATCTCGATGATTGAGCCACTGATTCTGTCCCCACAAATTAGAGGGATGAAGGGAACTGAGATAAAACGAAGGTCTATTCAATTAAAAAAAACATTAAAATAATGGATCGAGAGTAGTGGGGTTTCATTAAACATTTGAAATGATCTGAAGTAAAGCGGTCATAGGGAGGAAACACCTGTAAAAATGATGCTAGGTACTGAAAAGAGGAACCACTGGGGGTTTAGCCAGGCTTAAGGAGCAGGGTTTCTGATTGGCTCCTCCCTCTCCAGCAGCTGGGCCATCCCCTGCTCTCCACTCACTAAGGATAAGGGCCTGGATTCCACCGGTAACTCTAAGTGTCCGCTAAGAGCACAGCTACACAAGTAAACAGCAGAACACGATGTAACACAGTTTAACACGAACCGGATACCGGTCCTATTGCAAAAGTTAAAAAAAAAAATAAGCCAAACCAATATTTAGCAAATGTTACCCTTGAAGAAGCACATTTATTATTCTAAAGACATTTAAATTAACATAAGACCGCCAAAATATATTTTATTACAAGCATCTGTTCCTTTAAGTTTAGCATTTAATTCAGAGGCTGTGTTCTGTTTTTCTTTAGTTTTCCACGTGCCTTTAATTTTGTGCAGTTAAAAATACTGCAATAGTAAGACAGGTTTGTCGCTGTGTTGGAGGAAAGAGCTTGTGTAACTTTGTTAAACGATTTGTGTTCGTTTAAATACTGCATGTTCTTGATTTCTAGATCTTTTATTTTCTGTAGTAGAAAATTCTAGATTCTACTAGACAAGGCTTGTGTCACGGGCAGTGATGCGTGTAGAGGTAAATCAAAGAAAATGGAAAGTGATTCTCTAGCTGCCTAGGGAAAACTTCCAACGATTTTTGTGTACTCTTTGTGTAGTTAAGACTCCAGCACCAGGGTAGAGCTACGCCTTTCCATCGCGGGACTAGATCTCCCACCTCGATTGCACCTGCCTCCGCGAAGTTTCTTTTCCGGAGGTCAAAGGCAGTTTTCATCCTAGCACCTACCCCTCATCTGGCTTCTCCCTGATGCTTGACGCTATGTGACAGCCCCTAACACCTGTACAGCCACCAGCTCACAGCGCCCCCATCCTCCTCGCCAGGTACCGACCAGGCCAAGCTCGGTCTTCCCCGGAGGTCACGGTCTAGGAGCTTGCCCGGCTTGGCCGACAGGGGAGGGGCTGAGCCTGAGCCAGAGCCGCAGCCCGAGCTCGTGCAGCCTGATTATCACATGACTCGACAGCGGTAGCGGTGGCAGCAGGAGCGGCGGGTCCGCGGGCTCGCCGGGTGGGCTCAGTTCCGTGCACGCAGGAGTGGGGCGCAGGGGGCGGGGAAGGGACCCGCTGCAGCCGCCGCCCGCCAGCCGCTCCCGGGGCTCTCGCTGGCCCTCCCTAGCCGCCCGCCCGCTCCATGTCGCCCGGTTGCGGAAGTGTCGCCGGGAGAGGTGGCGGCGGCGGCAACAGGGAGCACGGGAGGCCGGGGTTCGCCCCCCTGCAGCACTGAGCTCCGGGAGCCGCGCGCTCCAGCGGCCCGGCTGATTCCCCGTGCGCCCCGCGCCCTCCGCAGCCTGCATGCCCCGCGCTGCGCCTTGGCCGGCCGCCGCCTCCTGCTCACCCAGCGGCTGCCCGGCGCCGGAGTAATATGCTCACTCGGGTGAAATCTGCCGTGGCCAATTTCATGGGCGGCATCATGGCTGGCAGCTCCGGCTCCGAGCACGGCGGCAGCGGCTGCGGTGGCTCGGACCTGCCCCTACGCTTCCCGTACGGCCGGCCGGAGTTCCTCGGGCTGTCTCAGGATGAGGTGGAGTGCAGCGCAGACCACATCGCCCGCCCCATCCTCATTCTCAAGGAGACCCGGCGGCTGCCCTGGGCCACCGGCTATGCAGAGTGAGTGCACCCCGCTCCCGTCTCTCCTCACGGCCCTTCCACGCACGGTTCCAACCCCTCCCTCTCGCAGCTTCTGAGCTCCGGGGCTCTCCACCGGCTCTGGCCTCCAGGCCTCGGCGAGAGCCTCTTCCACTGACTACTTCCCTTCCCCCTTCTTCCCCCAAACCTCCGAGTATGGATGGGCTCTTGGGGCTGGGCGCTGGGTTCCAGAGCGGATGGTAGCGGCGCAGGACCGTGGGAACGCTGAGGTTGGACTGGTCTTATTATAAGGGGTCTGTGACACTTCGGAGGGGAAAAGTGGTCAAAACAGCTCAGCTGAAGTTGTAACGTAGTAGGAAGACCTCTGTGTCCACCCTCAAAAAAAAAAAAAAATCTTTGTGCCCCCATGCGAAGAGTTCGGTGAGGTCGAGGCTCCTAAGATGTGTGCCCCGAGGCGGTCTGCTTGGTGCGCGTGACTGTACATTCGGCCAGGTCCTTCCCCGAGCTCCTTGGGCTGAAGAGCATGGAGTGAACGCTGCTCGACCCAGTAAATGTCACTACCATTTCCCACAGTCCTTAGGGAGGTAGAAACTTACTCCAGGCGTCAAATAAAGCATTTTAGTAATCAGCTTTTGCGATTAAACGAGCTCCGGAGTGATTTACTATTTTAAAAAGCCGGGTGAGGAACAGGGGGGAAAGGTTTCAATACTCTTCCCCTACTCTATGGCCACTTCTCCATTGACTATTAATAACCGTCTTGTGAATGGTGGGATAAGTAATGTTTTCCTCTACCTATTCTTTACAATTTAGCTTTGTGGGACTGGCAGACTGGGAAGCGCGAGAGAGAGGAGACTAGGACTCTGAGCCCTGGTGTTCCGCATACCTGTCCCCTTTCCCTTAACACCCCCCTCTATAATCTTGGCCATCCCCAACCAATGCACGACTTCTCTCCCTGATTGGTTCATCCGGGAACCAATCAATTTTCCCTTTGCCTGGGCACCTCGGTGCTGACCCGGTTCTGGTGGCCTGGATCCCCCAACAGGCGTGGTTCCCTACAAGTCGGGTTCCAGTGCAGGAAGTAGGTGGCTTGCAGGGCTCTCTGCCTCAAATCTTGACTTCTTTTTTCTGTCGCATCATCGCTGTGATCGTGACTCCCTGCGCTTGTGTGCAAATGGGGATTGATGACTGGCATGTGAAGAGAGGAGGGCGAGGATTGGGTAGGTGGGTGTGTGACATAACCGCAGGCAAGCGTGAAAGAGAAAGAAACAAGGAACAAAACAGCCCGTAACCTCCGTGAGGAAGCCTGGGTGGGGAAACCTAAAGACGGGGGGGGGGGGGGGGGGGGGGGGGGAGTGTGCTTGCTAATTCATGCCAGCGGTCCTTTGCCTGAACAAGAAGTTTTACAAAGCCCATTTGGGCCCTTTGCAAGGTCAAAAGCACCTGGAGAGGTGCATCCTAGAGTTGTATACGTGGAGGCACTTGTGCATGCCAGCCTCCCGAGCGATGGAGGTTTGATGCCAGCGGTTTGGTGGAGCAATGCCACCTGAGGATCTGGGAGATACACTGGGAGATGGTGAGATTATGAGATGGGGGAAGACAGCCCTACTGACCGTGGGAACTACCTGGACACATGAAGGGTAAACTTCACAAAAGTATGAAGAAAGAAAAGAAAATTTCAGTGAAAATTAGGAACAGGAAGCTGGATGGCTCTACCCGCCCCTTCCAACCCCCCACATCCCTCCTGAGCCTGTTTCCTCCCCTCTGAGAGGTCTGTCTTATCCTAGGCTAGACTATGGGAGATGTTCATGTCCAAGACTGAAAAAGCCACTATAAAAGCTTTTTAAAACCAGTTATAAACATACTACCGCATGCACATTAACTCACACAAAGATCTTGAGGGATGAGTCAGCTCCTCCCACCCTACCCCATGACCCCAGCAACTCAATGTTGGGGATGTGTGATTTTCCAAATGTGTTTCTATATACCTCTGAACATGTCTGTCTTCTTCCCAGACAGGCGCATAGTCGGCGTTATTCTGTAGCCTTGCCGCAAAGCACTGTGTCAGGGACATCATTCTAGCTCGATGGGAGTAGAACTCCATTATCCTGGCTGCTCTCACCTTTAAACAAGTTCTTACTCCGTGTCCTAAACTACCTAGACTTCCTGATCACCCTTCCTCAGCCTCCTGAGAAGCCTCGTTCTTCTAAACTGTGTTACAGTATTAATAATGTTAATATAACTAATGCTTGGCCTTCTTTAGTATTTTCAAGTTCACGCTAGGGCATCTAAGTATCACCACAGTCTTATCATTTCTACTTCGTAGATGAGAACACAGGTATGAATTGGTTGAGCAACTTGCCCATATTAATCCAACCTGTATCTGAACGTAGTGGTTCTAACTGCAGGGCCCATGACACCAAATTCCCTCTCGACATTTTCAAATTGCAATGTGTCTGTCAGATCCAGGATGGGCCGCTAACAATGCCACTAACATCTCCCTCCCCTCATGCCTACTTTTGCCAGCTACGATAATGTACCATTATTACTCAAACCTCTATCATTTTTCTCTTTAATTCGTCCAATTGTAAAATCTATATATAAACATGTAAAAACTTTTATCTGTAACTTTGAAAGAATTCATTCTAAGTGATAAAATGGCTGAAACAAGGAAGGAAGACAGTGGTATGATCAGAAGTTGTCTGTTCCTACAAGAGGAACTGAGAGGCACAAATCCTCTTCTCTTTGTTCTAGATGGTTCCTGAGAAGGATACAGTAGGTGGGAAGATAGTTTAGATAGTGGCAATAGAAAATACCATTGAGCTAGTCCCTTGATTCTGCCTCTTAAAAAAGTTTGAAGTTACTCAGGAGACTAAGGTAAGAGAGTCACAAGTTACAGCCTGTCTGAGGTACAGTGAGATCAAGGCCAGGCTGGGCAACTTAGTGAAACCATGTCTCATGATAAAAAGTCGAAAGAAGGCTAGAGATATGTGTACATACATATACATGTACACATACATATACAAATACACTTCAGTGGAGGAATCTGTGTCCCAGATTTCTGGTGACAGGGAGGTTGGAGAAGGTCTTTGAGCTGTAATGTTGATGACCTATCATTTTGGAGTCATTTATTAGCAATCCCTTTTAGAAAGAGACAGTCTATGTGTGAATGAATTAGTTATAAGCAATCCTTTGTCTTGAGGATACTGAGACTCAAGACCCTCTTCCATTCCCAAACTGTGTCCATGGGATTTTCTGCCTCCTCGAAGAGTTTCTTGCTGTGGAGTTAAAATGGAGCCACTAGATCAATGAGAGGTTCTCAACTTATGGGTCAATATCAGATATCCTTCATATCAGATATCTTCATTATGGCCCATAACGGTAGCAAAATATAAAATGGCAATGAAATAATGTTATGGCTGGGATCAGCACACTTGAAGACCTGTATTAAAGGGTCACGGTATTAGGAAGGCTGAGGACTGCTGCTCTAATTGAGGGGCATTTGCCAAGTCACGAAGCTCTTTAAAGCACTGCAGGAATAGGCAATATCTGTATAAAAACCTGCATTAGCAAGTTCCATTTTGAATCTTGGCTTTGAAACCACTGACTGAGCCTGTGAGGTCTACCCATCGAGTACCAGGGGAAGCCGCTGTCTGACCCAGAGACTATAGGGACAGCCACTTCCCTCCAGTTCCACAAGTTCAAATACCACAAAGGTAGTCTCAGTGGTGCAGGGGCCTGGGGTCAGCTCATTGTTTTATTGGTTTATAGTCCTTTTTTTCATTTAAAAAAAAGATCTATCTTAACTTTTCTACTGTTCAGGAAGACTCAGACATGCAGACGGTAATGGAGGTTTTGCTTAACTGGCAAAGAATCAGTCAGTGTTTTGTACATTAAGCGTCATTGAAGTTTTATTAATGATACATTTTTCAATAATAATAATTGTATAATTTTGCACATAAGTAGATAAATGTATTTTATTGCCTATTTTCTAATAAAGGCACCGCTGGACATGGACTAAAAAAATAAAATCTTAAACATCACTTTGATGTGCATTAGGTAAGTTCTTTCAGTCTGTGTACAGAGTTCCAAATTATAAACGTTTGGACGAAACAACCTTATTAAAACCCAGAGACCAACTCACGGGTGTTTGATTTTGATTTAGAATCTGTAGGGCATTCCGTCTTTCAGTGACAGCACTCAGTAGCAGCTGCCAACAAATCGCATTAGTTGGCCCTGCCCAGATATGGACAGAGAAACTCCGTTTATCCTGAAGCTTCCAGGTTTTCATTTGGGTTTTGTTTTTGTTTTCCTTTCCTGCTCTGGTCTCCTTGGCACACTCACCCTTCCTTCACACACCTTTCAGGGGTGTGCCTGCTGCAGAACCTCTGTTCCACCTTTACAGCTAAGGAACCCCAAGAAGTAGGGGGTGGGGGTAGACGTTGACCCACCCTGTCCATAGCGTTTGCCTGCAGGTGAAACAGGGGTCCGAGGAGCTAAAGATGTTTCGTCTGCTCAGTGGTGACTTTTGGAAGGCTTTAATTTTCCAGATCTGAGTTTCCACTGGCTGACTTCATTCCAAGCTGTATGGAATGAATACATACATTCCTGTGGGAGCCTTTTTTGTAGACAAATGCATCATGTTCTTTCTAAGACAAGTCCTGATTTTCAGAACTGGATTCAGCTGTCCTGACAGGTGTATTTACCTGTGGTAGAACTCTGTTTGGGTAGCCAATATCATACATGATATGTCTACCACACCGGGGTTTTCTGGATATGGTGACGGCAACTCCGTCTGGTAACTTAGCCCTGCAGAGCGAGATTGTTTCCTTCAAACACATTGCTCAAGACAGTTTGTGTGTGTGTGTGTGTGTGTGTGTGTGTGTGTGTGTGTTCAGTAGAAACAAATTTTTGAGTGTCTTGAGTTTTCTAATTTGCCTAATTTAAACAGAGGATTAGCTTTTCCACTCTTGAAGTTATTCCCTCATCTGCTTCTGTTACTGCCCAATGATGACATCACTGCCCTGTGCTGTGTGGCAGGCACCAGTCCCAGGCTAGGTCTATCATGTAATAAGACACAGGCATCACCCTATAGCCTGCATTAGAGAGTTGCCCCACCCTTTGTGGACCATCTTTGAAGTGAGATCAAAGACTGCCACATTTAAAGCTGTCAAGGCTGGGGGAGTTGTTTGCTGTGATTTCAGTCTTTTATGCCTCTGAGCAATTTTGAATCTCAGTACTTAGGTCACTTGAGGGAAAGAAAGTATTTTCCCCCCATATAGTTTTGTGATTACCTCTGTTCCCAACTGTGCTGAGACCTTTATGCACGCCCACTGTAAAGAAAATCGTCCTGACTTATTCTGTGGCAGAATAGCATTTAAGTTCAACTCTGGATAGCTGGACTGGTGGCTCGGGAGCTAGGTGGGAGTTTGGCGGACAGAAAGTCACTGGTTGGCCTGATCTAGCAGGATTATTGCTAGAAACAGATTAACTTGTCTTTTGGAGGTCGGGGATGGAAGCTTGATCATTTAGCATGGTTGAAGAGTTCCTCCTAAACTTCTTTAGCAAGATTCGTGCTAAGACCACAGAATGGGAGAGAAGGGCGTGGGAGATGAGGAGTGGTTCTCAACTGTGGGTCACAATGCTTTTGGGAGGGTCAACCTACCCTTTCACGGGGGTCACCTAAGACCATCAGAAAACACAGATATTCCTAACAGTAGCAAAATGACAGCTATGTAGTAGCAATGAAAATAATTTTATGGTGGTTGGGGGTCAGCATAACATGAGGAACTGTATTAAAGGGTTGCAGCGTTAGGAAGGCTGAGAAGCACTGAGTTGGAACCTAACTAAAGTCTCATCAAGTTCAGAGTGTCACCCCTGCAGACGGGGCAAGATGAGAGCATGGGAGAAACTGCAGGTAGGTGGCCATGTTTCGATTCTGCTTCATAGCATTGCCTCTGTGACTTCCGTGGTTACCACGTTCCATGCTGGTGGGGGAGGGGAGGCAGCGTGTGTAAACAATGCAGGATAAACCTAATTACATAAACCCGTGTTAAGGGCAATAGTTGAGGAGCCTTTCCTAAGTGATCCCTCCGGTGGTTTTGCCAGCTTTCTAATTTATTCTATCACAGACAGTTTGAATATAGCAAGAGGATAGCTTTTGATTGGCTTGGCCCATTTCCATATCCCCACCACCACTCTACCTTATTAGACACATTAGCATTTTCTCCGTGCAGCAGTTATGTATCGAGATGTCCCTGTGTGCATGCTCCTTACAGTGTATTTTCCATGTGAAGTTAACTAAGTGCATGCCGCTCGGGTGCACAAGCTCATTCAAAAATGCGAGGGTTTTTTACGTGGCAGACATCTTAAGACCCAGCCCAAGTTCTCACTCCCAAGTCTGGTGACTTTATCTCTCTTATAAATATTTCTTTCCTTTCTATTTGTTAATTACACACATTCTTTAACTCTTATCCACCTCTAACACAAAAAAAAACTTTTTAAAATATAACTGTAAAATATGTCATCAACAAAGCTCAAATAATATATACTTGACTGAAAGCTCTAAAGAATAAAGTGAAATTGTAAAGGCAATCATCGTTGTCAATACTTGAGATCGATTTAGACTGACTGTATCTTAAAAAATAAAAGTGGACCACTTGCACCTACCTCTGATGGCGTCTTCTTCAAGAGCGTGGGTTGGACTCCTCTCCAAGTCAGTATCCAGAGTGGTTCCTCACCCTCCCGTGGAAGGCTTTGCATTGATGAATCACTAGTGGACATCCCATCTGGGCTTCACATTTCGGCTTTAAGATTTATTCTGTTCCTTTAATTATTTTCTTAAGGATAGGTTGTAGATGTGGAGGGCTTGGGTCGAAGCCAGGCACACTCATAATTATGATTCACATTCTCAGACTGGCTGTACCACTTCATGCTGTAGTCAGCAGTATGTGACTGGAGCTAATTTAGCAGTGAGCCTTTGATGTTTGCCAATCATCGGAAAGATGAGAAGCCCTTCATTAAAACTTAAACTTAGCGGAACTAAATAGTCGTGTATATACAGTTGTGGAGGCCGCTAGTTAGTTCCCGACTGCTCATGCCCAAAATAATCACACAGAAACCATGTTATTTCAATGCTGTTTGGCCAATAGCTTAAGCGTATTTCTTGCTAACTCTTATATCCTAAACTAGCTCATCTTCATTCATCTGTGTGTCACCATCTGTATGGCTTACTGGGCAAAGTTCCATTCTGAGCATCTGTCTCTGGCAGGGCTATATGGTTTCTCTCTGACTCAGCCTTCTTTCTCCCAGCATTCAGTTTAGTTTTCCCAGCCTAGCTCTGTTTTGCCCTGCTCTACTATAGGCTCAAAGCAGTTTTTTTTTTATTAACCAATGCTATTCACAGTATACAGAAGGGAATCCCATATCATGCATATATTATCTATCATATAATGGCCTCTTGGATGATTATTGTTTCTAACCTATATAGCTTTGTTCACTCTTTGGGGATGACTTTATTTATAAGAGCATTAACCATTAGCCTATTACAGTGCAACATTTCTTTCATATAATCAGTGAATTAGTTACTTTTCTAATTGGTGGTATGAAAATACCTGATAGAAGCAACTTGAGGAAGCAATGATTCACTTTGGCTTACAGTTCCAGAGCACAGAGTCTCTCAGGGTGGGGAAGTGGTAGAAGCGGGAGCTTGAGGAAGCTGTTACACTGCACATGCAATCGGGAAGCAGAGAGGTGTAAGGGTCATGCTCAGCTAGGTTCCTTCTTACTTCATCTGGGGATTCAGTCCAGGAAGGGGTGCTGCCCACATTAGGGTGGATTTCCCCACCTGTATTAGCCTGACCTAGATAATCCCTGATAGACCTGCCCAGTGATTTCTTCCTGCGGTGACTTTAAATCCCACCAAGTTGAGAATATTAAGCATCATGCTCAGCATCTAACTATATTTTTTTCCTTTACATTGCCAAGTTTTGTTTCTGTATAATCACATTTAAATTATGTTATAGCTTCTATTTAGTATTATTTTCAACTTTTGAGTACTATAATAACCATCTTAACGTCTTAGCTATTTAGTGTTCTTGGTTATAAGTCATAGAAGTACAGTTTCTTAGGGTCAAGGAAGGAAAGAGAGGCATAGAGAAGAGTGTTAGTGTCTTAGTATTTCATTGCTGTGAAGAGACACCATAACCAGGGCAATTTTTGTAAAGTAAAACATTTAATTGTGGCTGGCTTACAGTTCAAAGGTTTAGTTCATTATTGTGGTGGCAGAAAGCATGGCAGAGTGCAGGCTGGTATGATGCTGGAGAAGGAGCTGAGAGTCCAACATCTTGACCCACAAGCAACAGGAAGTAGTATGGGACGGTGGGTGGTAACTTGAGCATGTAGGAAACCTCAAAGCCCACCTCCACAATGACACACTTCCTCCAGCAAGGCCACACCTCCTAATAGTGCCTCTCCCTATAGGACAGGCATTCAAACACATGAGTCTATGGGGGCCATCACCTATCCAAACCACCACAGTTACCTTAGTCCAAGCATAGTGGGAATCTCCACAAGGAACTGAACCTCTGAACCCCAAAATCACCCAGAAGCAAACCAGGTATTCTTTCATTCCTTCAGTAGCCTCACATCCACCTGTCCATGCCAGCAAGCAACTAAGACAGAGGAACTGAAGCCTCCTTTCCAATTTGGAGTTCAGGTGGTGGAGGGGCCGCGGCGGGTGGTGTCTCGATTTGGTTCAGCTTGTATCAGATGTCCCTCTGTGACCAGGGAGCCAAGATCCCATCTCAGCATGGCTGTCAGAGCCCACCGCAGGCAGCAGGCTCTTTGTGGTACTGCAGGCTGGGCAGACAGATAAAAATTTCTACTATCAGTACCTCATTTAGCCACAAACACTGGAGTTCCATGTTACTTCAGATTTGTATTGTAGTTGCAGATCAGAAAGGAAATCAGCCTCATCTTTATATATTGCCAAACCATTATCACTGAACATTGAACCTTTAGAAGTGACAGGATTATAATATTGATGGCCGAGTTTTTTAAAATCAATCCTTTATGCAGATGCTTGCACTCGATCCTTTTCCAACACAAATAGTGCCTGGAAGACTGTGTGTTTGTGTCTGAATTCCCCCGCTACCCTGCCTGGCTCAGGGTGCTCAGGATGCTGTTCCTGTTAGGGGTTTAAGTCTGCACTTACATTGGGCCATCCTTTTTATCATTTCTGTCCATCCTAGAATAGATAGATGTGGGCCAGCTATGAAATTCATGTCGTCCTAATAATTATCCAGTCCACATTAACAAAGGCATTGTAGCCCCCAGGTAAACCTCAGTATGAGTGTGCCGCTCCAGTTACCTTTTGACTCATCCCTGTTTTCTAGGTGAATGAGGGACAAAAAATGTCAATGGGTGTCTAATCTGATATATAAAATTGAAGTTTAGTTTATCTTATGTAACTTCTTTTTTTAAGTCTTCCAAGGTCTGTAATATTCCCCTCCGTTAGATAAAGGTTCAATTTGATGAACTTCTTGTAATTTTTTGGTAGTGTGCATGCAAGTTTCCTCGGTACATTTCTTGAACCAGTTAAAGTCTAAGATTTGATAGCCACCGCTTCTGTCTGACACAGAATCTCCATATACTGAAAGCTACAAAGGAAAACGGCATGTTTAACAGTATTCTCATGCTTTCTATTTAGCTACAAGAAAGTAAGGCCAACAGATGATAGTCTCGGACCGGGTAAATTTGCATGTCCGTATGCTCTTGTGTTAAACTAGATTTTTACAAGTGTGGTTGAATGCCTAATGTCAAAACTCAGAAAAGTCCCTGAAAATTCTGAGAACGGGAAACGCTTCATATAGTATAGCACTGAAGAGACAGCAGTCGGGTGGCTTGCCAGTTGGCTCTTGTCCCTGTGTGTGCAGCCTGGGTTTTGTTCTTAGATGGACATCCCACCCGTGATGTCAGTCACCTTTCTGATCTCTGGAGTGAATGACTTTCCCAGAATTCATAGAGACACTACTGTTTCGGTTACATCGTTCTGGCCTCAGTTTTTTCTTATAAAATGGAGGGATTGGATTGGATTGGTAGTTCCATAATTTTCATTTTGTAACCTTATTGCCCAAATACTGAGAAAACCAAAAAAGGATTATTTTCATTTTGCCAAGAGGACGTTTAATCTTATCATCAGATATCACCAACATACTGGTTATATTTTAAAGCCAGACGTGTAGAGGCATGTGATGTAAAACACAAGAACAGTTTTTAGACCAAGTACTTACAGTTTTATGAAAATACTGTGAAATCGCCAGTGTTTTTCTAAATTTTTTATGAAGCTATAAAAACCACAGATTAATTATCTTGGAGTCTGCCAAGGCCCTTTTGACCTCTGAACTCTGGGTCCCAGGGGACAGATTAAGAACAAAAGAGATTGTTGTCTAGACTCAGAACTGTCCCAGTGAGACTGCTGCCTCTCTCGTTGCTATATTTTCCCCAGAACTTTATTATGAAAACCTAAAAAGGAAAAACAGACAGGATCTCACTGTGTCACCCTGGCAGTCACAGTAGAAACCAGGCTAGTCTGGAACTCACTGAGGCTGGTGGAGAAGTCACAGTAGATACCAGGCTAGTCTGGAACTCACTGAGGCTGGTGGAGAAGTCACAGTAGAAACCAGGCTAGTCTGGAACTCACAAAGACTGGTGGAGAAGTCACAGTAGATACCAGGCTAGTCTGGAACTCACTGAGGCTGGTGGAGAAGTCACAGTAGATACCAGGCTAGTCTGGAACTCACAAAGACTGGTGGAGAAGTCACAGTAGATATCAGGCTAGTCTGGAACTCACAGACACTGGTGGAGAAGTCACAGTAGATACCAGGCTAGTCTGGAACTCACAGAGACAGGCGAAGTCACAGTAGATACCAGGCTAGTCTGGAACTCACAAAGACTGGTGGAGAAGTCACAGTAGATACCAGGCTAGTCTGGAACTCACTGAGGCTGGTGGAGAAGTCACAGTAGATACCAGGCTAGTCTGGAACTCACAGACACTGGTGGAGAAGTCACAGTAGATACCAGGCTAGTCTGGAACTCACAGAGACAGGCGAAGTCACAGTAGAAATCAGGCTAGTCTGGAACTCATAGAGATCTGCTTGCATCTGCCACTCAAGTGCCAGAACTAAAGGTATACATGGCCAGGATTGACCTCTTATAAAATGTTTGAAACTTGCAGAGAAATTGAAGCCACTGTGTGCCAGAAACCACATTCCCACCATCTAGATTCTTTGACTCATAGCTTGCTGTATTTGCTTTGTGATATAGTTGCCTGTGTTGTTATTCAATCCATCCTTTGAAGTAGTGCATATACATCTTCTTTAGATTTCTTTACTTTATGCTATTCTTTCCATAATATTTAAATTTTTTGAGAAAAACCATTAAGAGTTGGGTCTTCCATGTCAAGGGGACACCCTACATTGGACTTCAGTATCATTGGCACACAGCAAACTCCTCATCCGTCCTCAAACTTTCTATAGCTTAGCATTCATGTCATTGAGAGCTTTATATGGGAGAGACTTGGAACGTGTCTCTTTGCTGTGTTCCTGTTTCATTGCATCATGCAATGGTTTGTTTGAAATCTGAATTACTCTTGCCGGCCGGGGCCGGTCAAGTGAGTGTTACCCGTGGAGCACTCTTTAATGAAGACCCAAGATGCTGCCTGCATAGTGCTCAGGATGAATCAAGCCACCTTGACCTTAGACTTCTTAGTTCAGAAGTAGGAGGAGGAAGGAGGTCAAGGAACCTACCAGCTCAGTGGCTGCTCTTTCTGGTGTGGACAAGCCAAGTGTGTTTTTCTGGCATGTAGATCCATAGTATTTCCTTACACTATCTCTGACTTAATCTTCTCTAAATCATTGGTTCTCAACCTTCCTAATGATGTAACCCTAGAATACAGTGCTGTGTTTTTTAATTATAATGGAAAGAACAACAAAGTAAAGGAAACCCTAACAAAAGGACTAAGGAAAATTTATATGCAATAGAATTCCTTGTGCTGTGGTGACTCCCCCCCATTAAATTCCTTTCACTGCTACTTCATAACTGTAATTTTGCCACTGTTATAAATAATAATGTAAATTCTTTTGGAGATAGAGGTTTGCCAAAAAAAGTCACAACCCACGGGTTAAGAACTGTTGCTCTAAATAGCTGTACAATTTAAATACTTAGGTGTGTTTTCTCAGTGTGGATTTTATGCTTTCATAATAGAATAAAGATAATAATAATAAGGCTCATTTATAACTCCCTGGCTGTGGGTGGTTGCTAAGGGCCTGCATGAGCTCTCACTATCAACATCTTTATCTTTAATGGAAAAGAGGTGCAGCATCTGTCTGTCTCTCACCAAAATAAAGAAGAATAAAATGGGGGTTGAAGAGAGCGCTAGCCGCCTCAACATCCCATGCTGTCTTTCTGTTCTGGCGCTGGCTACCGAATCACTGATACAGCACTGTGTGGCGTCATTCATTAAGAAAAGAATATCCTAGGTCAACGAGTTGGCTCAGTGGATAAAGACACTTAAGTCTGATGGCTTGACGGCCATCCGCAAGACCCACACAATGGGAGACGAGAACAGACTCCTACACACATGCTCCGTGGCTCACATGAGAACACATACGAGCACACAAGAATGAATAAGATATAGCAACAGCAACAAAAGGCATCTTATTCTTGTAAACAAATTACCACGAAAAGGAGTTTAATGTTTTTGCCTTCTCCGAGGAAACTAACAAGGCCTACTCTTCAGGTGGCTTTAAATTGGATAAGGGAAAACGAACACATCGCATTTTGAATAAAATTATGTTTTTCAAGCACTTTAAAATAATTTCATTGAATGTAGCAATCTTTCTTAGTTATACTTAACTTTCTTGGTGTATGTGCTTTTTCCTAAGCATAGCAGTCTGGGACTTGCCAAATTACCATATTTTCCTTGACTAGAAAGGGTTTTTTTTTTTTTTTTGTAATGTAATGTCGTTGAAAATGCAGTAAGCCTTGAAGCCAATCTGTCCACTTTATGGGGTAAGTTAAGAAGTGGCTCACGCTACTTGAAAACATGCTCTGGAATTCTCAAGAGCTGGACTCAGTCATAAGTCAGATTTTAGAAAAACCTTTTGAGCTTCTGGAGAACTCCAGGGTTCCCAATTAATGGGCTCCACATTTTAAAGCGTGTGTGTTTCAGGTCAGTGATCTGGGGAGCAGCCAGGCTAGCAACATTTGAATATAATGTCCCCAGCAGTGTTTGCCCACAAGTGACCTTAGAGTGTATGCTTCGCCATCAGTGACGTGCACAAACTGGGCCTTATGGAATCTTGCTGGCGTGATTAATCATTGCAGGGCTGCAAACAGACTGAGAGATAGATCAATTATCTGGTGTGCTGAAAGGGCCAAAGTGGCTTGTACACTGTCCTTTTAGGGAGACGGTAAGTAGATTTTTAAGCATTAAAAAAGAGATGCCTTTCTACCATGTGACCTTTTCCATATTAAGTATAGGAAGGGGGGGAATTTTCAAATAACAAATTTAACAAAATCAAAATGTAGCAGGTTATTGAATCACTTTGTTTTTAAGTGGTCTGCTCTGGTATACCAGTAGCCCTTCTGTGTCATGTAGAAACAGTGAGCATTGACAGCTTACACTTAGCAGACACCGCTGGCAGAAACCAAACCTGGACTGAGAATGTTAAGGAGGAAGTGATTTGAAGGTAGAATGACTGGGAAAAGCTATAAGAGGATTCGAGGGATGGTCCAGCTGGGAAAGCAAGCTGGTAACAATGCAGACGGAACGTGCGCTTTCTTGCCCAATATAAAAGAGAAAATAAGTATGGTGCTTGGTTGCAAATGAGTAGCCTGTGAGGATGATGAATTCCAGAATGTATGTTTGGGGAGAAGCAACGGCGTCATCATTCCTTAGGAGTGTGTGCCTCCGTAATGCAGAAGGTGGAGCAGAGTCAGAGGTTAATTAGATGCCTCCTGGCAGCTCTCCCTGTGCTTATTAAAAGGTGGAAGCCCCCGAAGGCCAGGCTGCCCTGTTGCTAGAACCAGATGTCCAGAGCGAGGGTGACTGGGAAGTCAGTGCAGCCACAAATAGGAAGGAGAGAAGAGCTGGCAAGCTGGACTATGGCAGCTGCTGTCTTTTTTTATTTATTTAAAACTGTGCTCCTATGGGGATTCACAGGCAGCACTGGAAGCCCTGCCTCTCTCCCCTCCTGCCTCATGGCATCTGGTGAGCGCTGAAGGAGGCCACCTGGCTGCCCCAGCCATTGTTTTAGACCTGAAGTCTGTCTTCCCGCTTGCCTTCCTTAGAAGCACCACAATTATGGCTTGTCTTTCATCCTGGGAGCCACTAGGACCTGTGTATTAGCTTCCCATCCGCGAGACAAAATGCTCAAGATACATATACATCCACACGGGTTCGGAAGTTTCTGATGAAGCTGGCCTGGCTTTTGGCCTGAGTGGCAAGATACATACATCATGGCAGAGGAGGCCTGTTCACCTCATGGTGGTCAAAGGAGAGAGGGAGGGGAAGAGGAAGAGCTGGATGTGTCTGGGTTGTTCCTTCAAGGGGTGCACTAGTGACTGAAGCGCCTTCACCTGGGCCTCTTAAAGGCTCCGCCCCTTCCCAAGAGAGCCAAACTCCTGGATGTCGGCACATGCTCGGGACTCGTAGAAAAGCTTGCTTCCTAACCTTTGGCCCTTATAGATTATTGTCATTGTCATTATCATCACAGTGGTTTTAAGATTCCTTGGGGGAAGATTTCCTTTGGAAGCTGTGGTACATAAGCATTGAGTTTCCGCCATTAGAAAAAGGAAGAGAAGTACCCAGACACATCAAATCCCTTAGGTCCCATCATGAGGACCACCGAGGAGTGTTCTGTCTCTGCCTGAAGCAAAGTGCTTGACACTGTTTCAGTGAAGCCTGCGTCCTGACTGCCCACAGAGTAGGTCCCCCAGTGTGCCGCTCTGGCTTCACCCCTGTAGTGTTGCCTTCCCAGACCCTTGTCTTTCCAGGTTTAGATCCCAGCTGGAACGCGCCAGCGGGACTGGCTTCTGCACACACACCTGAGGACTTTCCCCCGGGTGTGCTCGGGTCACTGTCAAGACCACTATGTTAAATTCTCAACTCCTCTCTCAAGCACGTTGTTCCAAAACATCTCCAGTGTTCTGCTCCTTGTTGAAAAACTGCTTCATAATGGTTTTATTTTCCTGGTTGGTACAATGCTGCCAAGTTTCCTGATAGGCCTGACGCTCATCAGCTGCAGATTTAATTACACTCGTGCTGAGAAAAATATTTTTCTAGCAGAGTTCAACCCTAGGGCAAAAGTCTCTCTTGTAAAATGTTCTATCATTTACTAACTACAAATGAGAAGAACTTAACAAATATCTTTAGACTTCTCCTAGCCCCTCGACAAGGAGGGAACATCAATTAATTAGTCAGAAACTTAGAAGTAATTTTTTAATGTTGTTGCAGTTTTATTATCCGAGAAATGATAGGTTTGTTGTAGGGACTTCAAATTCTTATGAACATTATGAAGAATATAATATGTGTAAATATTATATATCAGTGAAATAACATTTTCTATGTATCTCGCAGTGTGTATTGTATTTATGAAATGAGATAACTCTCCATACTCACTATGTTTCTCTTTTTTTAAAAAGTATTCACTTTTGTATTTTATGTATATGGGAATTTTGTCTGCATGCACAGCAGAAGATCACCTGGGACTGTGGTTCTAGAGGGTTGTGAGCCACCAATCAGGTGTTAGGACTGTAGTTCTAGAGGGTCGTGAGCCACCAATCAGGTGTTAGGACTGTAGTTCTAGAGGGTTGTGAGCCACCAATCAGGTGTTAGGAGTCGAACTCAAGGACCTCTGGAAGAGCAGCCAGTGTTCTTAACTGCTGAGTCAACCCTCTAGCCCCTCAGTATTTTTCTTAACCTTAAAATGAATGTCTTTCCATGTATATACAAATTATCCTATTCTTTGGTTTTTCTTCTTTCTTTTTGAGATAATTTTTAGTGTGCAGAGTGAACTGACTTGAACTGCCTATATTGCCCAGGCTGGTGTGGTTTGTATAATTTTCCTTCCTCTGTCTGCTGAGCACTGGATTACAGGTGTGAGCCACCATACCTGATCTGTCTGCTGAGCGCTGGACAGGTATGAGCCATCATACTGGTCTGTCTGCTGAGCGCTGGACAGGTGTGAGCCATCAAACTCAGTCTGTCTGCTGAGCACTGGATTACAGGTGTGAGCCACCATACCTGGTCTGTCTGCTGAGCACTGGATAACAGGTGTAAGCCACCACACCTGACCCAATCTATCACTTTCAGTAACTGCACGTAGTTTCTTGCCATCACATGTCTCTCTCCTTGAAATAGCCAGATTTTCCATATTGAAAACAGTTCTAGTTTGAGGAGGGTGTTTGGGGATGTATCACATGGTAGAGCGTTTCAGTAGCTCACAGGAAGCTCTTGGCTCGATTTCCAGCAACACTCAAGCACACATGCATATGTGCATGCATGCAGAAGCGCGCACGCGCGCACACACACACATTCTGGCATGAGCATCCTTGAATTCTTATATATGTATATATAAATCTTTGTTAAGTCATAATGTGGAAAGTGATGGAGTGTTTGTTTGGTTTGAAATGAAAACTATCCAAATGTGAATTTTGAGAAATGCCAGATAATGTGTTTTATTCGAAATTCCTTTAGTAATGTAACAGTTTGCAGAGCTATGTCTGCTGAATGAGGGAACATTGCTTCACTTTGACATTCAGGTTTAAATTTTGTATTTCAGATCAATATTCTTTAAGGGTCAATTTAAAGGCCACTTGGTTGATTCTCCAACACTAAAGGAACATCTTGGCTCTAGGCATTTGGCAGTATAAAGTTATGTCATGTGTTTCTATTGTGACATCATTTGTTCCTATTTTATTTTATAAAGAATAGTCTTGAAGTGTCATTATTCTTATTCATATGTACATTATATAACCATATATATTATTAGCTATATATATTAACCATATATTATATGTATTATATGATTACATTATATGTGATACATATATATGTTGTGTGTGTGTGTGTGTGTGTGTGTGTGTGTTATTATGTGTTCAGCTCCTGGGCATAAATTGTCACAGTACCTGGAGGTTTCAGATGTACTTGGCAACTGATGTTTGTTGACAGAATGGCTCAGTGTGTTCTACACCTGCACTGCGTTGTGTGACTTGTATTGTGTGACAAAACTTTTCATGGGGAAATACAATGCACATGTCTATTTACTTCCCATAGGGAGCCCATGGCAGACCCAAGTACAGATACCACCAAAATCCATCTTGGTGAACCAGTGACGGTTACTGGGGTTACTTACAGGAGAATCGGTAAGGGGTTGCTTACAGGAGCAGAAATGACTCAAAGACAGCTGCGTCACCAAAGCCCACCGCAGCATAAGGGACAGCTCACAAAATCTGGGGACCTGGAGCACCCTGCACAGCCTGCAAGCAGCTCAACAGGTCGGAGAGTGTCCTCTCCAAGTGACTCCGTCTGCTCTAAATGTTTTCCAGCCAGCTCAGCTTCTCCCAGGCAGCCAATCTGGGCTCAGAGTCTTTCTCACAACTCAGCTTCTGTCATATGAGTGCCCTGAGTTTTTATAGATTACCCTGGCAGGGAGTGGGGCCTGGTGAATCTGGTCAGTTTCAGGGACTTCCTGAAGCTCTTTTGAGTTGTTTTCTTTCCAGTTTGAGGATGGACTGTTTTAATCTCAAGGAAATTGCTACACGGTACCCTGTAGGGAGAAGGAAAAATTAAACACATCTAGCTTTCCTGCCCTTTGACTGGAAACAGGTAAGAACTGCAGACAAACCCTTCTAGAGAAAGTAGGTTTCTTGGTATATGTGAGTTAGTAGCTGACAGAGAGGCGTGTCTTACTATCAAATTCAGAAACCATCGAAGTTTCTGCAGATCGTCAGTCCTTTCCCCCTCTTTCATCCATTCATTTTTCCCTTTTCCTATACATTATTCTCGTTATATGGTATAACAAAAATATTTGGAAGAGTATGCCACAATTTCTCTTTATCCCTGACTACATTCTATGGCTTAAATTACCCATGGTCAACTATACTCTGAAAATAGTAAATGGGAAAATCCTGGAATAAACAGTTCATAAATTTTAAATTATGTACCTTTCAGAATAGCATGAGAGAATCTAGGACTGCCCACTTACTATGCACAAATTCAACATATCCATACTGTGTGCTACTCCCCTGCCCACTTGACTACTGGTTACCAAAGGGACAGGGTTAAAGTGCTTGTGCTCAGGTATTTCTTAGGTATCAGCCTAAAGTTGTGTCACGATGCCTACATCATTCACCCCTCTTCATCTCATGAATGGACATCATATCATCTTATATCTAAAGAAGTGTGACTACCATACAATAACCTATTCTGAAAAATACCACTTCCCCTAACTTATATTGCTTTGATCTCACTACTGGTTATTGTTATTAATCTTTTACTGTGCCTAGTTTTGAAATTAAGCTCTATCAAGGATATGCATAGATAGGGGAAAAGGAAGATTGAGAGGAGTTTGGCTCTGTCTGCAGTTGCAGGCATCCTTTGAGGCCTTGGAGCATCCCTGAAGTGTATGGACGATGCCTGTATTACGGATTGCCTGCTCATTAGTCCTTATGCATAAGCTGAAATACTGTTGAGTTAGGTACAACGTGGTGTGTTCATGCGGAAGCTTGCAGTTTGCATGTTTTACAGCAGCCCAAGGCCGTCCACAGTGCCTTCCCTGTCCATCCAGTCCTGTGCCTAGAGATGCGAACAAACTCAGACAAGGGACTTCTGGGTGAAAGTGGAGCAATCGGTCGCCATTCTTGTGTTGGCGTTCTGCAGAGGCTGACCCCAGGTGTTTTCATTCTTGTTGGCGATGCCTAATGCTGTTTACTGTATTTAGACATCAAAGCAGAACATTTAAAAATATTTATGAATTCACTTAATAAACATGTCCATTTTGTTTTGCTTTGCTTTTGGAGATGGGAGTTAGTTATTTTTTTTATGTTTTAAATCATTTTTTTGGCCAGAGTGGCTAACCTAGTCAGGCATTTGCTAGGTAGTATAGGCTAGCCGTGAAGTCATCATTTTCCTGTCTCGGTAAGCATATTCTTAATTAAATATTAATTCTAAATTAATAATACATTTATTAATACATAAAATCTGAAGCAAAGATGGACCTCATTTGACCCTTGAGAGCTTTAGAGACCTCTAAGGTCTCCCAAACTGTACCCTGAGAATTGCTGATATGGCATTTACTACTTGGAGTTGTCATACCTTTTAAATTTATTTCTTGAATCATGGTTCGTAGATAGAAAACATACTACTATAACAAGGGAAGTAAGAGTCGAAAGCAATTCTTCCACTTCTGGCATGAAGACAAGTTCAGAAATTGACTTTCCTGCCCCTCCTGGTGATGTTTTATCCCTTAGCTTCTTTGTCTTCTGAGTTCTGTGTGGCATGTATGTCTGGGCCATTTAAGAATATTAAATGGTTATGTGGGATCTGAGCTATCTCTCCATCTTTAATGAGGAAAGTGATAGGGCCAGGATTCATCAGTCAGAGATAAGTACACATCTTCGGGCTCTGTGGGTTTTTGCATTTCCCGGATGGCTCGGTGTGGCATGCCTCTGTTTACTGCTGAGCATTACCGCGCAGTAGCTCTCTGCTTCCTGCATGCCAGTGGCAGAAGATGCAGAGCATTTAGCCTTAGGGGCTCGCATCTCACTGGGAAGATGGCCGCCTTGTGCACAGCGTGCAGGAGACGGTCCGGTGTTGGGAATAACAGGATGGTAGTGAAGGGGGGACATCCTGACGTCATCTCAGCAAATCCTCTTCCCAGCCAGTGCCGCAAAATGGTCCACATTTCAGCCCTCAGTTAATCCTAAATTAGGTCACTGCCTCAGCCTCTTCCAGTTGCACCATAGAAATAAGTGTTAGAAGTTGGGCACTGTTTAATTTCCACTGACTTTTAAGCTGGTGTGGCGTTTATATAAACTCCATGGTTTGTTTTTCTTCTTTACGCTGAATCTTAAATACGGTCTCGGAAGGATCTGCTGGCTGAACGTGCCTTGCGACAAGTGGGAGCAAATGGAAGTCCCAGTTACTCTTGAGACAGTGGTACACGTTTCTCCGACACTCATAGAAACCCTTCGATGGGGCACTGGCAACTGACTGTCTCCCTTAGGGCCATAGTCTGCCCTGTCTGCCCTCTATAGCGTTGGAGGAAATGGCACCCAGTGGAAATTAGGGTGCTGTCAGAGAATAACATAATGTTAATAAAAGTGTACCCCACTTTTATTAGAAAGGACTAAAGTTGCATGAACCTCCACCTCCAACTTGGTGGTTATGTTGCTGCTCGTGGTTTGTCCAGGAAAGATGACTGGACATCTGAGAGTGTTAACCGAAAGGGAAATGCTTCAAATGTTTACCCAGGAAACAGGTAACTTCATGCTGATAATGACGAGTTGTGAGTTCTGTACAAAGGTAACCATCTTTTTATCACAACCCGATTCTAGTTAGATGGTAGTCTGTCCATGTCTGGATAGAGCTTACCGAAAGTAGGAAGGAAAAAAAGGTTGAAATATCGTACCGATCTTACCTTGTAAAATAATAATAATAATAATGGAGTTCATGAATATTGTAAATTCAATCTCCCTTTTTAATCCCAAAATGTGCATGGGTTAGGTGGCCCAAGGATGTCTCCGCAGCTCCCAGAATTGTGTCATCACTTGGCACAGGGCTAATGCCTCCTCCTCTGGGAGTTAAATTGCTGTGTTCAGCAACTGCACTTGATGTAATTTTAATCAATATCATGTGCTTTCACGCGGCCCCAAAGCCACTGGGCCACTGCCTGGCTCTCAGCATCTCTAACCTAGAAGGACACAGTGTCACGCTTATGATTTGATGTGGAAATTCACAGAAGTTGTGTTTTTCAAGTACCAGGAAACCTAATATGTCAGCGTGTAGCAGCCTAGAAAATGCTCACAGGAGTTCTCTGGGTCTGTATCGGTTCTTTGGACTTCGGCTACTGTGCACTGTGTTTTCCGAAGGGAAAGATAACTCGCGGGCTGTCAAGTGACCAGCAGCAAACACCCACACATCCTTGAAGGTCATCGGGGACAAGCGACTAGAGGTGTATGGTTTGGACTCTGCGGACACCAGCTTCCTCTCTAATGTGCTTTTGATCCCACTACATGATTGGTGGCTTTGATCTCAGCACCTTTGCTCATTCCATGCCTGCGGCACCATCCGTTTCTATTCTGATTGGAAACAGTGTCCTCACAGAGGAAGCATACATCTTGGTGTTTGAAAATAAATAAATATCCTTTCCTGTGATATTTTTGTTTTTATCCCCTCTCACAGCAATGACTTACCTTAGTTTCTCATTTGTATTAGGAAAGTTGGAAATTCTGTTGCTCTTTTTGATGAGTGTATAATTGGTTAGGTCTTTTGAAAAGAATTATTACGTCCATTCCATTTATGACAAATTTTTCAGACTGGACTTTTACAAACATCAAAACCAAAGCAAAAGGAAGTAAAACTGAGTTCTGGTAGTAAGGAGTCTGATGTAAGTTCATTTTTAAAGAGAGTGGTGTGTGGTCGACCCTGTCTGGAATTACTTCGTGATACTGGGATACCAGGTGTAAGCAACATCTGGACTGTTTCAGCTTTAAGTTAATTCAGTTTTCAGATGGTTGATGTTTTAAGCTTCCACTAGGTATAAGGTTCTAAAGGTTAAAATATAACATTCCCTAATTTCAGGGGTCCACAGGTTAGGAAGGGAGATCTTACTGTTAAACCCAGCCCACTGTGCGCCACAAGGAAGGAGAGAGACAGCACTTATGGTCCCAAAGATTTTAGGAATTCACCACATAAACAGGTCACTGCTCTGAGGGTTGCGGGACAAGGACTCGGGAGCCTTGTCTGTCCCGACAGTCCGAGCAGGGGCAGAACTGGGGTTTATAAGCACAAAAGTCACAAACATTTATTGCCAAGCTGCAGTTATAATTTTCGCAAATCCGATTTAGAGACCAGAGGCTTCCTGGAGTATTCCATCATTGTCAGTCGATGTACAATGCAAGCCTTTCAATCCAATCAGATTCATTTGTTCCTTCTGTTGCTAGGAACAGCCATGTTCCTAGAGAACTAAAGGCACATAATGACTATGTCTATGAATTAGGGATTATGGATCTATGCCTATAACCAGCCATTGGAGAGTTTTTGACTTCTTTAGGGCTTGGGAATCAGAACTTTATTTCACCCTATAGGTAAGATGCAGTCTGAAGTTAAAGTGGCAGTACTCTGCTCCCTATGAACCACAGTGATAAAGGATCTGAACAAGTGCATTGTGCACAGCTGGGAGATGGAAGTAACTGAGTTTGGGGAAAGTCGGGTGATCCTGAGCAAAGCTGGCCTTGATCTAACCCTTGAGGAGCAGGTGAGGGGTACAGAAGGCCAGCAAAGGATGGGACAATGAGTTCAAGCTTAGTTGTAAGCAAGTGGCTATTTCTGGAGATTAATCTTTTGTGATTAACCCTCTGTGTGCATTTACGGGGATAGTCAATAAAATTCCACACGTGGAACCTGAACCACTCGGCACTAAACATGCAATGAGCCTCCATCCTCGTCCAGAAGTGAGTGCTGGTGGTATTTTAGCATCTCAGAAGGGCTACCAATATAGCCACTCTGTATGTCCTTCTTCTCACAGTGGGAGTCATATCTAAGTGATGCCCTGTGTTTAGGGATCACACTGGCTTGCTGTTGGTGCATGTGTCTTGTCTCTACATTATTACGGAGGGTTGGAGGAGATCTGGCAATGTCTGATCTTCACACAAAACCTTCTTGCACTTGTGGCAGAAAGAGTCCTGGGGTAAAATCACTATTGGCCATACGTTTGTTTTTTTGTTTTTTTTTTTGTTTTTTTTAAACAACTACAGAAAGTGATAATGAGGAGTTGGTTTGGTAGCTTGGGTGTTTATTGAAAGAAAAAAATCACCCTGCCGCAGCCCCTCCCTGTGGTTGAATTGCCACTGAACAGTAACCGAAGGCCCCACATGAGGCAGATGGCTGCAGGTGCTGTAGATGGTGCCAGTATTTGCCCCCCAAAAAGTAAAAATAAAAATAAGAAGAAGCCACTGAAACCCTAAGCCAAACTTTCAGACTGAGATTTCCGACTCATTGCAATTAGAATCTTTCTATCTATGGTCGCCAGTACTGTCAGACCTTAATGAGAAGGGGTGGGGGAGTAGGGTCCTGGGACAGAGTACGTGAGAAGGACTGGACGAATGTACGAATACCCTGCGTATTGTGCAAAGGGAATATATACCATAAAGGCTTGTTAATAAGCACTGGAGATGGCAGGAGGCGTATATATGGGGAGCAGCTGGCACTGTGGGAAATGGGTGAAGATGAAGAATGCCAAGAGATGGCAGAAAAGGGGGCTGATGGGAGGGGGCTTAGAGTAGAAGCTGGCAGTGTAGAAACTGTGTAGGGATAACGGATGTATAAGTTGGAGACCTAAACAAGCTTAGCAAACCCCTTTCCCCTGAACACATCAGAGATTTGTGGTCTTCTCTTTCCAGATGGATGATCCCTAGACTAGATCTAGACAGTTTGCTGTGAGCAGGAAGGAAGGATGGCCTCTTGACTGGGATATGTCATCACCACTGAATGACCTTCTAGGATCTTCTTCCTCAATTCTAATCATGGCGCAGAGTGGGTCCTCAGGCACCTGAGCCCCTCACTGTAGGAGAGAAACTGACCTGGTAGGGTCATTTGTACCCTAGAGGCCAGCCATTAAGATTCGGATAGTGTTCATCACTTCAGCACATCCTAGCCTTCGCCGGTGAATGCATGGCAGTGATTTCCAGCAGCTTTATACTGCAGAGCCGGATCTCCCTTGTTGGGTTTCATTATGTATTTATAGACTCCATCCAACACAACTGCACAGCCCTGACTGGTTAGAGTTCAGTGGTCTGTGGGGTCTCTTAGAACTTTTAACAAAATGGAAAATTGTGAAATGTCAAGCTTCAGGGAGAATGGATGTGCATCCATCGTTCCTAGGCTTATCCAACCACAAAACCCAACCCCTGTCCCTTGTTTTACCATTTTTTGAAGAATATTGACTTACACATTTGTAATGGTCTGGGAACAAAGCGAATCTGCCTAAACCAAGGAAAGTCTTTGGCTGGTTTCAAAGAACTGTTCACAGGATAAGACTTGACTATATTTAAAAGGACAATGGTTGTAGCTTGAATGTGAAATCTCCCCACAGGCTATGTGTATGGATGCTTGGTTCTCAGTTAGTGACACTATTTTAGAAAGCTGGGGAATATTTTGGAGGTAGAGCCTTGCTGAGAAAGTGGCTCGCTGCTCTGCTCCTTGAGGTTTTGCGGCCTGGCCACCCTTTCCTGCCTGCCTGTGGGTCTAGCTGTGATGCCCTGTAAACCAGAACAAACCCTTCCTTCTTTAAATTGCTTCTTGTCCTGTATTTTGTTGCAGCAAGGAGAAAAGTAACTAAGATGAAAGCGGCCACAGGGAGAGTGAACCAGTTGCCTTCTGCTTGACCTTGGAGCCTTCCTACACCGTTCTCTTCCTCAGTTATACGTCTCATACCTTCCGTTCTCACCCACGCTGAACCACTATCCTGTGTGACTTCTCTCCCTGTGGACCACATTGGGACCTCTTTAAAGGGTCTCACCGTGTCAAACAGATGTCTATTCTGCACCTTTATCAAGGGTATATTTAAAATAAAAAAATGTATCTGGATATAAAAGATGCAAAAACCAATGAGATACGTTCTTGCCTCCAAGTTGTCTGAGAGAGTCCCACACACCTGAGCAGGTCACTGTAGTGGAGTGGAGTGTCTGTCTTGCTCCTTACTGTGGGAGCACACAGCATCCCGTATCCTGAAGCTCCGCTGGGGCCATCAGAGAAGACTTCCCCTTGTATTTGAGGCTGGAACTGAGCCTTAATGAAGACAGCAAGTGCTGGGGTGGAGCACCAGGGATGTGTGTGGAATGAGTTGCAAAAGCATGGGGCAGTCTCAAAAATTCTTGCTGGTTGTCCCTTGGTCTCATGCAGGGAAGAACGTTCTAGAAGTCACGAGTGATGTTCATGTTCACATGGTCTCTTTAACTGGCCTCAGCCTCCCCTCCTGGGCCTTCTGGTGACTCCTTTCTTTGAATTCTTTTTCTGATCCCCCCATCAGGCTCCCTTGTCTTCTCAAACTGCCCTGAGATAGGACTTTACCCAGAGTTCTCTAGTCCCTTTGTCATTTCTGTTTTTCTCCACTAGCAGTGTTACCTCCGCCATTTCCCTTGGACACTAATTTCTCTCTTGTACGGTCCGTTCTCCTGTGAGTATTCCTTCTTGGTTATGTCTACTCAAGTCTGAATTTGCGTTACTTTGAAACACGAGTGTAAATTACGGAAGTCGTAGAGGATGTGGTCGTGTTCCCCCTGCCCGTGTGTCATTTATGAGCTAATGTTTTTTGACAGTGCCAGGTGGAAGCAGTTGGAAAGCACCGGGGTCTCCGTGCATCAATACCTAGGAACAGCTGGGAACAAATCTGCTTTGAGTTTCTAGAGTCACATTGGCCTATTAATAAAATTCTGTTCTGCAGGCATTCTGGGAACAAAGATATGTTTCCTTCTTGTCCAATTATGTTTGGTGGATGCTTTTCTGGCAAAATGCCACACCCATAGTTAATGCATAGCCCTTGTCATATCTGCATTGCTAAAACAGAAAGCTAATTGAGTTGGCTTTCATGCTACTATCGGCAGAAATTTAGCCAGTCCTGGGCAGTGCTTCAATTTCTGCCATAGCCCCCAGCATAATTCTACTGCCCTCATTTCTCATAACCCCCTTCCATTCCTCCTGCTTCAGCTACAGTGACCCTCTGGATTGTAGAGACTCTGGCCTAGACAGACATGCAAGGCATGTAAGTGCATGTAATCTGTCATTCCTGGTACATTTTTACAGATTTGTTAGTACTTGAAAAGTAAATCATTACCTGGGAAATGAAGTGGTTTAGATTTTGTAACTAGGTCAGACAGTGAACTGAGACTATAAAAAACAGTTTTCTTGTAGATCAACGGGTGGTCTAGTTTAGAAGTAGATCTCTACTGTGTGATCTGTATTTCTAATTAAAATTCCTTCCTGTGGCTGCCATGTTCTTGCATTGCAGGCTCAGAGGCCTGGTATTTTGAAATGGATGCCACTCTTCTCTTTTTTAATTGGAAGAGGGAGACATATAAATCACTCCAAAATTTAGTAGGGTTACTCACAAGACCTGAAGAAGAAAGACTTGGGACTTACCAGGAACCACATCTCAACATGGTCTATGAAAGCTTTCTTTAGAAAGGGGGCAATCTAGCTATGAAAACATCAGGAATATCTGTATGCTTAGAGAAGAAATCCCAACATGTATGCATGGGCAGAAGTCTGCCTGATTTGCATTTTGATTTAGGAGAAGCCTTCCCAGAGAGGTGAGACTATTCGTTTGTTTAGTCAGAATTTGTCTGAAGGGTTATTTTATTCTGTGTACGTCTGTGTGTGGATGTGTGCACAGGGACACAGATGCCCTGGGAGGCCAGAAGAGGGAACTGTCTGTGTGTGGATGTGTACACAGGGACACAGATGCCCTGGTAGGCCATAACAGGGAACTGTCTCTGTAGATGTATGCGCAAGGGTACAGATGCCCTGGGAGGCCAGAAGAGGGAGCCAGAGTTACTGGAACTGGAACTATAGGAGTTGTGAGCTGCCTGACATGGGAGCTGGGAGCCATACTTGGGTCCTCTGGAAGCGCTTGTTCGGAACTGCTGAGCCATCTCTCCAGCTCCCTGATGAACCGACAGCTGTGAGACCCCGACTCCATTCAGGGTACTGTGATGGATGTTGAGAGTGCAGTAGAGAAGTGTAGCTCCCATCCTTCCAAATTTTACGTTCAACACTGAGGCCTGGAAGGGAGGAGTGATGGTGGATGGGCCAGTATCATCTCTGGAAACGAAAGCTGTGCAAAGGCTTTGGAGTAAGCGCTGGTGTTGGACAATGAAGTTGAGGCAGAGCCAGGATTCTATAGGTGAGCGACCTGACATCCAGGAGAACCTCTCACTTGTCCTTGGTCAGCAGTTCTGGCTAGCAGACTTGGGTCCTTAAGGGCAGTTGTCGGATTATACAAGTTGGCAAATGTTTGAGTGTCATGTTGATTAAGAAGCCTGTCACGTGAAAACTGGAAGGAACTAAGGAGAACTTATTACAGGAGAAGGATGCTCATGAGAAATTCAGATCACATAAGGAAGATCCTGTTTCTTAAACCAGGCAATCCACTGTCAAACAGGTTTTTATCACATGTACCTTCTCGGGGTCTGGGTTTCTTGTTCTCCACCTGCTTTCCAGTCCCTGTAAGTTGGGCTGGGGTGGTGAGGCAGTAACCACTGGCTTCCTGTGTTTTGTCTGTCCTCTTGTTTCTTTTATGTTCTTGTCTTTGGGGAGCCTAGCCTGCCTGCCATAGCTACTCAAATATTTCTACCATTTAAATTTTATTTTTGATTTTGAATCTTTATTTAAAACTTACTGTTCTTTCAAGCTAACAAAATTTTTATTGGGGAAGAAAGACGAACATTTGCAGCTTGGACTGGCCATAAATTATAATTCCTTTCACAGCCATGCTGGTGCCTCTGTAGGCCTTCTGATATCATGAGGGTACTTAGTTCCCCACTTTCGGTGCCAGCTCCCATGTATACTCTTTGGTTGCTGCTGGTGTCCAGTGGTTTAGTTGGTTTTTCAGATAAACCAGTGCTGTTAGGGAGAGAGAAGTGGCCCTCGCTGGTGTATGGTGGCAGATGGTGGCCACTTTCATTACCGTTCCGTTTCTTTAAGCAGCCACTAAGCCCTTCCTTACGGGGTAATTCTTTCTGGTACAGGTCAGCCTGCATGAAGTGCTGGGAGTCAAAAGGACATGGGCATCACTGGCATTTCTTTTTAAAATTGTCATTACAGCCATCAGGCTTCCTGAGCCGAGGGCACTAAATTACTTTTACATTAAATCCTGCGTAGTTCTCATGAAGGTGGAAATGAAGAGAATGTCCAAAGAATTTGTGTCCTTTTATCCTTGAATGGCGTCTGCCATGGACTGTGCTCTGAGGATGTCTTTGATGGACTGAGTATTTTCAGCTTGTGCAAATCGCTCCTGAGCTTCAAAAGGATAAACAACCCAAGCTGATTAATATAAATTCCCATGAGCACCTGATGTATTCCTTTTCTGCATCTTATTTAGTGATGGGCACAGCACTTAGTGTGCAAGCTGTTTGTTCATTGGCTTCCCTCCCTTCTACTCTCTCCTGTGCCTCTGCCATACCCTTCCTGCCATGTTCCCATGCCAGACTCCTCCACACTGGCCATCTATGAAGAAAGGCCTTCCTGCCCTCTCACCTAGTCACTTCCTGCTTAGCTTTCGTCCTAGAGGGACCACACCTGAATCCCAGGGTCCATTACTCCCCCATCCAATTATGAATATCTCCTGGCTCTCCACACAGATATTTAAAATAATAATTTTAAAATGGTGCCAATTATAATACCTCAATTGGTTTCACTTCTGTTTTCATGCACAGTCTTTGACTGCCGTCTGCCAGGTGACACTCCCTGCCCACAGGAAGCTCTACACACATGGGGGGCGAGGCAGAGACTGGGTAACCGTCTCGGCAGAATGCTCACAGGTGGCTTTGAGTGCTGGGAAGATCAGAGCAAAGAAAGATGTCCACATTCCTTAACAGAGGTGTCAGGGAGACCTGTCGGGAGAGTGACTTCTGCAGAGTGAAAAGACACACGTGGACCCAGGGTTGGTGGGAAAGACTTTGAGGCAATGGAAAGCTGACATGGATGGGTGTGGGTTTGGTATGCTCAAGGGCCAGGAGGAAGGGCATGTGGCATGTGGATGGAGAGAGGAGGATGCTGGAAAAAAACAGGACGGAAGAGGTCAGGAGCCAAGGTTGGGGGGGGGGCAGGCATTGAAACGTGTGAGACAGAAGATACAGATCTATTATTATAGAAGGGTTTTTTTGTCACTATAGGGAATAAATTCTAGCTGGCTGGAGCAAAACCAGGGAAAGCAGTTGGGTGCCACTGCCTGACTTCTGATAAGCCATGACACTCATTTGTGTCCGCGTGACAGCAGAGGGGTGATGGGAAATGGAAGGTATCAGGATGCATTTGGACAGGAAGGTGGATGGAATTGCTGATGAGTTAAACATATGAGAAAAGAGGAGTCAGGGATGATTGTATATTTCCTGAGATACTTAGCGAGCAGTAGACCCTCTTTCAATGGGAAGACATGGAGTCTGGTTGCTCTAACTGGGACAGTAAGACCCTCTTCCAATGGGAAGGCATGGGGTCTGGTTGCTCTAACTGGGACAGTAAGACCTTCTTCCAATGGTAAGGCATGGAGTCTGGTTGCTCTAACTGGGACAGTAAGACCCTCTTTCAATGGGAAGACATGGGGTCTGGTAGCTCTTACTGGGACAATAAGACCCACTTTCATTGGGAAGACATGAGTCTGGTTGTTCTTACTGGGACGGGCTCTGATATTCATTCACTCTAGTTTCTACTTGACTGATGGTCAGTGTGCTTGCTTCCTTCATCTGTGCTCCAGGGGGTCATGTATCCTAGAGCTGAGAAAATGTGATCTCAAACGTAATCCTCATGTGTTCTGTGGTATGTTATTTCGTGTATTGATAGCATTTTAAGGTGGGGGGATCAGGGCAGTAATTAGGATTATATGAGGTTGTGAGGATGCGACCTTCATGGTAACATTGGTGGCCTCCTACGAGACCCACTCTGGGCCACCTACATGTCTTCCCATGTGATGCCCGCCACCTTGCAGTGATGGAGCAATAGAGCCCACTCCAAATGCCGAGAATATGCTGCTGGCATGACTTTGGGTTCTCCCCTTCACAACAGAGAGCCAAATAAGCCTCTTTTTCAAAAATTAATTTACTGGTCCCACATATTTTACTATAGCAACATAAAATGAACCAGGGCATGTGGTGAACCATTGTTTGTTAACTGTTTAGCATCTGCCCACTCTGAAAGTTCCTTCAGAGCAAGTGTACAGTTGTTTATTGCATTTCTCCCTACTCCAGCAGGGAGGTGGTTTAGAAATCCACCGCTCCAGGTGGCTGCCTGCTAGGAGCCAAACCATACTCCTGGGGCTTCCAGGCCAGCACACAAAGACACTGGACTCCCGCCCAACACATGTAAGAGTTCAGAGAGTAAAAATATCCTTCCTTGCCTTCTTGGATAGGTGTTCTTTTTAATGAAATAAGAATAACAATAAGCAAAACTCATTTCCTCGTAGACATGCATGATTGTCAATGAAGCTATTTAATAAGCAGGTTGCCCTCTGCTTGTCCTAAGAATTTAATTCCCCTCGTGCTTTGCATTTTAAAACAAATGCAGTGTTAATTTCTTTCCTGCCTTGAGCTTTTTAAAGTAAATGATATTAATTGGTGTCGCTCTCATAACCTTAGAGGTTAGTTTTAAAGTCTTTGCCCTCTGTCCTGACAGAATGCAGAGGAAGCGTGTGAGGATGGTGACCAGGCCGTGAGGCATCAGGCTTCAATGTGGACACTTCTCTCATGGCACACTTCCTTTCCCAGGCCTGAAATGGAAGAGCACACCGGTATGGCTAGCTGATCCCATGCATCCGGCAAGAACATTTATGAAGACCATTTGTGCCTCCTGTTGGCATAGGTGTGCAGCCAAATTCTCCAGGTCACACAGAGAGCTAACTCTGGATCAGCAGAAGAGATTGGACCGGGATATATTTGTGTTGACACTTTAGGTGCTGAGCATCAGAGCAAGTGCTTGGCTTGATCCTTGATCCTTGATCCGAGAGGGGCGAGGCAGGGATGCAACAAACCTGTGGACAGGCCGAGTATAAAAACTGGGACCAAGAACTCAAAGGCAGTCCAGGTCAGCAGAGAGCATGCAGGTTTGGTTGGCAGACCTGTACGCAAGTCTGGACCCTTTATTCTCTAATGACCTTGGGCGATTTGTTCATTTTCCTAGAATGCAGGTGTCCTGTCACCATCTATAAAACTAGAGTGATGATCTCCAGCTCTCCATTCATGGTGATGGTATGAGACAATAAAGACCTGTTTCCCTGCAGGACTGGGCGTGTTTTGATGTCCCGTGAATGAGTCCTCTTCTCTTTCTTCTCCTTTTCTGTTGACAAGCATCCAGACTGTTTGTCTTGGGTGGAGGAAGAGAGTTTTGAAGGAATGAAGCCCAGTGTTTCAAAAGGGAAAATGATGATTGCAGGGGCAGGGAGGGGGTTGCCTCTCAGGAGAAATGGGTCTGTGGATTCTTGTTTTTTCTCGGCAGCACTCGCCGCTTTTCAGACCTAAAATGTCACCATTTTAGTTCATTGCTCTAGTCGCGTTAGCCTTCTGCATCTCTCTGTATTCCCTTCATTCAAGGCTGCAGCAGAAACAGTGGGATCCTTTGCTCTACGCGTCTGACAGCATCTGTGCAGCAGACTGAAGCTGGGGGTCTGCTGCATTTAATTTCCAATTACCCCCATGTCCTACTTTTAATAAGCAAACTATGGAGGGACTCTAGTCAAGGCGTTTCTGTCTCTTTTCCCTTCTATTGTTATTTTTCTTTTTTGTTCCCCTGAAGTCGTTGTAACGGACAAGTAGATTAGTGTATTTCTGGATAGTCTTTCATGTGAGGAAACAATCTACATCCTCTGGACATTCTGTATGTGACGGGTGACCCACTTTAGGTATTCGTTAACATTCAAGGTGTTTTGTCCACAGGCGAAGCACCTTCTGTTACCTGTGCTGTAGTGCTCACATGTCTAGCTAAAATTTTGAAATCCAGTTTTGTGACTCTGTTTAACATGGGTTGCAAGTCATTTAGCAATTTAAACTATAGTGCTTTTCCTCTTGACCATCCCAGTACTGGAAATAGGTTCGTAGAGATCCAGATCTCAAAATGTTCTGTGTGTGGAAACCTGTTCTCAATACCACACTACGGCAGTCTATTTGCCATGCTTGACTCTGTCTGTCTACTTTCCAATGTTTGTGGCATCGTATATTTTGATAAATTCTAGCATCAGGGCAAGATGCATTAGAGGCTCTTCTGGGGCAGGTGTAATATAATAATAACTATTGCCCGCAGTTTCAGAAGCCTTTGAGACGTGGGGAAATTGACCAGCTGAGATAACCGGATTGAATTACCAGCTGATTTGATTTCTGCTCATCTTGAAGTTCATCAAATCCGAGTCACCGATCATCTACCCATCTTCATCTAACACTCGTGTGCATTTGTTCATTCAGATGGATTCTGGAGCTGGGGTTTGCATAGAGGGCGTGGTTATTTGCATGGTACTTATTCTGGAAGGCTTTGATTGGCACATTTTCATGGGCTGGTATTTCACAGACCATTGCTTAGCTACTCTCGTTTGCCTGGTGTTTTGCAGCAGTGGAAGCTGACATACGCTGTACTACCACTTACCTCCAATTAGTACAGGCATCTACAGATAACATCGCCTAGGATCTGAAGGCAAAGCCTGTGCACTGAATGCACCCTTACAACACGAAGTCAATTCGTCACTTTGACACACTGTTCGGTTTCCTTTCTCCTGATTATTAAGTATATTGAAGCCTTCTGCTGTTTTTGCTACAGCTGGTATTACTGACTCCACTGTATTCACCTTCTCTGCATAGACAGATAAATATTTATCGGAAGGAATATTCTGTCAACAACCTTCTACTTACTAAAGTTAAAAACCGACCGCAAACTTTTCTTGTCCCTCTTGTGTGACGACCACCTCACTGTGTGCTGTGTTGCCTTGTTTGGATGTCAGGAAAATCACACCTTGCACATTGGATCAGCTTCACTATTTCAGTGCCTGTATTTCCCCACCTTAGCCTGTGATCTGTCTTGTGAGCATTGTTCCTGACATCCTTGCACACCTCTTCTGCTGGGGACAGTTTGAGGCTCACCAACTCTTGTTTTTCTTGCCCTATGTCACGTAGTTATTTATTCTCTAAATTCCCTAGTTCTTGTTAGATGTGATGGAGCATGTTCGTACTCCCAGCACTTGGGAGGCTGCTGCAGAAGGATCAAGAAATGGAAGTCTTTACTGCAAGTTTGAGGCCAGCTTGAATGATCTTGATTGAAACAAACAAACAAACAACAACAAAAATGAAAACCCTGGTTCCTTTTGAAGAGAACAGTCTGTTACCAAAATCTGGTGCTAACCAGGCTTGGTGGTGCACATCTTTAATCCCAGCACTTGCGAGGCAGAGTTAGGTGGACCGCGAACCCTGCTTCTTGAAGGAGCTTGGTGATACTGCTGCATGAACAAGGCCTGCTACAGCTATTGTGCTACTACGATGGAAAATATTTCTTGTAAAGTGAGTAGGTCCGGATTGATTTCTTCCCTCGAGAAATCAATATTTCATATACTAAGATATCAGTTTTGCACATTTTACTGCTTTATATGTAGGAAAGGAAAGAAAGACATTGCTAAAATCACTCTGACACACTGCGCGAGCTGACACTTCTGGGTAACCGCAGATCACTCTAGCTTCTCAGACTGTAGGTCATTGCAATCTCTCTTTCATCCCCTAACAAAAGAGGCAGCTCTTCCAGCCTTTGCTTTAGCTGATTGGAGTTCTGACTGCAATGTTTGTGTCCTTACCTCAAGTACAACGTGTACATTTCTATGCTGTTGGTGTGTGTGTGTGTGTGTGTGCCTGTGCATGTTTGTATGTACGTGCATGCGTGTGCTGTAGTGTATGTGCACAGGTTTGTGTGTGCAGAGGTCAGAGGGAGATATCGCGTGTCTCTGTGTATGACACTCTGCCTTTTTTAGCAGAATCCCTCACTGAACCTAAAACTTGCCTTCTGGCCAGGCTGGGATGGCTGGCCAGCAAGCTCTAGCATACTTTTACCCAGTGCCAAGGATACAGGTACATGCAGCCGTGGTTGGGTCTGTGTGAGTATTGGGGATTTGAACTATTACCCACTGAACCATCTGTTGAACCCCAAATCGCTGTGTTCTGACAAGCTCCCTCTCTTAGGACCCCAGAAGTAGTTGGTGACACTCTAAGCAGATATGGCACTGTGGTTGTTTATCCACAGGACATTTACTTTATCAAGAGACAATTCCAGACCTGTGGCTTTAGACCCTTCTGTGCAGTCACTCTCTGCATCAGTGACGACTAATAGTACCGCTTTGAAGACTTTTTTTTTTCACTGAATCCACACAAGAAATGCCAATGATTTGCGCAATGCCATTGCATTCCTAGCAGTAGATGAACAGCTTCAACCAGCTGGAGTGTGTGTCATGTTTCCGTCATCTGCTTCATGGTATAAGATTGTATCACTCAGATCCATGATTATAGGATGACGCCGAAAGAAATGAACCCTTTCAGAAATACGTAACCCAGTGATTAGCTTGAGTGGTTGAGAGCTGTCCGGGCATTTCTCAGTTTTCATCTAGACTGATGGCTTTCTTCCAGGTCTGTTTGGACTTTCTCTAAGACCTAGTTACTGAGTTCATGTATACACACACATGCATATATGATGGGTGGATGGATTGTGTATGTGTGTATGGCAGGGGCGGATCTTGTGTATCTTAAGATGGTCTTGAACTCTGTATGTAAACAGAGGTGACCTTAACCTTCTGATTCTTCTGCCTCCACCCCCATGTGCTGGAATAAGAGGTATATACCACACACTCCATTTGTGCAGGTCTGCATGTGGAAGCCAGGGCTTCATGCAAGGTAGACAGGTGCCCTGCCAACTGAGCTACATCACCAGCTCACCGTGAGTTAATAGTTTTCAAAGGCTTCAACTTTTAAACTCTGTACTTTACACATACACCAGTGTGCGCACACACAGAGACATACACACACAGTTAGATACAATTCTGTTTACTTGGTATATACCAAATTTGCAAATCTTAAGTTGCTAATTTTTTTCTAGTCCTGTGGATGGAACTCCGATTCTCACTCACTGTACCACTGGACTACATCTCCAGTACTTGTGTGGAGTCTTTACATCTTGTTTCCTTCTGCTTTTGAAGGACCTGGAAATGGTGGGCTTTCTTCATTTCCTATCTGACTAGATCTAAAATCCTGGAGAAAGTTCTTAGTTCCATGGTTGACACCTCGTCCTCAGGTGTAGCTCTGTTTGCTGTTGTTTGTTTGTTTGTTTCCTTACTCAAATCAATTTTATTCACCAGTGTTATTTTCCTGCTCTCCCCTTTAAACTTTGCAAAAGCATCAGAAGACTACATAAGGGTCTTAAAGTGCAGGTTGGGCTATCTCTGTAGAAAGGAGTGGCGGGCTGCATTTCCGCCCGGCTCGCGCACGGCTAACTTTACACCCGAAATAACAACACACAAATTGTATTCTTTTAAATATACAAAAAGGTCCATTAGTTCCAGCCTCTTATTAGCTAACTCACATCTTGATTAACCCATTTCTATTAATGTGTGTAGCACCACGAGGTGGTGGCTTACCAGGAAGGATCTTAACCTGCATCCATCTTGGAGAGGAGAGCTATAGCATCTGCCTCACTGCCTTCTTCCTCCCAGCATTCTGTTTTGTCTTCCCTACCTACCTATATTCTGACATATCAGGCCAAGCAGTTTTTTTTTTATTAATTAACCAATGAGAGTAACACATAGACCAATGACCCTCCTCCATCATATCTCTGGCCCACACCTCTGCTTGGCTTCCTGGTGCTTCGTCTTCAGCTAGCTCCATGCCCTCCATTTTGAGTTTCACTGTGGACAGGCTCCCACCCCTTCACCAACAGTCTCCATGCTAATCTTACAGCCGTCAAGAAGCTCTTAGACTTGATGCTGATGGAGGCACCTAAAGAGAGGAATGTGGCTGCTTCCCATGGGGAGACCTTGGAACCCTGTGCTTTCTGAGCTGCAGCGTCTGTAAAGCTGGGTACTCAGAGTGAGCAGATCTGGTCTGCTCCTGTGTCACGCTGGATGAACTGATGATACCCTTCAGTGTTGCTGCACAGCCCATGTTGTCGGTGATGGACAGCGTGATTGCAGCCTTTAAAAAGCCAGCAATTTAGTTGCTCCCGAAGTACCTCTTTGGGAAACCATGATGAAATACTTAGCTGGTAAGATTGGCCCGTCCCACTTGGTTTATCTCACAGGCCATAGGAGGTCGGCCAAGATGACTCTGGTTAGTGTTTCTGGTCACCCAAAAATACTGCATAATGCAGTCCGCAATGGGCCCATCCCACCATCACTCTCTTTCTCTTAGCAGTAGTAAATACCACAGCCAAGTGCCTAAGCAGCCGTACGCCCCCGGCCCCATGCTGGCATTGGATTTTGGGTTTTGTAGTCTCTCCATTAATCTTCAAACCAAGGCTGTGTTGGGATTGTCATCAGAGATAAAGGGCTGAATCTCAAGGCTAGGTGCCTGCACCAAGGCCCCAGCTAAACTGATTCTGAACCTCAGAGGCTTCCACCGGAGGCTCGGGCCACCCCTTTAGAGCTTTGCTGCTTGTTAGACAGGGTTGAAGACAGCTACAAATGTGTCCTGGGGCTGTGAGCTATGTCTGGAAAAACGATCTAATGTTGGGCAGTCACCAACAAAAAAAAAGAAAAAGAAGAAAGAAAGAAAGAAAGAAAGAAAGAAAGAAAGAAAGAAAGGAAGGAAGGAAGGAAGGAAGGAAGGAAGAAAGAAAGGAGGGAAGGAAGGAAGGAAGGAAGGAAGGAAAGAAAGAAAGAAAGAAAGAAAGAAAGAAAGAAAAAAGAAAGAAAGAAAGAAAGTCTCTGCTCTGTAAACTTCTTTGGAAAGCCTTTTTTTAGTTTTAATTTAAAGCACTTCATATTCTGGTTAATTATCCTTCTGTGCTGTCTGCAGAAGAACCCTATAAGCAGCCGTTCGTGACCCCTTTGGGGACTGAACAGCACTTTCACAGCAGTCACCTGAGACCATTGAAAACCACGGTATTTACATTGCCATTTATAACAGTAGCAAAGTTACAGTTATGAAGCAGCAAATTTAATGATCGGGGCTCAGCACACTGTGAGGAACTGTATTAGAGGGTCGCAGCGTTAGAGAGGTTGAGAACCACTGCTCTAAGAGAAAGCAAACCACGGTGCCATTAGATTATCCTTCATTCGTTGCTGCCACCTCAGTATATTCAAACCTTAGAGGCTCGGGTCAGAGTTAGTCACTGCTGGAACTTGTCTTCCTCGCCTCCATGTGCAACTCAAAATTCCTTGTGCTTGTCCCCTGCAGTTGTAAGAGAGGATGGCATCCAGGGCCCCAAGCATGCCTGGAGCATAGAGTGCTTCTGCTCCAACCCTTCCGTCCAGGACTTCATGCCTCTAAATAGTTATTAATTGGCCATCACGTTAGGAAGGATCTTCTTTAGTTGTTTGAAATGTGTGTCACTTGCGGAACATCTTGGCTCTTGCAGTTATACCCAGTTGCCTTAACCGCAAGTGTCTTCATACGCTTGCACTTTATAGACAGAGTCTATAAAGATGTCTATAATTTTGAAGTAAGTGCTACTGGCAGTTCTCAGTAGCGCAAAAATACAATCTCACCCAAAAGGCCTCCGTTGCCCGAGGCACCAACTGCCAGTTTCTTCTTTGGCTGGCAGCAGATTTCATATGTGAAGTGGCAAGCTTTTTATGAAACTAGACAGCGAGTTCCATCATTAATGACTCGCAGTCCTTCCCCCTCTAACTCAAGAACTTTAAAAATAGAAACACGAGAGCTAAGTGGGTTCAATGGCTCCTAATTGCCGCTGCTTCATTATAAATGTATAGCCACCTCCTAAGGGTTTTTGTAAAAGTGGCATTGGAGATTTGGCTGGTACCCACTGGGGACATATGGTACCAGTAAATTCATTGTGTCGCTGAGGGCTGGAAGGCACAGCCTCATGGGACTGGAATCTTTGCTCTATTCTGAGCAAGCTGCACGGTAACAAAAATACACCAATTTATGTGGAAATAGAAACGGATGACCCTGACATTCTAGCCTCCGAATTCTCTCACCCTCGAGCGCTAGTCTGTGTTGATGTGGTGGTGATAGGAAGGTTATCGAGTTCGCTGCCGAGGATGGGCCCTGAGGGGAGCGTGGAAATACAGCTCTAGCAAACGGAGGTAGAATATGAGGGAGTGGCGAGGATGCTCCTATTTTCTCTTGGACTCTGATAAAGAATTGCCAAGGTCAGTGTGGCAGTTCAGTAGAAATGCTCTGAAGCCAGAAACACCAGGAATTAGTCTTTGTACTTCCTCCCCTGTGGTACCCAACAGTTCTTCCCATGTGTACCCAACATTTCCTTCCCTGTGGTACCCAACAGTTCTTCCCCTGTGTACCCAGCATTTCCTCCCCTGTGTACCCAGCATTTCCTCCCCTGTGTAACCAGCATTTTCTCCCCTGTGTTTCCAGCATTTCCTCCCCTGTGTAACCAGCATTTTCTCCCCTGTGTATCCAGCATTTCCTCCCCTGTATAACCAGCATTTCCTCCTCTGTGTGCCCAGCATTTCCTCCCCTGTGTAACCAGCATTTCCTCCCCTGTGTGCCCAGCATTTCCTCCCTTGTGTGCCCAGCCTTTCCTCCCCTGTGTGCCCAGCATTTTTCTCCTCTGGTTACGAGGATTGGGAGGCGGTTTGAGGACATATCTAAGACATACAGATGGTGCTCAGGAGACATTAGCACATACATACACACATGCACCGTTTTCATGTACAGCTTCCCTCTTATCCTAATGAAGAAATAGATATTTAGAGAAATTCAGTGTAGCTAGGTGGCAGAATCGGGGCTGCTACAGCTGCCACAGACTCGGTGCTTGGGAACAACAGGAATTTATTTCTTCAGTCTGGAGGCTGGCAGGATGAAACAGGGCCCACTTCTAGGCTGCTTACAGTTAACTGCTGACCGTGGTCCCACGTGACATGGACACTGATCTCATTCATGAAATATCTTCCTTCCCTCCCTCCCTCTGTCATTCCTTCTTTCTCTCCCTCCATCATTCTCCCCTCCCTCCTTCCCTCCCTCCCTCCTTCTTTCTCTCCCTCCGTCATTCCCCCTCCCTCCCTTTCTTCCTCACTCCCTCCTTCCCTCCCTCCCTCCCTCCCTCCCTCTTTCTTTCTTTCTTTCCCTCCTTCTGGCATTCCCCCTCCCTCCCTCCTTCTCTCCCTCCCTCCCTCCCTCCTTCCTTCCTTCCTTCCTTCTCTCCCTCCCTCCATCATTCCCTCCTCCTTTCCTCCCTCCCTCCCTCCCTCCTTCTGGCATTCCCCCCTCCCTCTCTCCTTCTCTCCCTCCCTCCTTCTCTCCCTCCCTCCTTCCTTCCTTTCTTCTCCCTCCCTCCATCATTCCCTCCTACTTCCCTCCCTCCCTCCCTCCTTCCTCCCTTCCCTTCCTCCTTCCTTCATTCTCCCTCTCCCTCCTTTCCTCCTTCCCTCCCTCCCTCCCTCCCTTCCTCCTTCCCTCTCTCCTTCTGTCCTTCTCTCCTTCCCCCCTCCCTCCCTCCCTCCCTCCCTCCCTCCCTCCCTCCCTCCCTCCTTCCTTCCTGCCTTCCCTCCATCATCCTCCTTCCTTCCATCCCTTTCTCCCTCCCTCCGTCATTCCCTCTCTTCCTCCCTCCTTCTCTTCTCCCCAGCATAATATGATCACCCCCCCCCACTGCCCCACTTCCCATGCCAGATGCCATGCTCATGAGTGTTAGGGCATTTGCAGAATGAGGGTGGACATAAACATCCTTTGCCAGCTCTGAGATTTCCGTGGCAGTTGAGATGCTTTTTACAAAGCTGTGGTATTATTTTACAAAACGCTAGAGTCATGTGTGGGGTCTTGAGGGGTTCGAAGCTGTTATGCTTCATCTGTTTGAATGCTGCACTGTTGGTGTGGGTATCTAAATTACAGGACAGGAGGCTGAGCTCACGCTCGCCCTCTCCTGCCTTCACACACTGATCTGTGATTGCAGTGCACCAGTGTTCATCTGCAACGCTGACCACTTCACGTCAAGATGCACCCAAAGGCCTCCGCATAAGTCACATCCGTTACTGTAATAAAACACCATGACACAGCAGCTCTCAGAGAAAAGGGGTCATTTGGGCTTAGGGCTTCAGAGGGATCAGAGTCTGTCACTGTCACTGCAGAAGCAGAAGCATGGCAGCCAGCAACAGGCAAGATGACAAGAGCAGAAGCTGAGGGCTCACATCTCTGACCACAAACAGGAAGAGAGAACCAACTCAAAATGGCGCCACGTCTTTAAGCTCTCAAAATCTGTCCCCTTATACACTTCCCCCAACAAGTCCACACCTCCTAAGCTTCCCTAGTCAAGGTCACTGACTCAGGAACCCAGCATTCAAATGCTTGAGCATATGGGGGACAACTCACCCCAGGGATTCAGGGCACCTGGAGCAGGATACTGAGAGCTCAGTCCTTAACCACAAAGACAACTCAGACCAAACGGAAATAAATAGGTAATACCTTTTAATCCCACCAGCCCTGAAATATACTTCCTCCAGCAAGGTTCCACCACCTAAACCTTCCCAAACGGCACCACCAAGTATAAACCAAGTGTTCAGTTGCTGGAGACTGTGGGGGACACATCTCATCCAAACCCCTACCAGTTGCCGGTTTGTCTCAGCGGCTGCTGACTGCTTTCAGTGGCAGGCAGACTCTCTTCCCTTTTGCTAGCCTTGTGTGGGAGGTGGAGAGATAGATCAGAGACCTGAACGAGTGAACTAACCCAGCAGGTTCCCACATAACCACAGGTGGTGAGTTCTGAAGATTGTGAGAGTCACCCAGGCGTTCAGAGTACATTTCAGGAAGTAGTTCGGCAAATTGTGGGTTGATCATTACCAAATAAATTTCTACCTCTATCTGGCTGCTTTTTTGAGTTTTTTTTTTTCTTTTTCTTTTTTTTTTTAAATTCTGCCTATTTTCTAAATTGGGAAAAATCTGTGTGTTTGAGCTCTGAAAAAGATAGTCTCTTAGCAACACACAAGGACTAAGGCACAAGCTAAGAATCATGCTATGATTTATGTATTTCTTAACTATTTTGAAAATCACTCTATAAGTAAACCTATGCCTTGATGTAAGATTATTTACAACATTTGATATATTTAACTTAAAAAATAATGGCAATTTTCTTTGCATGCAGATGGGCGCACACGCATGTGCGAGGACACACATGGACATTCATCATTAGAAATTATTTGAAGGTATCTGCTCGAAGGCCTTTCTGCTCCGTACTTAATTAACTTAGAAATTATGTTTCATAAGCCAATGGATTGTTTCTAAAAAGAAAATAAGAGTCCACCCTCATTTTATACACATATAGTAATCCTTTTAATTAATCATAGAAGCATTTTGCATCCTCTGTATCCCAGGCAATGCAGGAGTGTCAGCTGCCCTGTTTAAGGGTGAACATGGTCTTAGTCCCTTTCCTTGTACACAGTAGCTGGTAGTTGCCAGCAGAGGAGAGAGCTGCAATGGAACTGTCCCTTTGGCTGGTCACACTCTCCCCAGGCGTCTGGCTACTGCAGAGGACCACCACCATCCTATACACAGTAGACTCTGCTTCCTTCTACCTGAGTCTTCACCTTGCTAGACTCACCTTCTCCCATTTGTATGTTCTCGAGCTCCACAGTAGCCCACCACAGCCTCTCAGGAGCTCCCAGAGAACCCACTGCATTGCTGGGTCAGAAGCTCTGCTTTGTTTCTAGGTCTTAAGAGAGAGAATCTGCTTTATCCACCTGATATTTTTGAGTCCAGCCTCAAGGGTCACTGGCTTATTGCCCCCCCATGGTTTCATTGGACTTGGTTGAGATGCCACGCCAGTCCAGTTATCCAGGCTGAGGACTCAGGGTTTGGCGTTGGATGCAGCACTGGGGGCCCGAGTCAGGATAAGCTGGAGTCCTTCCCTCCCCACCCCCTTTCCTCTCTCTATTGCTCTGGTTTACTAAAGTTAAGTTACCTTCTGTTCTAGCCTCCTGAGTACCCCCAAGTGCTGGCCAGGGCTAGTGATTGAAAACTTTGCAGGGTATAGACACCTGCTTAATAGAATAGAGTGCATTGTATGTCCTTAGCCCAAGGTTCTTATATGTTTGTCATGTAGTTCATAAAAATAATTATCTATCTAGAAAATTTAGGATGGGCCTTGGTTTTTTTATTCTTCAATAACAATTGGTATCACTTAAATTAATCCCACAGATACTACTTAATTAAGGTTGTTAATAATTGCAGAATGACATGATTTTATTTATAAATAGAAGGAGATATATAATATATACATATATATGTATGTATATATGAAGAACTGATGGGGAAGGAAGAAAAATGCTGACAAATTATTTTATGTGTGGAAGCCCTCACTGAAATAATAACCAGTACTTCACAATCATATGACATCCTTGATGAAATGAAAGAATGGACATTTTCTTTTCAGAGTCATTTCCAGATGGCATATGTATGACTTTTCCTGATCCAGCGATTCCCAGACTTTGATGTGTATGAGAACAACCTCTGGGCGCTGTCTATTGACCAGGCCAAAGGTGGGAGAGCAGGATTTGATTTTCTGTTCCAGGTCCTGTGGGTGCTGTTGGTCTGATCACTGCACCGTAAGGAATGTCTTTTGTCCTTGGCCTTCTGAACTTAGGAACATAGGAGGTTTGAGCAGCGTTATTAATCACATTGTTCATTCAGGGTCGTCTTTCCCAGGCGGATCACCTTCCCTATTATGGTGCATGTGGAAAAATCACATTAAGAAGGAAACTTCCTTAATTCTTCCTGTGAATTTTTGTTTACCCTCTCTTCTGTAGAGAGTAGACATTTAATTCCTCGTGTCTACCGAGCCATCCCTAGGTGATGCGAGAGTCAGAGAAGACACACAGTAGAATTCCAGGAGACGACATCACCACACCACAGAGGGACCAGAGCTCACCCTTCTTAAGACCCTGTTCTGTCTTTCCTGTCTGAAAATGAGAACAGATGACGAGAAAAAGTAACTAAAGTTATGAAAGGTCATAAGATTAAACACATAAAAACAATCAGGCATGTATACTTTTATAAAATTGCTAAGTGTGCTTCCAGAGAAATTGAATTCTTCTATATTGTGAAGAATAATATTTTAATATATTTAATTTAATAATATATTAATTATTTTACCAAATAAATCAGGTAAAGCTCAGTATCTTTCCAAGGCATTGTGTCTTATTAGACTGGAGCTTATCAATAAACTTTTCAAGTAGAGTAGGTATCCTAGTTGGCTTTAGCTATCAATTGACACAGCCTGAAAAGGGATTTCCCAGATCAGGTAGGCCTGTGGTCATGTCTGTGGGGGTCACCTTGACTATTAATTGATGTTGTCGGACCCTGTTCACTACAATAGCATCGTCTCCTAGGCCCTGGGCTGTACAAGAAGGAATGTGAGCCTCAGGGAGGCAGCAAAGAGCATTCCTCCATGGTCTTTCCTTCAAGTTCCTGCTTAAGCTTCTGCCTAGACTTCCATTAATAATAGAGAAATATAATAGAGAAATAATAGAGAAAGCCAAATAAAAGTATAAAAAGTATAAAAAAAATATACTTATTTATAAAAAAGTATAAGCCAAATAAATCTTGTCTTCCCCTGGTGGTTGTTACAGTACCAGAAAGGAAACCAGAACAGTAGACATTACCATTATTTTAGAAACACTATAATCTCATACAGTTGTGTACCGGCCGTTTGTCACTTTATTCTTGATGTCTGCTATTTTAAGTCTCCTAATGATAGGTTGTATTGTCCCCGCTTTATAGATGAGGAAGCAGAGGAACATCTTAGAGTCGCACCAAAGCTACCTTGAGATATAATCTAAGTGTTTGCTAGGAGTCCATTGGGGTCCTTTTTCTTTCCCACATAGGCCATCTGGTCAACCCACTTCCAATATACAAATCTAAGTCCTCCACAATATGAGAAATGCTCATCTATGCGTCTCATCAGACTTTAACCTTTACCCATTACCAACTTTCCCTTTACTATTACCTCTATATCTTTTCCTTCTTTTTTTTTTTCCTGTTCTCAAGAACTTCCACCCTGGGATGTCTGCCCGCCCTGAAAGTTGTTCCCTTAACTCTGGCTGTATGTAAGATGACTTAATGACTTAACATGAAGCTTACTGTCATGAGTCTGGAGTTCAGGCCAGGCTGGTAACATGGCTTGTCTGTGTCCTACACAGTATCCACATTAAACTTGGGGCTTGCTGGTGGCTGGACCATCCCCCGCAGCTTCATTAGGAGGTCTTGTCCTGAACCTGGGTGTCTGGGGTGACTCCTGCCTGTTTGATCCCTTTCTTTGAATGGTGTGACCCACTTACAGGCTGAGTTGTGCTTCTTCAAAGTTATTGTATTTGGAGATAGGTCGTTAAAGAGGAAATTAAAGTTAAATGAGGTCATTGGAGGGGGCCCTTGAGAAAGGCCCGCTTGGGAGAGATCAGGACGCACACGCACAGACTGTGTGGAGATGATGGTGTGAAAGGCAGGGAGAGTGTCTGTGGAAGGTGGCAACCCTGATGACACCCTGACCTTGGACTTTGTGCTGTTGCTGAATCACACTTGGTTGTGTGTGTACTGTTGTACAATATGCTACTTTTGTTCACTCAGCCTTGTGGAAACCAGAGACGCAGTCTCAGTCTCCCTCTCTAGAGATAGGGTCTGGGGCATCCATGAGATAAAGGGGTGGCAGCTCAAGAATGGGAAAGGTGGTTAGTGGGAAAAATCCATGAAGTAGATGGCGGTCTGCGCATGTTTAATCAGACTTCAAGGCTCTTCATAGTAATCACTATGAAGAGAACAACAGTGACCAGCATGGTTTGTGGGTATCTTAGCATGTCCCTCTAGTGCCGTAAAGTTATCGACTTTGGCGGTCCTTGTTCAGGTGGCTTCGGTCACTTTGAGCTGGATAATGCCACTTCAGAATTCTAGAAAACAAGGAGAAACCTTTAGCAGCTGTTATTGCAGTGAGCACACATCAGTGGTGTTATCTCCAGGGACATGGAGCTGAGTGACTTCTGAGATTAGCGATGAAAGCAAGGAACTGGAAATGCACCCAGTGAATGCCTCCGGGTAACAAATATTCCCAGCATTATGGCTTTGTGGGCCCATAAGGCTTCTGTCATAATTGTACTTATGAAAATATATAAATCAGTCTCTCTCCATATCTGACCCACCGGACTGCAGTTTGTCCTCCGGCCCTTCGCAAGCTTCCCCTTCCCATGGTGGTGCTTGGGGTCAGCCCTAGGTCCACGTGCTTGCTAAACTTGCCCTCCACCATGAGCTACATCCTCAGCCCAGCCCAGGCTTCTTTCCCTGCTGGTGGTGACGAGCGGGCTCCCAAGGTGGTGAATGTGGGAGATTTTTTAAGAATTGAGCTTGGTGTGTGAGACCTTCCCTCCTTCCATCATGTTCTGCTAATGCAAGCAAACCCAAGCCCAGTCCAGAATCATGGAAGGGAAAGGAATTTTTCCCATAATGAAAAGAATTCTGGACATAGAAGAACTTTCTGGCATCTGTCTTTGGACACACACACATACGCGCACACACTCTCACACACACACATGTATGTATTTTTTTTTTTGAGACAGAGTTTCTCTGTAGCTTTGGAGCCTGTCTTGGAACTAGCTCTTGTTCTGAGGCTGGCCTCAAACTCACAGAGATCTGCCTGCCTCTGCCTCCCGAGTGCTGCGATTAAAGGCGTGCGCCACCACCGCCCAGCTTTTGTTGTTTTGTTTTGTTTTGTTTTTGTTTTTGTTTTGTATATTTGTATACTTTATGTGCACACAAGTGTGTGTGTGTGTGTGTATTGTGTGTGTTGAGTTTAAGAAGTCTTTTTAAAATGTTTAAAACCTGAAGGCCTAAGGATGTGTCTCAGAGATAGAGTGCTGGTCTGGCATGCCTGAAACCCTAAACGTAATCTCTGGTACCAAGAGAAAAAGGAAAAGCAAACATGTCCCTCTAGGGTGTGAATACAGTTCAGTTGTTAGATGTTTGCATCCCATTTATGAGGTGCTGGGTCTGACCTCAGCACTACATAAATTAGTCCCAGTGGTACACACCTGTAACCCCAGCCCTCAAAGAAGTGAAGGCAAGAGGATCGAAAGTTCAGGATCGTCATTCACTGCATAGCAAGTTTGAGACTAACCTAGGCTACATGTTCAAAAAGAAGACATTCCTTTAATCATGATTCAACACTGAAACAAAAAGTTTCTGTCTATGTAAAAGACATTTGTAATATGAGAGAAAAGAGGTGCTATCAGGGAAACAAATTTTAATTAAAGGAATGACCTCAACTGTTCTGTTCAATGGCTCTTTTTTTTTGTAAAAGAAAAAAGGGAGGGAGGAGGAAGAAGGAAGAAAAGAAAAGAAAGGAAAAGAAAAAAACAAAAAAAAACCCCAAGAACTTTATGAGACGGGAAATAAGTCAGTGAAGCTGTGTTATAGAATTATAGTGAAAGCATTGCTCTCCAGATGACAAATTATATACCCCGAAGTAGGGTAAATTGGTGGATCCATTCAAAAGGCTGAAAGGAGTGTCAGCAATACTAGACCAGCACATTCCAATTCATAAGCTCCGAGAACCATCTTATTGAGGGTAGAGCATCAGTTCATCAAGCTTCCCACTGGCTCGGAACTGTTGTACTGTGCGTTTCCCAGTCATCTGTGATTTAACTGAGACAACGTTTAGTTTAGGCAGATAGGAAATACTGACTAAAACTCCAAAGCCTTTGACAAGCTTCAAAGTCATGGGCATTTGTTGTGAAAAGCAGTTATTGCTGTAATCCTTGCACAGTTGTTTATGACTGGAAGTTGCTGTGGTTTAAAGTGTGGAACACTTCCAAAGAAAGAAAGCATTCTCCCCAAATGTGTTTATGCATACATACCTGCGTACATGCACACACTTACACATCCCCCCCATGTGTGTGTGTGTGTGTGTGCGCGCGCGTGCACGCACGTGTGCGTGTATGTCTGTGTCTGTGTGTGTGTGTAAGTGTGTTCGAGTATGTGTGTCTGGTGCTTGCTAAGATCAGAAGTGGATCCCGTGAGACCGAAATTATGGTTGTAGGCTGCCACGTGGGTGCTGGGAGTCAAACTTGGGTCCTCTGCAAGAGCAGCAAGAGTTCCTAACTGCCAGGCCAGCTCTTCAGCTCCCATAGTTTTTAAGGTCTTGGTGACTTTCATGGATGAGTATCTGAAGAGGAAGGGACAAACTCACGGGAATGTGCTGTGATCTACTGCAGTTCTGCCTAGATAGCTAGACTTTGCTCTCCTTTGTGACCCTTCAGGCACAAAGGTATGAGTCTGGGTTATCTAGAAAGCCTTGTGATGTAATGTGAGGTGAGAAGAATGTGCCAGTCTCAAGGCTGGCATACTGAGGGCAGACTAGCTGGGGAGTGGGGCGCACCCCCAAGGAATAGAAGAACATCAGATGGGGAAAGACGGGTGTCGGTGTCTAGCTTGAGATGATTTAGCAGAGTCAGAGTGGGGCGTGTGGAGAAGTGTCATGAATATCTTAGGCAGTGTATTTTTATGTAGGTACGCGACTGATGCATAACAAACTTATGTAAAAGCTCTTTAAATAATTGTGGTTGTAAGTGACAAGGACGTCCTGCATCACAGTTTTTACTTGGCAGGCCTTTCTCTTAGCTGTGTGAAAACTGGTGGCGCCTCATGAGATGGATTGTATCTTAGGCAGGATAAATGTGACAAGCATGGAGCTTGAAGTTGCTGCTTCCCTGGAGTTTCTAGTCTAGGCCGTCCAGGTCCCAGCAGAGCAATGCGTTTTCCTAGAGAGCACATAGAAAGCCCTGCTACCATCCTCTCCTTAGGGAAACCGTCTGTGCTTTGTGCACAGCCGAGTCTTGGTATTACACTTATGTTCTTGCTATTTCATGTATGTTGTGCTAATTTCATGAGTGACCATTCAAAGATTTCCGAGTAAACGGGTAGTTCATTTAAAATCTGCCCCGCTTTCAGGAGCTGCATAAAACCCTGTTTCTGCGACAATGACTACAGACAGCAGATGTTCAAGAAACATTTTTCTATTTTTGAATAGACAGCTTTTTAGAGTTCATAGCAAAATTAAGTACAAATGTCTTCAGTACCAGCCCTGTTTATGGTTTCTCTGTCACCTAGAGTTGTTACAGCTTCACACACATGCTTATCACCTCAAGCCGTGGTTTACATGAGCGTTCAGTCCTGGTGGTGTCCATCCAGCAGGCTTGGAGGATGAGCAATGGCTCAGCTCCATTGTGCCATCAGGCAGGGCAGTGTCGCTGCTCTGAAAGTGGCCCGCGATGTCCCTGTTCCCTTAAGCCCTGCAGCCGCTGGTATCGTTATAGCTATGTCCAGAATGCCATGCTGCTGTACTCATTGGTATAGTGCCTTTCAGACTGGACTTTTTTAAACCTAATAATGTGCATTTAAGGTTCCTCCATGTCTCCTCATGACCTCATAGATTGTTTCTTAGACCCTAGATAATCCATTGTTCATATGTGTTGCAATTTATGTTTCTGTTCATTCACGGAAGGGCATCGTTTTGTCTCCAAGTCTTGACAATTTAGAGTAAAACCACTATAAACACCTATGTACAGGGTTTGGCTTGGGGTGTAAGTTTTCAGTTCTGTTGGTAGATAATGAAGACCACAGTTCTTAAATAGCATGCTGGGAGTATGTTTAGTTTTGTGAGAAGCCAGGCTACCTGCCGAAGTGACTGCTTCAGTTTTGTGTCTCCAGTGAGTAACAGACAAGGGTTCTGTAACCCATAGTCTACCGCATCGTATGGTCAGTGTTCTTGCTGGGGGCTATTCAGTAGCCATGTTTGTGTTTCCCTGGTGGCACTTGGTGTGGAATGTGTGCTTTTATGCCACTTGTCAACGCAGTTGTCTTTTCTAGTAAGGTGTCTGGAAAGGCTTCGGTGCATTTTTCTCAGGTTGTTAAGATTTTAAGGGTTTTTTGTTTATTTGTATATTGTAACAGAACCAGGTGCATGCTTTGAAAACATTTCCTGCCGGTCTGTGACTTCCTATTCTCTCAACAGTGTCATTGCAGGGTAGAAAACTTCAGTGAAGTTATTTCAGAGTTCACACCTTCGCTGGTTTATCCATTCTTTGCCGACGTCAACGTTGAGTATGTTTCCCCCTCTGTTATCTCTCTAGACATTTTACAGCTTGAGTTAATTTTTATGAAATGTGCTGTTTGTCTAGATTCGCTTTTTATGTGTAGATGTCCATTTCTATCAGCGTACTTCACTCTATTGTCCTTGTTCCTTTGGGAAAAAAAAATACCACAAAGAAATAAACAAACAAGAAAAAAACCAACCAGCCAACCAGTTGATTGGTCTTTTTGTGTAGCTCCATATTTCAGGGTTATTCTGTTTGATCTGCTCTACTGAACTTCCTGCTTGCCTCATTCCACATTTCTGCAACTTTATAGTAAGTCTTGGCTTCATGGAACGTCACTGACCCCACTTGTCCGCCCTCAATATTATCTTGGTTGTTTGGGTTCTTTTTCCTTTCCATTCACACACTAAGTAGTTTGTTGATAATCTGCAAAGACAAGCTGCAGTGATATTGGCTTCCCGGTGACTCCTACATCCATTTCTTGTGGCGTGTCTATCTGCAGACGTTTGTTTTGTCCCTCTGTGTCCTAGCAGTGAGGAATGTGGCCCTTTCCTCATTATCCAGATTCAGTGCACATTTAGCTTAGGGTTCTTTAATACAGCCTCATATTGAGGCTATCCCCGCCCCATGGGGCCTTCTACCCGCACCCTACCACCCTATTCTTAGATCTGTTCTGTGTCTCACACCCTGTCTCCTGGACAGCACCTTGGCCATGTCTCTGGCTTTGATGATAACTGTTGGGTAGCCGGACTGGTCTTTCTGTGGCTGTGCCCTCTTACCTACCATTCTGTGAGTTAGCATGCTAGTCAGCCTTCTCTCACTCTGATAAAGTACCCAAGATAAGCAACTTTTTAAAATTTGACTAGTGGTTGCACAGATATCCCATAGTCCTTGGCCCTGTTGCTCTGGGGCTTAAGGCAAAGTAGCAAAAGCTCACAGCTTAGGAAAGCAATGCAAGTCTTGGTGGCCAGGAGGAAGAGAAAGACAGGGAGATAAGGAGAGAGCATAACAAAGAACAAGAGAGACCCCCTAAAGAGCCACTTTCTTTAGGTAAGCACTGTCTCTTCAGTGGCGCATCACATCATGAATGGAACTCATTAGCAAATCCGTATGATCAGTGCTCCTCCAAATCCTTGCCTCTGAGCATTGCTGTGGTGGGGCACATGAGCCTTTGTGGGACATTTCAGATTCAAACCATGATGCTTAATTACCCACTCCTAAATGCTAGAATGACCCTGTTCATTATCAAGTAAAAACCACATTGATAAATACTATTTTAGCAGTTCTTGAACATGCAAGTCTTTCTGTGTCTTTATGTTTATATAAATACAAGGCTGAAGATGAAAATATCAGTTGCTTGAGTGGTATTATTTAATGACGTTTCTTTGATGAAGTATGTATGACGAACTCTTGGAACTATCTGCCACCTCTGATGAGTATCTTGAATGAACTGTTAGAAATTTTGTTAATTTATTGTTTCATTTGATGATTCTGGTAATGCCCTATAGCCAGCAGCATCAAAAAAAGAAGCTTCTGTGCTTTGATAACTATTACTATGCTAGGGCTGTAGACAGTTCCCACAGTGGCTGTATCCTTTCAGTGCTACAGTTAAGTGTCCGTGCTTGTTGCTTAAAATAATGTAATAACTATAGTAAACTAAAAACATGTAGTTGGCCTTCAGAAATTGTGCCACATAAAATAATGTCAAACTAGAGAGAAAGATTGACCACACTGTATGGTGTGCTGTCAAGTGGCCTTTTTGGAAAGGCCATCTTAAACCTACCTTCATCTGTAGGTAAACAAGTGTCATTATGGTACTCTGTAATTCCGACCCCAACAATGTGATCTAGTGTATGACCTCAGAGAAATGCTGCAGTTTTGATGAAACTTTCTTTTTCCCTTTTCTGTAAACTCAATATACACAGGTCAGAGAACAAAATTGCTCAGGCTTTCAAATGACTGTTTTCTTTCAAAGTTTGTGTTTTATTCCATGTTTTAAATTTTCACATTTGGGGATTTGGAAGTCTTGTAAAAACAGTGGTCTCCCAGTGTCTCCACTTGTCTGCATCTCATGTAATCCTCGCACAGTGGCCAAATGAAAGTCATTATCATTGCACGCCCCCTCCATGGTTCCTAGTGTACCTATGACGTGTAACCTCATTATGTGACTTGTAATAGCAGGACTTTTGTAGGTATAGTCAGGATCCCCAGTCAAGTTTTGAGTAATTAAGAAGGAGGCTATTGAGCTGGGAATGCAGCTCAGTTGATAAAATATTTGCCAAGCAAGCACAAGGACCTGAGTTTGATCCTCAATACTATATTAAAAGCCAGGGCTGATAAATGCATGTCACTTTAAGTGCATAGGAATTCACGACATGACTGCGGAAAACTAACTCACAGTGCCATACTTTAAACTGAAATACAGGCTCTGCTAGGCTTTTGTTATTTTTCTCCACTATTGCCTTTTGCCTGTTACAGGATCCATTCAAAATTCAGTCCTTTGTGCTCTTGCTCCTAAATAAGCCAAGAGGAAGTCAACCTGCAAGATTAAAAAAAATACCTTTTATTTATCATTTGAGAATTTCATATATCTATTCAATGTAACTTGATCACATTCACCCCAACTCTTCCTTCTGACCCTCCACACGTATCTCCAAGGCAACCCTGTTCCACCATCAGGACTTCTGTTTTTAACCCACTGAGTCCCTTAGTGCTAGAATGTTGACTCACCTTTGCTGGTAACTGTACTGCAGCAAGTTCATAGATGCAAAGAGCATGCTCTGTTCAAAGAGAGTGCTACATAGTTCTCCTGCCCGTCCTTCAGCTCCTGCATTCCTTCTGCCCCCTCTTCTGTGATGTTCCCTGGCTCGGGAGGGGGTTGTTATAGATGCTCCATCTAGGACTGAGTACTCTACGGTCACTTACTGTCCTCACTGTAGCCAGTTCTAAGTCTTTGCATTAACTGCTGCCCACTTGTAGAAAAAGGCTACTCTGGCCAAGGCTGGGGGTAGAAACCGCAAATATTTAGAGAGAAGTTTGAGACTATGTTTATTTAGCAAAACAACAGTAGTCGCTCTTTCCCTTGCTAAGACCTGTGACTTCCAAAGCCATGGGCTTTGGACCAGGCTTGCAGTGTGGAGCATGAATTCCCTCCTGTGGAACAGACCTCAAGTCCAATTGAAAAGCAGCTGGTTAGTCTACAATATGTAGACCACTCTTGTGCCAGATGTGCTTGGCAGGTCAGCATCATAGTATTGAGGGTTTGCCTCTAGGTGATACCATTGATGACTCTCCCAACCCCCAGTGGCCTGCATAGCACCTCCCAGCCCTTTGAAAGCTAGCCAGCAGGGAGGGAACTTCAGGTCAGTTGCAGCTGGATTTCTCCTACAACAAAACTGTATTGCATCTTCATAATCTCACCGCTCAGTTCTGGTAGGCAACCAAAAACAATGACTATCACCTGTATTGTTTTGGTGTTCTGTTTGACCTCCCCGACTCATAAGGAAGTATGCCATGCCTGGCTCTGAGATTTTCATTTAACAACCCAAGTCTTATTGGGGAGATAATGTTTGCCCATGAAGGATACCCGTATAAGAATTCATTTTTAATTTTATTTTTGTCTTAGAGAATATTAGATTTCCAAGGGTTTTTTTCCCTACATCCTTTGTTTTGGTTAACCTATACCCACCTCTTCCTTTTCCCTATCCCCTCACATCCATCCATGCTTATGCAGTAGAATAAGGTAGAAAACACCAATTATTGATACTGATGTATTAGTGATTCACTGAAAGCATGTCTTGTACTACCTATTTGACAAGCATGACCTCACTTGCTTCTTTTTTTTTTTTTAGTAAATTTTATTAAATTATAAAAGTTTCCATTTCCGCCCCCCCCTCCCAACACCCTCCCACTCCCCCCACTCCCCCCCTCCTTCCCCTCCATCCCCCAGGGCAGTCAGGGTTTCCTGCCCTGTGGGAAGCTCCAGCTCCCTCCCCCTCCCTCCAGGTCCAGGAAGGCGAGCATCCAAACAGACTGGATCCCCAAAATCCAGCATATGCAGAGGAAACAGGTCCCAGTGTCATAGTCAATGGCTTTTCAGAAAGACCCCGGGCCAGCCACAGTCAGAGAATCCGGCCAAATTCCGAGAATCTGGCTAGATCACGTCCTCGTTCAGTCCCAGTCCGGCTGGCCCTGGTAAACTCTCATCAGATCCGTTCCCTTGTATCAGTGGGTGATAGCATCCCTCGCAGTACTGATTTCGTTTTTCATGTTCCTCCTCCTTCCGCTCCCCCTCCGGACCTCGAGGGGCTCAATCCGGTGCTCCAATGTGGGCCTCCGACTGCATAGCCGTCCTTCGCCAGAGGAAGGATCTATGGTGATAAGCAAAATATACATCAGTATGGTCATGGGCCACGGCCGATTCAGGCACCCTCTCCTCTGTCCAGAGAGCAATCAGGGGGATTTCTCCTTGGACCTGGGATCCCATATATAATCAAGTCTCCTGTAAACCCTAAAATGGCTCCCTTAGTTGAAATATATTGTTCCCTGATCCCATATTCATCCTACCTCCCTCCCCCCCCCATCCCCGGCCACCAAGCTTTCCCCGTTCCTCCCCTACTCCCTTCTCTCTAGTCCTCTCTCCCTCCATCGACCCTCCCACCCCCCCATGCACCCAAGGTTACCTGGGACTCATATATATTTCCTACCTCCTGGTGGATAGCTAAATAATCTTCATCAGGTTCATCTTCTTATTTAGCTTCTCTAGGATCACGAATAATAGGCTCAAAGACCTTTAATTATGGTTAGAATCCACTTATGAGTGAATACATACCGTGTTCCTCTTTTTGGGTCTGGCTTACCTCACTCAGTAAAGCGTTTTCTATTTCCATCCATTTGCATGCAAAATTCAAGATGTCATTGTTTTTTACCGCCTAGTAAAACTCTAATGTATATATGTTCCACACCTTTTTTAACCATTCTTCTATTGAGGGGCACCTAGGTTGTTTCCATGATCTGGCTATTACAAATAGTGCAGCTATGAACATAGTTGAACAAATGCTTTTGTAGTATGTTAGGGAATCTTTAGTGTATATTCCCAAGAGTGGTATTGCTGGGTCCTGAGGGAGGTTGACTCCCAGTTTCCTGAGAAACCGCCACACTGATTTCCACAGTGGCTGCACGAGTTTGCATTCCCACCAACAATGGATGAGTGTTCCCCTCACCCCACATCCTCTCCAGCATAGGCTATCGTTGGTGTTTTTGACTTTAGCTATTCTGACAGGTGTAAGATGGTATCTCAAAGTGGTTTTGATTTGCATTTCCCTGATCGCTAGGGAGGTTGAGCATGACCTTAAGTGTCTTCTGGCCATTCGAAGTTCATCTGTTGTGAATTCTCTGTTAAGTTCAGTACCCCATTTTTTAATTGGGTTAATTAGAGTTTTAGTGCCTAGTTTCTTGAGTTCTTTGTATATTTTGGAGATCAGACCTTTGTCTGATGAGGGGTTGGTGAAGATCTTCTCCCAGTCAGAAGGCAGCCTTTTTGTCCTACTGACAGTGTCCTTTGCTTTACAGAAGCTTCCCAGTTTCAGTAGATCCCATTTATTCATTGTTTCTCTTATTGTCTGTGCTGCTGGGGTCCTACTTAGGAAGAGGCCTCCTGTGCCTAAATCTTGTAGATTACTTCTCACTTTCTCTTCTATCAGGTTCAAAGTGGACGGATTAATGTTGATGTCTTTAATCCATTTGGACTTGATTTTTGTGCATGGTGATAGATATGGATCTACTTTCATTTTTTTACAGGTTGACATCCAGTTATGCCAGCACCATTTGTTAAAGATGCTTTCCTTCTTCCATTGTATACCTTTAGCTCCCTTGTCGAAAATTAGGTGTTCATAAGTTTGTGGGTTAATATCTGGGTCTTCTATTCGATTCCATAAGTCGACTTCTCTGTTCTTATGCCAATACCAAGCTGTTTTCAATACTGTAGCTCTATAATAGAGTTTGAAGTCAGGGATGGTAATGCCTCCAGAAGTTCTTTTATTGTATAAGATTGTTTTGGCTATCCTGGGTTTTTTGTTTTGCCATATAAACTTGATTATTGTTCTCTCAAGGTCTGTGAAGAAGTTTGATGGGATTTTGATGGGGATTGCATTGAATCTATAGATTGCTTTTGGTAGAATTGCCATTTTTACTATGTTGATTCTCCCAATCCAAGAGCAGGGGAGGTCTTTCCATTTTCTGGTATCCTCCTCAATTTCTTTCTTCAAAGACTTAAAGTTTTTGTCAAATAGGTCTTTCACTTCCTTGGTTAGAGTAACCCCAAGATATTTTATGCTATTTGTGGCTATCATGAAGGGTGATGCTTCTCTGATTTCCCTCTCTGCTTCTTTATCCTTTGTGTATAGGAGGGCCACTGATTTTTTGAAGTTGATCTTGTATCCTGCCACGTTACTAAAGGTGTTTATCAGCTGTAGGAGTTCTTTGGTAGAGTTTTTGGGGTCGCTTATGTACACTATCATATCGTCAGCAAATAACGAAAGTTTAACTTCATCCTTTCCAATTCGAATCCCCTTGATCCCCTTATGTTGTCTTATTGCTATTGCTAGAATTTCAAGCACTATATTGAAGAGGTATGGAGAGAGTGGACAGCCTTGTCGTGTTCCTGATTTTAGTGGAAAGGCTTTGAGTTTCTCTCCATTCAGTTTGATGTTAGCTGTCGGCTTGCTGTATATTGCTTTTATTATATTTAGGTATGATCCTTGTATCCCCAGTCTCTCCAACACCTTTATCATAAATGGGTGTTGAATTTTGTCAAATGCTTTTTCAGCATCTAGTGAGATGATCATATGGTTTTTTTCTTTCAGTTTATTTATATGATGGATTACATTGATAGATTTGCGTATGTTGAACCAGCCCTGCATCTCTGGAATGAAGCCGACTTGATCATAATGGATAATTTTTCTAATGTGCTCTTGGATTCGGTTTGCCAGTATTTTATTGAGAATTTTCGCGTCGATGTTCATGAGTGAGATTGGCCTGTAATTCTCTTTCTTGATTGTGTCTTTGTGTGGTTTTGGTATTAGGGTAACTGTAGCTTCATAAAAGGAGTTAGGCAGTGACTCTTCTGTTTCTATATTGTGGAATACATTAAGGAGTATAGGTATTAGCTCTTCCTGAAAGTTCTGGTAGAATTCTGCATTGAAACCATCTGGTCCTGGGCTTTTTTTGGTAGGAAGATTTTTGATAACAGCTTCTAGTTCTTCACGACTAACAGGTCTATTTAGATTGTTCACCTGGTCTTGGTTCAACTTTGGTATATGGTACTTATCTAAAAAAATGTCCATTTCTTTTACATTTTCCAACTTTGTGGCATATAAACTTTCGTAGTAAGATCTAATGATTCTCTGAATTTCCTCTGTGTCTGTGGTTATGTCCCCCTTTTCATTTCTGATCCTATTAATTTGCAAGTTCTCTCTCTGCCGTTTGATTAGTTTGGATAGGGGTTTGTCAATCTTGTTAATTTTCTCCAAGAACCAGCTTTTTGCTTCATTGATTCTTTGAATTGTTTTCTGTGTTTCTATTTTGTTGATTTCAGCCCTCAGTTTGATTATTTCCAGTCTTCTACTCCTCCTGGGTAAATCAGCTTCTTTTTGTTCTAGAGCTTTCAAGTGTGTTGTTAAGTCTCCAATGTGTGCTTTCTCTGTTTTCTTTAGGTGGGCACTTAGTGCTATGAACTTTCCTCTTAGCACTGCTTTCATAGTGTCCCATAGGTTTGAATACGTTGTGTCTTTGTTTTCATTATATTCAAGGAAGACTTTAATTTCTTTCTTTATTTCTTCCTTGACCCAGGGGTGATTTAGTAGTTGACTGTTCAACTTCCATGAGTTTGTTGGCTTCCTGGGGGTACCATTGTTGTTGAATTCTAATTTTAATCCATGGTGATCTGACAAGACACAGGTGGTCACTAATATTTTTTTGTATCTGTGGAAGTTTGCTTTGTTACCAAGTATGTGGTCAATTTTCGAGAAGGTTCCATGAGCTGCAGAGAAGAAGGTATACTCTTTCCTATTTGGGTGGAGTGTTCTATAGATGTCTGTTAAGTCCATTTGATTCAGTACCTCCAGTAAATCTCTTATTTCTCTGTTAGGTTTCTGTCTGTTTGACCTGTCCATTGGTGAGAGAGGAGTGTTGAAGTCTCCTACTATTAGTGTGTGTGGTTTGATGACTGCCTTGAGTTCTAGAAGAGTTTCTTTTACATATGTGGGTGCCTTTATATTAGGGGCATAGATATTCAAGATTGAGACTTCTTCCTGATGAATTGTTCCTGTTATGAGTATGAAATGTCCATCTCCATCTCTTCTGATTGATTTTAGTTTGAAGTCGATTTTGTTAGATATTAGAATGGCCACACCCGCTTGTTTCTTAGGTCCATTTGCTTGGAAAACCTTTTCCCAACCCTTTACTCTGAGTAGGTGTCTGTCTTTGTGGTTGAGGTGTGTTTCTTGTAGACAGCAGAATGTTGGATCCTGTTTTCGTATCCAATCTCTAAGTCTGTGCCTCTTTATAGGTGAGTTGAGACCATTGATATTAAGTGATATTAATAACCAGTGATCGATGAATCCGGTCATTTTTTTGGGTAGTAGCGTGTATGTGTTTTCCTTCTTTGAGTTGTGCTTGTGAAGGGTCGCTAGATGTCTGAGTTAATGTAGGCAGTGTTGGGAATGTTGGATTCCTTGGGTTGTGATTTTCCTTCTAGTATTCTCTGTAAGGCTGGATTAGTAGCTACGTATTGTTTAAATTTGTTTTTATCCTGGAATATTTTGTTTTCTCCGTTGATAGTGAACAATAGCTTGGCTGGGTAAAGTAGTCTGGGTTTGCATCCATTGTCTCTTAGTTTCTGCAGTACCTCTATCCAGGACCTTCTGGCTTTCATGGTTTCCATCGAGAAGTCTGGTGTAAGTCTGATAGGTTTACCTTTATAAGTTACTTGACCTTTTTCCTTTGCAGCTCTCAATATCCTTTCTTTAGTCTGAATGCTTTGTGTTTTGATTATTATATGATGAGGGGATGTTTTTTTCTGATCCAGTCTATTCGGTGTTCTGTATGCTTCTTGAACCTTCATAGGAATATCGTTCTTTAGGATGGGAAAGTTTTCTTCTATAATTTTGTTGAGTATATTTTCTGGACCTTTGAAATGCAATTCTTCTCCTTCTTCTACTCCTATTATTCTTAGATTTGGTTTTTTTATTGTGTCCCACAGTTCCTGAATGTTTTGTGATGAGAATTTGTTGGATTTGCTGTTTTCTTTGGACAGAGTGTTTAATTTCTCTATGGTGTCCTCAGAGTCTGAGATTCTCTCTTCTATCTCTTGTATTCCATTGGTTAAGCTTGTTTCTGAAGTCTCTGTTCGTTTACCCAGATTTTCCATAGCCAGCCGGCCCTCGGTTTGTGATTTCTTCATTGACTCCATTTCAGTTTTCAAATCTTGAACTGTTTCTATTACCTGTTTGATTGTTTTTTCTTGGTTTCCCAGAATTTCATTTACGGATTTACTCATTTCTTCAAACTTTTTGGTATATTTCTCTTCCAATTCTTTACTCATTTCCTCAATTTTTTTGTTATACTTATCTTCCATTTCTTTACGGCAGATTTTCACCTCCTGTTTAAGTTCCTCTATTATTTTCATAAAGAAGCGCTTAGAGTCGATTTCTTCTATTTCTTCTGGAGTAGGGTGTTCAATTCTTCTAGTTTCGAGCTCCCTGGATTCTGGCGATGTCATGTTGCCTTTCAGGTTGTTGGAGGAATTCTTGCATTGGCGCCTGCCCATCTCCCCCACTCTGGATGAAACTCCTCAGCACTTTCTGGATAGAACTCCTCAGCACTCTCTGGGTAGGACTTCACAGCACTCTCTGGATAGAGCTCCTCAGCAGGGCAACAGGGCTAGCTGGTCTTCCCAGGACCCAGGAGACAAAGGGCCCGCAGCAGTGCGGGGAGGGGAGGGTCCCTTGGAACACCGAAGACCCTGCCGCAGAAGCTGAGGGGGGCAGGGCTGTGCTCCCTTCCCGGAGAGGCAGGCAGGCTGCCCAGGCTAGCACCCACTCACCTCTCTGGGAAGAACTGCTCAGCAGGGCAACAGGGCTAGCTGGTCTTCCCAGGACTCAGGAGACAAAGGGCCCGCAGCAGTGGGGGGAGGGGAGGGGTCCCTTGGAACACCGAAGACCCTGCCGCAGAAGCTGAGGGGGGCAGGGCTGTGCTCCCTTCCCGGAGAGGCAGGTAGGCTGCCCAGGCTAGCACCCACTCACCTCTCTGGGAAGAACTGCTCACTCACTTGCTTCTTGAAACGGAGTGACCTGGAGGAATAGCTGAAACAGTGGGCCACTGACCTTAACAACACTATGTGCTGACTGCCACATAGGTGTCTAGGAAATCTTGCTTGTGTGTCCACCCCACCATGTGGTTTTAGAGTATAAAATAAAAATACACTTGAGTCCCGGGATCAAAAGCTTTTAGGCTTTGGTCACTGGTGACATCAGCTGTCTTCCACTCTCACTGGTGTCCGTGCTCATTCCAGAAAGATCCCCATAAGACTTAACCCTTTGACTCCCGGGACCCTCCCTGGCTCAACCTGAGATACAGTCATACTGTCAACCCTGTGTCCGCAGCAATCTTATCTCAAAATGTATAGACTTGCGTTCCTCTGTGGTCCCACTGCCAGTCTGGGTGCCATGGTCCCTCTGGGACTTGACGACCCTTTGATTGTGGGTTTGATCTCTGCAAAAGTGCCCTTTTCTGGCGATGTTTCTGAATCAGGAAAGCTCTGGCAGAATCCTGAGAGTCAAAGACATAGACACAAACTCTTTTGTCCCTTTTCCTCTTAATTACACAGAATCCAGCTATCTAGATGAAATTAGTGAGAAAATACTTCCTGGAAACTCAAATGTGCCAGCTTTGGGTGGTTGTTTTCGAGCCTGGGCAGATGTTTTGAATGCTCAAACTGCCTATAACTGGGATGACAGCCTTAATTTCAGTGCCTCTGCTTCACAGGTGTCAAAGTAGAGGCACCAGGCATAGCAGGAGGTCCCTATGAGCAGAATCTAGGCCTTCTTGCTCCTAGTGTGTTGTCCTCACTATCGGGAGATTAGACTTGTGACATTTCTTGCCATATGCTTCTAGGGGTTCTGTTTTGATGGAATTTGTCCTAAGGCCAGAAGTGCTCATACTGTATTCAACTGATGCTCCGTGTCCACTACGAGACTCTGGAAGGGAATCATTCTTTTTATGAGAAGCTCCTGATGTATGCGGAGCCCAAGCCTCAGTCATGTGTAGGACTGCTGTGCCTATTAACCTACCCAGCCACATAGAACCAGAGGCCGTGGAATGGGAACTAGTTCTGCCGGGAGTCATGGATCTCTGCCTCATGAGATCCATCCACCTGTGACTGGGCATGGTGGCCTGTCAGTCTCGCCTGCTCAAAGCAGTGGCTCAGCAGAATCTGCTCCTCCTTTGAGCTCTGAGAGAGGAACTGGGAGGAGGCATTAGAGGGAGGTGGGGGAGGAGGGGTTGAAACTGGAATCCTTTAGTTTCTTTGCTTTCGGTTTGCAGGTCTGGGTGGCCCTTGATGGCACAGGGCAATGACGTGAACTAATGACTCTGCTCATGGGGGGCAAGACAGGGATCAGGAAAATTATTATACTGAGGAGATAAAGATGGTTGACAGGAGGGAAGTGTCCTCAGTGAGGGAAGGGTGATGTCAGGGTTGGGCCACAGAAAGAAAACAAGCACCAAGAGAGTAATAAACAGGTGTTTAGATGTGTACACGTTAAAGGGGTATAGTACAAGGAACTGGATTATGTCATTGAGGGCTGACTTCACAAGTTCGAAACCTATGGACTCAACTTGAAACTTGTCTACATGTGAGAGTCAGTCTCCTCCCTGCCTCTCCCCCTCACTATTTTGTCTCCCCCCCCCCACTGTCTCCCCCTCTCTCCCCTCTTTGCTAACCCTCATGCCACCTCTTCCTTCTCCCCTTCCCTCTCTCCCTCCTTCCCTTGCTTCCTTTTCTCCCTCCCTTTCTCTCTATGCCTTTCACTTATTGTTAGTCTATTCAGGGGAATTTCTTTTAAGATCCCTTATTAATTACTAAATTACCCAATCAACTAGACCCTTTCACAGCAATAGCAGGATTGATGCACATTTAAACATTTAGAAAATATGTATATTATAAGATGACCACGGCCCCTTCCTTTAATCCCACCCTTGCCCGAGACATTTTAGAGAGGGGTTTCTAAAAGATGTTCTTTGGCCTGGCTAAAGCGACACTCCAGAGCCATCAGAGATAGCCTCACTTTCTGCCCCAGGCAACTGTCTGCTTGTATGAGATTAACTGAGCATGCTAGTCACGAGAAAAAGATCACGCAAGGGTTCATGAACTCACCTGTGGATTGTTGCGGTTTTGAAAGGCTGCTGGACCATCAACATCCTGCTCACACATACGGCTCTGGGAACTCATGAGGGGTTTCTGGGCTGAAGACACACAGATGGTGAATCCTTAACATACACACGGTAATGAGAAGCAAGTGTGCATGCTACATCATCTAAGGGATGAAAAGAACATCTCAAACAATGGTTGTTAACCTCTTAAGTGGGTGAGGAAGGAAAGAGAACCCAAACAGGCTGATCTAGAGGGGTACTGAGGTGGAGTTGGCCATGGAAGGACAGTTGTATTCATTTGGGAAGGTGAGTTTCCTCTAACTTGGATAGAGGAGCAGGCGAGGCTGATTTGGCAGCAAAGGCAGGCACTGAAGATGTGTGCTTGAGCAGGAGGGCTACGGACAAGACTCAACCAGACCTGAGAAAGTCGGATCACCTCCCTTGTACTCAGCATTCGTGGCTCAGGTGCAACAGCCTCCAGGGTAGGAGGTCGAAACTCATGTCTGCTGGATTCCAGCAAAGAAGAGAAGCCAGTACACATTCTTGGGGCTCCACAAGGCTTCATAGAAGTAACAACAAAATTTCAGTTTGTTGAGACTGACAGAAATCAGCCCGAGGAAGGAGTGCAGTGTCCTGCCTCCAGTCACCCTGGCTAGCTGTGGTGCCCACACACACCGTTTCTTTAGATCAGTATTCCACAGCGCAGTGTGCCCTGGGCTGGAGGGTGATTGTTACACTAGATTGCACCTCAGCACACATGTTTACACTCTGCTTCATATGTGTGCTGATGTGTATGTACAGGGATGTATGTATAATTGTTCCCTTTTTGTCAACAGCGTTCTTAAATCAGGATGAAATTCCTCCTACCCACTCACTGCTAACCATCAATTTTTAAGGTTTGTCAGATTGGGGAAACAAAGACCGCTAATAATAAAATATTTGCAGGCCTGTGGACATTTCCTTCTGGCAGCAGTGATCGGACTGCTCGTGCCCAGGCTCCTCTGTTCTGACCGTCTGTCATCACATTCCCAGGTAATTTTCAAACCCTACCTCCCTGGAATTCCAGTTCAACTAACCACAGAGCTGCCCTGCCAGCAACAAACACCATTTCTAAATCTAGATCATGTGGAGCCAGGATTTAGTCCCTGGGGAACAAAAGGGAGAGAGAAGAGCCACCACAGGCAGATATGGAAGGAAAACCAAGATCCCCAAGTGATCATTCATTAGAACTGCCCCCTCTCGTACCTATAGGACAGACTCTTTGACAAATGGACCATATATCAGTGTTCAAGACTGGCCCCCATCAGAACAGAAGCCATTTGTCATTCAGTCAAGAGGATGAGGGAAGTTAATCTTTAAGTATTTATTTCTTTGATGTGTGGGTGGATTTGCCTGCCCTGAGAGGTCAGATGTGTGCATCAGATCTCCTGGGACTGTAGGCAGCCACGTAGGTGCTGGGAATCAAACCTGAGTCCTCTGAAAGAGTAGTCAATGCTCTCAGTTGCTGAGCCATCGCTCCATCCTGGAAAACTGCCATTTGGTTGTTGTTGTTGTTGTTGTTGTTGTTGTTGTTTTCTATCTCATGATAGCTTCAAAGAGTTGTTTTCGTTTTTAAAAAATATGACCATTATCTTAAATCAGATCTTGAAACTACAATTTCCGGCCTCCAGCCTCCTCTGAGACACTTAGACCCATGGTGTTCCTCAAAACAAAGTGTAAAGTTGCTTCCGTTTTTAGTGAAAGCTAATATTAACAAACGTGGCGTCAAATTGAAACCTGCTGCTTCAGAAGGCACCACCAGCCTGTGGCCTATTATTTCCTCCTGAGGTTTCCCCCTGAGTCCCTGCTAGAGTGACTTTCCGTGTTGACTGAATGTCACAGTTTGACAGCAGCCCAGAAAGGGTAGGATTCTCCTCCTACCCCGCACCCTTGAGTACAGATAACACTTTAAGAAATAAAATAGAAAGTCTAGTGTGGTGATACATGCCTGTAGTTGCAGCATAGGAGGTGGGGGAAAGCTGAGGCAGGAGAATGACTATAAGTTTGTAGCCAGCCTGGGCTATATGACAAGACCTCATCTTCAAAGAAGGAGAGGAGGAGGTCAAAGTATAAGAAGAACAGAAATGGGCCCCGAGGAAAGATATATTGAGAAGGAGGAAAGTTTTAGTAATAGACATTAAAATTGACTGCATCGAACCCCCTTTTCCCTTGGTGTTTTAAGTGTCTGAGAATGCATCTCTAGAAAGACAGTAACAGTTGTCTGACTATGCTCATGCCTGGGGGTTTAGCAGCTAGTAAAACAAGTTTCTCTTAACCATTCTTGCCGCTTCCACATTCTGCCGCTGTAGGGGTGAGTTACACCTTTGTCCAGTGTTGACGTGCTAGGGTCAGAAGCAGCCTGCCTTCGTATATTCGTATATCACATCACCCTGAGATGTGAGGGATCTTGATGAACTGCCCGGTCTTAGGAGCTTTCTTCCTCTCATATATGAGAGTCTTCATATATGTTTCATGAAAACTCAGAGGAATTAAAGGAGGCAGTCTGGTGTGGGACACTAATCTATATTCTGTCAATTATATTTTAAATAAACGCTTATTGGCCAGTGCCAGGCAGGAAGTTACAGGCAGGACAACCAGGCAGGAAGCAGAGGTGGGTCAATGAGAACAGAGAATTCTGGGAAGAGGAAAGCTTGGTCTGCAGTTGTTCTGACCCAATCACAGAAAAAGCAAGATGTGACTGCCTTGCTGAATAAGGTACCTAGTCACATGGCTAACGCAGATAAGAATAATGGGCTAATATAAGTTGTAAGAGTTAATAAGAAGCCTGAGATACTGAGCCAATCAGTTTATAACTAATGTAGACCTCTGTGTGATTTCTTTGGGACTTAACCACTGCAGGAACCGGGCAGGACAGAAACCTCAAACAACAACACTCTACATAAAAGGTTGAGAAAGATCCTGGTATATGGTGAAGTCTGTTGACACTAATTACTAGTCTTGATGATACCTTGGGACAAGATGCCTTCTGTCCTCATGAAACGTATATTCGTGATGGGTACTGAGAAGGTGGAGCTCGTGTAATAAATGCTGCCAGCCTGTTCCATCTTTTCTATTCTAGTAGGAATGAATGATGAGCTCTTCCTAGAAGGCCTTGGTGCCACTGGGATGGATTCCCGGGAGGAGGGTGACAACAGGGGTGCATTGGCATGGGGTGCCCCTATGTGGGAGGGGAAGCAGGCATGAACGGAGGTAAAGGATATGCTAGTTCCTGAAATGGCAGTGAAGGGGGGAGGGCAGTGACTCAAAACGGGCACTAGAACTTAGCCAAGAGTGTTCACTGCTGCCCAGGTGGGTGACGCCATTCCCTCCAGACTCATCCCGATGGATACCTCACTGAGTCAGGATGCGGCAGTGTCTCCTCGTCCTACAGATGGGACTGGCACATGTGCAGACAGTCACGAACGCTGCCCAGAATAGCAGGCTGCTCACACAGAGTATGTCCTGGGAGATGCAGCCAAGAACACACCTCCATAATGGCTATTTCCAACGGAACCTAGATTATATTTCTCGATGTAGGAAAAGCACGCAAAGCCTGGCTCGGGGAACATGGTGTGTTTGTTTGGGAGATAGCAAGAAATATAACCAGTAAAGGTGTATTTGTAGAACCATTTTTTCAAGATGAGCAGAAGAATGGATTCTTGTCTGTACCAAAAGAGAGCTTTGGCATGTGGGGGAGGGTGGGGAATTGTAGGTGGTGATTACATCATTGGAATTGGCACCTTCAGTAACTGGGCACCACTTAGGAACTAGTCACAGCATGGCATGCTGGGTGTCTAGGCAGTCTGTGCCGTGTGATTTCTGCCAGATAGCATGCAGGCTCCATCTGAAACATCAAATGATGGTGAGCTCAGAATGGAGTGGACCTGTGCTGCCTGGATAGTTGGTGTCAGCTCTCGGGGCAGCTTTTAAGTCTAGGGGGTCACGCCGCTGAGATGTATCTGTCACTGTCACTTCAGGACACATCTGTGCATTTCCCAACTTGGATATCTCTGTGAAATGTGGTTTTAAGAACTCTTTGGGTCGTAGTAATCACTAGGCTGGCTCTTCACACTATTTTATTTTCTTCCTCTCGTGAGTGTCAGAAAGCACTGAGTCTCTTGTTCAACTAATGACTTGATTCGCCTTGGACATAATAGCCAACTTCAGGATCCTCCCCTTGCTCCCCACACATGCCCCTCCACAAGAGCTTCTGGTGCCAGCACACTGAGGTTGTATGCCTACTGGAACCTGTGCACATGGTTTTGTCATGGATTTTGATAGCTGAGCATCTTTCGGCTTCTCAATTCCTTGCTGTATTTGAACATGTCAGTTTTACAACCCACGTTCCGACCTTTTTATTTCATCCCTGTTTTATTGACTCAGCTTGTAAAAAAAAAAAAAAATGATTGGCTCCTGATTCATGGAACAGGAATTCACTACCTTCACCCGTTTTCTCCCAGCATGATTATGAGAAATTTCAGCGTATTCTGAACATGATGTTATAACCATAACATCATAGGTTATGTCCCCCAGGCAAGAACAGAGCAACGAACAGGTCTTTGCCAGGGCATTACCAGTCTTAGACATGTGGTCGTGGGACTGCTTAGCAGGCTGCTGCAGGTGTGCTCCCTGTTAGCTCCCTCTATGCCAGGGTACCAGCTAGTGAATGAGACTATCAGAAGTTCCCTGGAGACTTAGTGTAGTCCAGTCTTCCCTAATTTCTCACTTAATGCTCATCAATGTCTTGGGACTACTGACTGGCACACTCAGTGTCAACCTGGCACAATCTAGACTCACCCTGGGGGAGAAACCCCTCGGCATGTCCAAAGGGAGTTTCCCGGTTGGGTTAACTGGTAGTCCTAAGTTTGGGTGGCACTGTAGCATGGGTTGGTGATGGGCGTTCATCTCTCTCAGCTTCTTAACTGTGAACGCAAGTAACAGCTGCCCGCCTTCTCTGCCATGGTGAACTGTCAGCCTGAAGAAGCCCTTTCTCACTTAAGTTACTCCATGTCAGATATTCAGTCAAAGCTGTTGGAATGAAGGAGAGAACCATGCCAGGTTACATGACTCACTTTGAACCAGCAAACTGCTGTTTTACAGGGCTTTTTTTCTTAATCTTAGATTTTCATTTCATCTCATCAGTATTCATAGGCTCTTTTCTATCTGAACAAACTTCTCTTTAAAATATCAGTATATATTCCCTATTACTAATTATAAATTCCCTGTAATCCTGACATCAGAAATGGTCTGCCTTTAATCTTGTTCTAATGGTGTGCACGCAGCACTTACATGTGGAATTCTCAAAAAAAGAATAGTAATAATAAAACGGTGTTTTAAATCATATGATTGTCTATTTTAAATATTCACAATGAAAGTGAAATTTTTTAGTAAAAAGTTGCTGGTATCTTCGTGTCCTGGTTAGGGTTTCTGTTGCCGTGGTGAAACACAATGACCAAAAACAAACTGGGGAAGAAATGCTATATCCGGCTTGCACTTCCACATCACTGCCCCACTGAAGGAAGTCGGGATAAAAACTTCAGATCAGAGCAGGAACCTGGAGGCATGCAGAGGCCATGGAGACGTGCTGCTTACTGACTTGCTGTCCGTGGCTTGCTCAGCCTGCTTCCTTATAGAACCCAGGACCACCAGCCCAGGGATGGTGCCAGCCACAATGGACTGAGCCCTACCCCGTCAATCATTGATTAAGAAAATACCTTATAGTCACATCTTATGGAAGCATGTTCTAGCTGTGTTACATTGACATAAGACTTGATAGGATGCTGAATAAAAGGCCCATCCTTAAAACTCTGTTTATTGTCTGTATGATGTCTCTAAACTCAGGTTCCATTCAAGTCTTTTGATTTCTTCAGCTTCTGTTTTGGAATTGTTCTTGCTGTATATATCGCCATAAGCTAAGATCTTATGGTCCTCCTCCCTGTGCTGGAATTATATGCTCCGCATGTCAGTCACCGTGCCTGACTGGTCTCTGGCTTTCTGAGGAAACTTACCTTCCCATGCCACCTCCTACAGTCACCAGGTCTGCTTTGCCTTGCCTTGCCTTGGGTTCTGTGCCATTCCAGCCTTCAGCACAACCTATTAAGATCTGAGCAGGCTTGCTAGTTTCCATAGCAACTTCGGGGAATTGCCTAGTTAGAGCACCTAACCTTCCCAGACAGTCCTCTGTTTCAGAATGCTGTTGTCTGCCATCTTCCAGCTTGTGTTCTAGTGCTCATTGAATGTAGGACCTGAGGTGTTTTCCTCGGAGCCTCAGGCAGAAGCCTTTACCCAGCTTGCGTTCATGTATGCATGTAAGAGCTGGCCCTGTCAGCTTAGGTTCAGGACAGCTACCTCAGCCCCAGCTCTGCTTATAAGAACTCAGCTTTGGCCGTTAGAACTCTTCCTTGTGTGCAGAGGACAGGCATCAGGATGTGACATTGGGACATTTGTGGTAAGCTGTACTTCTCTAAAGTAAAATACCCTCTGACCTAGGAAATGGTTCTTCACTCGGCTCTTCTCAGGGGTTTCTAGACCTCAAGTCTTGGAAACAGCTCAGAAAGGCTGTGACGTCAGTCCGCGGGAATACACACTTCCCATATTTGGCTCAAGGTATTTTATGGACAGCTCCCCATAAGAAAGGTAGCCAGCAGCCACAGTGAACTAGAAAACCTTCTCCTTTGTCACTTCGGGTTTGTGAAATGTTTTTCACTTTTGTTTGATGACAGGATGTCAGAGACTTAGCCTCTCACTTGCTGGACCAGTGTCTGGATCCTTTGGGTGTAAGAAAGCATCTTTCTTCTGTCATGGTCACTCCTGTCCATGACTGTTGGCAGCTTTCTGCAGTGGCCAGTACCTTTCTCGGGACTCGGTGATGGTCTGCTTTCCAGACTGTGTGTGTGTGTGTGTGTGTGTGTGTGTGTGTGTGTGTGTGTGTGTGGTGCACACGCGCGCACACCGGAAATTGAATTCAGGGCCTCCTGAATTCCATTCCAGCCATGCCTATGCTCTACTACTGTACTGTGCCGCTAGCCACCTCGCTATCATTCCTGTCTCTCTCTCTCTGGTTCATTTTCTGGGCTGGATAGCAGCCAGAATGATCGATGATCGTTAAGATAATAAGTCAGTTCCCTATGTCTCCACGCCCGGAAGAGCTCAGTGGTTATGTCATGCATCTGGAGACAGACACAAAATTTTTACCATGTAGGGTGAGGCCATGACGTAACGCCAGAGTGTCTCTTCCGCTGTATCGCCAACATGGGCTCTGTCTGCCTCAAACCCTATGCCTCACCCTCTGCCAGGACCGCTCTGTCCTTCCTTCTCACCTGATTGACTCGTGCCTGTGCGCGTCTGTAATTTCCTCAGCAAGTTTTCTTGAACATTCTCATCTAAACCCATGTTCTGTACTCTGTAGACTTCGAGCCTCGGTTTCTATTTGTGATTCTCTCCTTACGTCTTTGTCCCATCAAACTGTGACAGCTACCCTGCAGGAGACCATATGTTTTGCTGTCTGTTTTCTGGTCTAGCCCATATAACTCTTATATAGGCTGCTAAGAAGCATGCGATTAGATGTTTGTTGATGTGGCACAGGTGAGGAGGTTAGTGTGTCATCAAGGCACGTTGGTGAAGGGGACATGCGGCAGAGATGTGCACTCTAGGCTCTGTCATGCTACTTAGGAGCTACGTAATTGGGGATAGATCTTTTGGCCTGTGTGCCCTCCAGCTGCCTTTTGTTTAAGGTGAGGATACTTTCTGGGCCTGCTGAGTGGAGGTGATATAACACTGGATAGAATAACACTGAATCACTTTGTTCTTGGCCCTACACAGTCGAGTGCCTTCTTGTCCTTTAGTGTCATTGCCTTGGGATGATCCATCCATGACTGGCAGAGGGTGGATGGTACTGAAGGACCTGAACTCGGCCACATGGTAGCTTGAGCACAGAGCCAGTGCTTGCCACTAAAGCAGGGGATCTAGTGGGGGTCGCACAGAGCTCCATGGGGTCAGCAGCCTGTGCCAGAGTCCCGTTTGACATGCTTTGGGACATGACACGGGCACTGGTGTTCGCTGTTACCAATTGCTGTCCCATTTCCACATGAAGGCCGTGTGCTGTTCTGGGAAGACTCCCAACTCACAGTGAAATGGAAATACAGCCTGAACATCACTGCAAAACGGGTTTATGGCCTTAGAAACATTTCACATGTTGTTTATTTCCTTATTATAAAATATAACTTAAAACAGTAAAGTATTTCTTGTCAATATTATAGGATTAACATGGAGAAGGGCTGACTGAAGTATTATACAAAGACTTTGGAGATATAAGTGGTATTATATGTAGAAAATAGTGTTTTAATTAAAAGCTGGGACAATCTGTTGAGTAACCAAAAGACCTTCTTTGCACACATATAAACTTTGGTAAATTTTTTTTTTGCCAAATAATTCACTGCATAGGAATGCAGCAATTTATACATGGATTTGTACAACCACTGGTTAATTTCCATATGTCCTGATTGGCCTAAATTACTTTGCTAGCAGTGAAGTAACACTGTTTCCATACTGATTACCAAAATGTATGCAAATATAATTATCCTTTTTAACAAAGAGAAATGCATGGGAGATATAAAATACCATGTAAAGAGAATAAACTAGGAACCTTGCCTCTAGCTGACACTGTCTAAGTAGGCTGTCTATTGATACCAGTTGATTTAAAAACTGCGCCAAAATTTTAATACCAGCCAACTAGTAAAATAGATAGCATTGCATTTTATCTCTTCTTTATCTCAGAATTTCATGTTAAAGGAAAATTTAGTATCAAGAACATTGCTTGTCTTGTCTCCCAGTAACTTGGAACTTAGGAGGAACATCTAGAGTCATGGACATGCCCTATGTCCCTCGAGACACCCTTCGTTGATGACATTGTGCCCTGATGTTGCTGTTAACACTGTACCACTTCCATCTCGTGTTACGAATTAAGATGGCTTTCTTGTATATTCAAGTTTTTAGCTTGGCTAAAATGTCATTTCTGTTGTCTTCTTTCAATTAATATGTTTATGCCTCATCTCAAAATTCTACTGAGATTGCAAGAGCCATAGCTTTAAGTTCAGAGGGAAAAGTGTGGCAAGACACTAAATTCTGCACTGATTTCCAAGGACCCAGATTTTAAAATCTTGTCAAGAACTTAAAGAAGGTTTGGATATCCTGACTGTTGATATTCAGGTCTGTGATCCATACAATAGAAGGCATGGGTGCTGCAGGTTTACTGTATGTAATCCATGTGGGCTTTGTAAATTGGTCCACAGTTGGACAGCTTGCCCTTTCGAGTTCTGTGGTTTCTGTAGCTTCACCAGGTTGCGCAATCATTACCGCCAAGTGCAGAATCTGCCTGTCACTCCAGAAAGGAAAATCAATGTCTTTTAGCAGTGGCTCCATAAATTCTCTCCCTAAGCCCCACCCCATAATCAACATGCCTTCTGTGAATGTCCCTTTCCTTCCTCGGTTGAATCACGGCTACTTTTGACTGCTATAAACAGCACTCATGGACAAGTTCGTGTAGGAACATAAAGCTTGTCATCTCGGTGGGAGCGGACCAGGTGTGGAATTGATAGATGCTGTGATCTAAGGCTGGAAGGAGGACTTCGGATGGCTGAGCAGAAATTATCTGAGAGAGGAGTTGAGGACAGCAGTGGGCTGTGCGTGTGGCCCATCAAGTCTGAAAGCCTTGCAGTGACAAAACAAAGAAATTAAAAATAACCACAATACGATGGATGAAAACTATCCAAAACTACAGAATCTGAGTGTGCTTTCTCCAGGCTGATGGGGGAGGCAGGAGAGGTGATGGTGGGCAGCTGATATGGGGCTTTTATACCAGGCAATAGTTCTCAACCTGTGGGTTGCAACCCTTTTCACAGGGGTCATCTAAGACCATTGGAAAACACATTATGATTTATAACAGTAGCAGAATTGCAGCCATGAAGGAGCAATGAAAATGATTTTGTGGTTGGAGTCACCACAGCGTGAAGAACGGTATTAAAGAGTCAGTGTTAGGAAGGTTGGGAGACACTGGTGCCAGAGTAACAACTTTAGATTTTACCCCAAGTGCACTGGGAAGGAAGCCATCGAAAGGAACACGAGCAAGGCAAGTCCTTCTGTCGCATTCCTGTGGTAAATCAGAATATCTGTAGGTCTTTTATGTGGTAGAGGCTTGAGAGGGCAGCAGAACAGACAGGAGGAGGCAGCTAAGAATGCAGCATAAAGGTGGTGTGGTCTAATGGAGACCTCGATTCTACAGTCATGGTGACCCTGGGCATTTTGCTCAGCCTCTTTGGGCCTCTCTTTGCACATCTGTCAAGTGAGACCGTTGATGGTAGATGCCCTTTGCATTCCTAAGACTGAGTGAATATGTCTGTTACTCTATTTTATTTTGTTTTCCTACTGTGATAAATATCTGAGAGAAACTATTTAAAGGGCCAGAGTTTCTCTGAGCTTCTGGCTTTAGAATATTTCATTCATGGTCGGTTAATTTATTGCTTTGAGCAAACATCATGGTTGACAGCTTGTGGTACAGGGCACGTCCTTCGAGGTCACTTTCTGTGACTTACATCCTTCATCCAACCCCGCTCCTCTAATAACCCTTCAGCTATAAAGACATCAGTAGGCTGATCCATAGCATCCTCATGATACGGTCCAAGATGAAGGTGGCATGTGGTCCAGCAGCAGCAACATCTGGGAACCAAGCTTTCACCATATGCCTTTTGGCGAACCGTTCATTGTCAAACCACAATGTATAAAACATTTAAAGCAGATGTTGGCACTAATGAAATGTCAAATACCAAGCTAACATAGAAGTAAAATATTTTAAAGCCATGAATCTAATAACCTTCGACAATGTGATATACATATTTAAAAAGTCAGTAAAATAAGAAATACAATAAAAAAACCACACCAGGAGAAAGTCAGGGAAGATAATGGTTTTCATGCCATGGGGCCCCACACATTTGCTCGCTCAGAGGAGAGGGTATAAAGCAGTTGGTGTTTGACAATACCGCAGGCTGTATGGTGGTACTGGGCCAGTGTCAGCATCATTTTTTGAAATTCAGCCATGCTTTGATTTTGTCTTCAATTTAGAGGAGATCCAGAGGTGGGACCTGTTCTCCCATGGCCCAGGTTCCTCTGCCAGAGCAGTGGGAATGCAGCCCTAGTCAGGAAGTGCCTCAGACACTCAGACCTCCCGATTCTGCAAATGTAGGTGCTACTTTTTGGTAACCAACACGTCACAACACCTTGTCAGAGCCCACCTGTCATATGTTGTCAGTCACGGTAAGAAAGTGAGACTGTGACAGCAGAAGTAAAACAAAGCACGGAAGCCACTCTGACATGTGATGTGTGCATTGACACCAGTTTAGGGGTGTCCCATGCTGTGCTGGCAGGTTTAATGTCAACTAGACACAAGCTAGAGTCATCTGAAAGGAGGGACCCCTAATTAAGAAAATGCTAATTAGGAAAAGACTGGGCTGTGGGAAAGCCTGTAGGGTATTTTCTTAATTAGTGATTGATGGGCAAGGGCCCAGCCTATTGTGGGTGGCACCATCCCTGAGCTGGTGGTCCTGGGTTCTATAAGAAAGCAGGCTGAGCAAGCCCTCGGTAGCAAGTCAGTAAGCAGCACCCTTCTGTGGCCTCTGCATCCGTTCCTGCCTCTAGGTTCCTGCCCTGCTTGATTTCCTGCCCTCACCACTTTTGATATGGAACTGTAAATGGAATGAGCTCTTTCCTCCCCAAGATGCATTTGGCCGTGGTGTTTCTTAGGGCAATAGAAGCCCTAAGACACCTGTCAATCAAGGTAGCACAGCTTAGTGAACCAATGAGTGTTATTGGGGTTACTTACAAGAATATGAGTGAGGGGTTACTTACAGGAATGGAAACGGCTCTACATCATCACCTAAGCCCACCCCAGCATGGTGACAGCTCACAAAATCTGGGAACTTGGAGCATCCTGCACAGCCTGCACGCAGCTCAACAGTTTGGAGAGTGTCCTTTCCAAGTGACTCTGGTCTAAACTTCTTTCAGGAAAGATGTCCTGCAGGATGTCCTCTGATGTCCACATATGCACCATGGCACATGTGTGCTAATACAAACACACACCTGTTACAAAATAAATTAATCTAATTTTAAAATAAACTGTAAAAATCTGCGGCTTCTTAGGCCCTGGTGATAGGAGGATATCATCTGGTATTCCTTAATTGTTACTACCAAGGATCCTTGTCCCCAGATCAGGAGTCATGCTTCGGCAGGGGCGCCACCACCCCAGCTCCTAACTTGCTATGCAGAAACGCCAACCTCCTTCTCCTACCTCTGCACCCAAGTTTCTCCACCCTGGCCGTCCTGACATTCCCAGTGGAGGAATGATGGTGAGAGCTGCCCTGAGTACTTCTTGGCTTCTGCTTCATTCAGATGCAAAGAGCCTCTGTAATCCAGTAGCTGACTTAGCTGTATCCTGTGGGAAACAGCACCTGTCACCTGGCTGCTACACCGCTCTGTATGAGGCGTTGGTGCTGACAGATGAGTGTGGAAGCTGAGGCCGATGTGTGTGGACTGTTCTAAAAAAGCCCTTGCGTCCCATGATTGGGTGGATTATGTTGTCAGGTTTTATCAGGAGCTTGGGTGATGGAAGCCTTGGGAGTAGGACACCTCGGTCGGTGATTGTTCCTTGTTTCCTATCTCCGTCAAATTAGAGAGCATCCCAGAACCATTCTCAGCATCAAAATCAAACCTGTTTCTTTTCCCCTAAAACCTCCCTCCTTGGTGCGCCTTTTCGTTCCCTCTCCCTGTGGCCGTGGCACGGAGCAGCTCTGGAGTGCAGGGATATCTCTGTTTAGGAGGCAAATTGAAAATGTCCGCTGTCCAGGGTTCGGACGGTGACACTGCCATCTGCCTACGTTTGCTTTGTCTCGCAGAAGGGAAACGTGATGGATGCTAAAGGAAGGACAGAAACGTGCTGATCATTTACCTCTGATCAGCTGCTTAACCACTTTGTGTTGAGAGAGCATCTCTGCGTAAGACCGATTAGGTGGTAAATTTCATATCTGTGAATAGTGCTGTGCAAAATGGCACGTGCTTTGACTTAAACAGTTCAGTATGTAAACGTCCATGTTGTATCATAGAATTCTTGATGGATTCAGAGCTTTGAGAAATCTTGGAACTGTATGATACTGTGCAAAAGTCTTCATTAAAAAAATGCATTTTTACTACAGCGTTTATAAAAGGATCGCTGTGACATGTTTTAAGATAGACGCTAACAGATAAATCGGTGCCTCCCTACCTAGCCTCTGCCTTTCAAGTGTGGGAAAATGATTGACAGCTAGACAAGTGACTTTCCACGGCATAGATTTAGGGTGACTATTCTGTGGCTTACTTATATTTACTAAATAAAACATGATGGTATCTGGCTTCCTTTACTGCTCCTCTGTTTATTTCTTCAGGGAAGGCAGCGTCTGTACATATTTATGAAGGCTGTACTCCAGGCTCAGGAAGACTTTTCATATTTCTTTTTATTCTGAGTTCCTTTTGATTTTCCCCTTCCAAAATGATACTTTGAAAAAAAAACCAACATCTTTGAAAGAGGCGTAAAACTCATCTATCATTAATGTGTCTACGATCTTTGAAGGATCTGAGTGGTTCGAAAGCATCCAAGTCAAGTTGGCGCCTCTCAGACATTCAGGATTATTTAGGTCAGAGGCTAACATGTGGCCAATGACCTAGTATCTCTTGGTTTGTGCCAAAACCTTTCCCTCTGGTCTCATCAAATAACTGACCACCATCTTATGACCACAAAAGCCCCTACTGCCTCTTTTCAGAAGCCCACACTTGGTTCTTCTTCCCTTTTGCTCCTTGCCCACCTTTCTGGGTAGGAAACCCCAGGGTAGAATTCCCAGCAGTTTGGCAGGCTCAGAAGGCTTAAAACCACGCTGAGATACTAAGACTAGATTTGTTACACAGTGTGCTTTGTTTGACTAGCAAAATGTTTTCAAAATTTACAGGTTTTTTTTTCCCCATCACACAGAGTCTTCACTTTCTATGAAACGCCCAGAGACTTGGCCACTCGGAGCCATGTGGCCATAATCAGCCGAGTGTCGGCTGCCCTCCTTACAGGGCTCCTGCTCTCCAGACTGCCTCAAGCCACGCTTTGCCCCAGATACACACTCTGACCCAGGAAGCATTTGGAGCTGAGCCCTCTCTGAGGGACAGAGACCTACTGTTTCCTTCTCACAAGGTGTCATTTCATCAGGACCTTTCTTTGCAGCCATATTGCTTTTCTTCTGGGAACAGAAGGTCTGACTCCTGAGAGAAGCAGGAAGTAAGACTTCTACTTTAATTCATGAATAAACCAAACGCATCCTGTGTGGGAAAGGGGAAAGGCAGCTCTGGAGGAGCAGTCACGAAGTCACTCAGCAGCAGTGAGACAGCTGTCCGTGTGGGCCATACTTCATTTGTCAAATCCATGTTTAAAGCTTGCAGTGGTTTTAATGAAGGCATTGTATTACCTGGTTACAACCCCCGTGACTTGAGGCTTGTAATTTGTAGCAGTGTTTAATGTGAGCGATCTGTTAGCAGGCCTTTGATGGAGGGACCGCTGTGTACCAAGTTCTTTGCCAAAGCTCTGGCTAATCGTCACAGGCCTGGAGAGACGAGACTGTGGCCATTCCAACCCTGACAAGAGAAGGAAGGATGGAACTTACTTTGCCAGGAAGTGGATAAGGTGGGGGTTTCAGTGGAGTCTAATTTGATTTTTAAATTGTTGTTATTCTCAATAAACCATACTGACTGTCTTAGCTTCCAGTGTTGTTTTCATTTATAAAGACATGGGGAACCGTAGGCTGGTCCCACAAGGGGCAGTGGCAGGCCAGGAGGCCTCCAAGGGTCCCTTTGGTGGGCGGGAGACCACGGTGGGTGAGAGACAGATACGCCATTGCAGAGAGAGATTGGATATAGAGTTTATTTAGTACATTACAGATGGGGAAGGGAAGGGAGAAGGATGGAGGGGAGAGAGAAAAGCAGTAGTTACATCTTCAGAAAAGGGAGAGGGGAAAAGGATTTGCTTGCCTGGGCTGAAGAAGGGAGTGGGGTGGGAGTGGACGGGGCTTCTCTCTTAAAGGGACAGGGTACCCTGGTGACAGGCCAGGCCAGCAAATTATAACAAGTACCCTCTCATCCATGGTGTGGAGCTGCTTAACGAGGAAGCCAGTCTTAGTTTTGGGGGGATAAATCTGGAAAAATGAAAGTGTAATGTCAATTCTTCCCTCTTGCAAAATATTTAGGAATATTCATTAAGGCGATGCACCTAGGGGTGCAGGGTAAATAATAAAATACTAGTACCTCAAAGAGGTGCTGTGGCTCCATTTCCTCCCATTCCGCCAGTCCGTGTTAAGCCCTGTACTTCTAACAGCCTCGTGGTTTCTGTAGCCAGAAAACTTCGCCGCCGCTGTGACTCTGACTTCAGAGCAGTGGGTTGGAGAAGGCCCTATGTCCCTCAGAAAGCAGGGGCCGTGGTTCCACTGAAGACTTCATCTTTATTTCAAAGGAGCTGTGCTGAAGGCTGCTAAGCCTGGCAGCAATAGGTGACCTCAACAGCTTGAGGCAGGAGGTTGTTGCTTAATAACCGGCATCACCCTCCAGTGACCTTGGACAAGTGAGTTTCTGTAGCTCCGTTTGCTTGTCCGAGAGGTCACCATTTCGGAAGCCCCCGCTCTGATTTTCCATTGGCATCTCTTTGAACGACAGGGAGCTGGGTGCGTGTTTTGCTAGTGTCTTGATTTCTGTGCTGAATATTTATCAAGGCCCTTTGCTTTGTAAGGAATATTTCCTTTCAAAGGTCTCCATTGTTGGCTCTTTTTGTATCCCTTCCTCACCTCTCCAGAAAAACACACAGCTACAGTTTCCCAACTTCTGCCTCGTGGGCTCATGAAGTTTTTTTTTTCCATGTGCTAATGCCTTGTTTATTTACTTTTCATTCAGTGCTTCTGACTTTCGAATGTCCTTCAGGAACTGGAAGATTAGCCTATAGAGGAAACCAAAGCCAGCAGGCTGCAGGGCAGTAGTGGCCACTCACCCCCTCACTGTTGCCTGCAGGACCTTTGTCCCTTGAAACTCAAGGACCTGGTGGCAAGCTCAGGCACCCTACTATAGCTGTTACTGGTTCTGGTGATGCACTTCCTAGCTTCAGATCTTCCCATGCAAAGCCTCCAAGGCAGCTTTTGTGATTGTTCCATAAGACAATGCTCCGTGCATAACTGGGGGAGGAATTAGGCCGTGACTGGGCTGGCTGGCTGGTGTGAATGAGCAACTATTCAGAGTTCAGCTGACTAGCTGCAGATGTGAAAGGATCATTTTCTGTCATTTGCTGAGACAGTTAACTTCCTCCCAAATGCGGCCAGTGCTATTATTAAGATAAGGCACCCTGCAGTTTAAAACACAAGGCGCTGGAGGGTCCCTTTGCCAAATACCAGTCCGAACACGCTGGTTTACCTGTGAGCTGGGAGAAGAGCTGAAAGGGGAATAGATGAGTGATCCCAGAGAGTTGTAAGTGTCCTCTTGGTATGAAGCCCTGACCCTGTTTGTTAGGCACTGGACCCTGCCGCTTTCTGGATGAATGTAAATGAGGAACTGAAATGGAGGATCACATGCTTCCTAGAGTCCTTCCCTAATGAGACACTTCCTGAAGGCTCCCCTCTCTCTTACACAGATGTCACCTGTGCCTCCATGGAAGCTCCCTAAGTGTGCCTGTGTATGCAGGTCATATACTTCCCGCTACAGTGTGTGTAGGCTGCCTGTTACTAAATTAGCTCCTAATTTCATAGGGTTTTCATTTCTTGGTGTCTGCACATAATTAGAGGAAAACATTGAGAAATTAATGTTACCATTTTTACATGTAAACATTAGAGGTGTCAAAAGGCAGACTTATAACAAATTCAGTTATGGATGTAAATTCGCTTTTATTTGATTCATCCATCGGTGCAGCCTCCATTCTGCAAAGTAAAATGGAAATTCCCATGAGACGCAGCAAAGCTGTGTGGTTCTCAAAGGCAGGACAAGGGAACAGCAATAGGAAAGCATGGTTGACATTGGCGACTCAATTCCCATGAGTCTTGAAACACAAGGGACCCCCCTTACCACTTTGACATGGTGAGCAAGGACCCCCTGATCTTAGGAAACACTAGTTAGCTTGGGGATCCGTTTACTTCTCTGAGTGACAAGTGACACCTGGCACAAGTGTCTATTTTGGTCTTGTTTGTTGGGTTTCATCACAAGCCTGAAGCAGGGACACCACCACCATTGCCCCTGCAAATTTTGTTTAACAGAGCAAAGGAATATATAAAATGATTATAGCAGGTTTTAGATTATATTGTCTTTACAGTTCTATGAATTAGAAACAAAAGTCCCAATGTCAGCCTGTCACTGCTGTCATTCATTGTAGTCTGTCAGAGTGTTTGCTCGTGAGGTGAGGGGAGGGAGGTTGTAATTAGAAGTCCTCTATTTTACCAGAGAGCCACTTACATCACAAAGGGCTTATAGCTGCTTCGCAGTCCATGAACATGAATGTCCTGTTTATCTGTACCTACACACACACACACACACACACACACACACACACACACACACACAATCAACATTTGAGAAAGATTTAAATGGAATCATTTCACTTTTCCTTTCAATTGAATGATAGACCCAGATTTTTAAAAATTGGTTATAAACCTTAGGTTTTAAGCTGTGGACAGACTGAATGGAACACGTTGGAATGGTGGTTCTACTCGTGATTTCCGCTGTGTGGGGTCAGGGGTTGCCCGGAAGATGGCAAATTCATAGGTGGGTGCTAAACAGCAAACATTTCGAAGGACGTAGAGTTACTTACGAAAAATGCACAAAACAGAGACTGTGTAGCAAGCCAGGGCCAATCAATCATCAGCAATCAACCAACAAAGCCAGCTGTGCAAGCAAGGCTGGGGAAAACCTGGCCATCTCTGTAGGTATCTGTGACAAATAGCAAAATGAATTCACTTGAATCCATGTAACACTTCGGCCACAGTTTATGGGCAGCACAAAGATCAATCAGCAGGAGACAAGTTTGAACTCTGGGGACTCATGTCTTTTTTTAAAGTGGGGGAAAAGATACCTGACTATATTTCCGTGACTTTTCTTATTGCTGAGATCATTTAACGTGTTACAGAAGCAAACCTTTGTTCTGGGCTCAGGGTGAGAGGATACAGTTCATAGCAGGGAAAGACAGAAAAGTTGGTCACATTGTATCCGCAGTCAGGAAGCAGAGGGCAAGGAATGATGGGGCTCAACTGGCTTACTACTTTCCACTTTTGATACAGTCTGAGACCCCAGCTATGGGGTGCTGCCACGCACACTTAGGGTGTGGCTTCCCTCCTCAGTTAACTCTCTCTAGAAACACCCACCAGACATGCCTACGTATGTGCCTTCTAGGTCGGTGGTTCTCAACGGGTCATGACCCCAGGAGTCACCTAAGACCATCAGAAAACAGAGATATTTACATTATGCTTTATAACAGTAGCAAAATTACAGTTATGAACTAGCAATGAAAATAATTTGGTGGGGGGGGGCTCACCACAACACAAGGAACCGTATTAAAGGGTCGCAACCTTAGGAAGGCTGAGAATCGCTATTCTAGGTGATTCTAAGGGTGAAGATTGCATGGTTACAATGCCAGCTGGTCTGTGACAGTCCCTAAAAGGAATGTGAAATCTATAGGGACAGTACAAATGAGGGAGATTCTTAGGGGCAAGGGGTAGGAGTATGGCGAGCGGGTAGGTGAATGCTATTTCCCTAGCATTCAAACACATTGGGAAGCATTTTGAACAAACCAGGAAAGAACCGGGAGTGACCAAAGACACATCACTGTGATGCTTCTGTTCGCTGAAGTCACTCACTCTGCTCTACATAGTTAAGTGTGCTCTATTGTAAGTGTTGCCCCTGATGCCAAACATGGGATTTTTGCATTAGGAAAGCCAAGTGCAAAATTGGCTCCTAGTGAGTAGGAGACACACAAACATTCTGGACACTGCGGTGTGATCTTCCCACTGACCAGTCTTTCCCTCTAATTTTTAATTTCTCCAGGTAGGAAGAACTTCAGTTTAGTTTGTCTCCTTGGGAAACCAGTAGTAAAAAAAAAACTGGGGAGCACATCTTTTTTCGGCTCCCCTCTCCTCTCCCTTCCATTCTCTTAGGTCTAGTCCAGGACTACATATCCGCTCCTATTTAAAGTGTTTTGTATATTTTTAATGTGTCTTCAATGGAAAACGTGTAATAATCAAATTCTTTCCCGATAGTGATGACCTAAACAAAACTTGAAAATATTTGCAGGTACACCCAGAAATATGGAGCTAATAATGTCCACAGTCCAGTTTTTAAAAAGTAGACAACGAAACATGCAAAGAAGCAGGGACAGGATGTAAGCCTCTTTGTTGGCCTTCACACGACAGTTCCTCCACAGGTCCAGAGACCTAGAATCATAGCATGTGAAATGTGAATGGTTCCTCATCTACTCGTGTAATTGAGTACTGAGTCCCTAGAAGGTGGCACTTTGGAGGTGGTAGATAGCCTTATAGCGTGGCTGCTTGCTGTGCTCTCTGCTTCCGGATTGCAGGCCCAGCCTCCATCCCTGCCCTGCTGCGTGGATCCTTTCTTAGTGAACTAAAATAACCCTCCCCTTGCCTAAGTTAGTGTCAGATACTTGGTGTCAGACGGGAGAAAAGTAGCTACCACAGGCACTTCAGAGGGCCTCTTCAACTTCCCACAGAGATCTGAGAGGCCAGCTTTTACATTTGAAACCCCGTGGATCCAAGGCACCAACTCCAAATGTACTAAGTTGTCACCTTGAGGGTAATCGCCTAAGAACATCCTTTCTTAGTGCTGACTTTTTGCCACCCTGAAGTCTGGAGTCAGGTGATTCTGGGTCCTTTTATCATGATAAGACCTGCCCCCTCTCTGCCACGACCCTAGCATAGTCCTGTCTGTGTGTATCTGAATGCTAGCGTGCTCCATGTCTGCCGCCTTCAGCTTTGGACCCAGTAGCTTGTTGGGCATTCTGTTTCCATCTATGCCAGCCTACAGCCCCGCCAGTCTTCCTCTTGGGGCAGTGAACAGATGTGTTAGGTGGGGTTCCCAGCGGTTTTGTTAGCTGGAAACCCACAAGCAGCTGTGAACATGCGGGGACACCTGGTCACTATGGCTAGAGGCTGTCTACTGTTGGTCGGAACAGTGTGCCCTTTTTCATGTGGTAAACTGACCGACGGTGTCCTCGACAGAGTATCTGTAGAGGAATTTCACCTACCTTTTTAGTGCCTGGTTTAGAGGCCACTGCACTCCTTCCACAGTGCCCTGCCCTTCCAGTGTGGGTGATGGCTAGATACCTCAGGACCGTGGCTGGGTCCTTATGAGATCTTGTTCTGAACCTGCTCTTTTCCAAAACACACTTCTCAAATTTTTATTTTATTCTTTAAAACACTGGTTTTTTTTTGTCACCTCACCTTTTAGAATAAAACTGAGCATTATTTTTGAGGGATGCAGAGTAAATTAGAAGGTACATTATTCTAGTATCTCCCGGGAACAAAGGCCCGTGTGATACCTGTGGTGTTACCAGCTCCTCACTGTCCTTACTGGCATTCACGGGTGGTTATAGAACTGGACGAGGTGGTAAAAGCTAACTTGTCCTCATCTAAAATGGAACTAAGCTGCAGGTAGCTTGTCCAGGTCACCTTTGCCTGCCCTGCTTCGTGTGATTAGATCTGTAAGATGGTTCAGAATGAACAGAGGCTGCTGCAGTGCGCAGCTTTGAACTTTTTTAAAAAAGATTTTTCTTTTCTGTAAATAATCTTTTTTTTAACATACCAATCCCAATTCCCTCTCCTTCCCTTCCTCCAATTACCCCCACCTTCCTTCCACCCATTCACTCCTCAGAGAGGGTGAGGGCTCCCATGGGGAGTCAACAAAGTCTGTCCTATCACATGAGGCAGAACACCCACCCCCATATCTAGGCTGAGCAAGGTATCCCTCCATAGGGAATGGGCCCCAACTCCAAAGACCTAGTTCATCAGCACTGAAATTTTAAAGAGGTCTTTTCTAGACTCCTGAGCTACAACAAACCAAACTGAATTTTAGAAAGAATTCTAATCCTTCAGTGCGTGTGGGAGGGGACATCTATAAGACCTTTGCCTGAACTATCTTGTCTTCTGGGGAGTCTGTCAGCTCTTGTACATTATGTATCCTGCCAGAACACTGCAGGAAGTGTTGGACCACCCAGGTGTGTGTGTGTGTGTGTGTGTGTGTGTGTGTGTGTGTGTGTGTGAGTGAGATGTCCCCAACACACACACACACACACACACACACACACAGAGAGAGAGAGAGAGAGAGAGAGAGAGAGAGAGAGACATGCGTGCACGAAAGAAAAAAGGTCAAGCCCATTTCTGCATACGGACAGCAAATGGACAGCAAACAGAAGATGAAGGTTTTAACTTATTGTCAGTTTCTGTTGGTTTGCAACACAGCTTTTTCTCCAAAGACTCTGTAGCCAATGCTTACAGAGAGTGCGCAGGCAACTTGTTCTTTTCTGAGAACTTTGTCTCTGTCCCTCAGTTCTACCCATCTGCTCCACTCAAGGGACTTTCATAGCAGTTGGTGTGGGAACCCCGGGTGTGAGGAGAGAGAAGGGAACTGGGTGTGAGGAGAGAGAAGGGAATGGTCTGTGTCTCTCTTATGTTTCCTGTGGGGAAGTCAGGAAGCTTGTGTAGCCTTCACAACGAGCCTTCCTCAGAGGAAGACCTGCGAGAAGACAAATTTCTGACCCAGCACCTAGTTGCCTAGAAGTGGGAGTCCTGAGCGAATGGGGTCTGGCCCCGAGCTTACTTCTCATTTGACTGCGGTGACACCAGGATGCTAAGCCCCACACACAAGGCTGAACTGTAACGAACACCAGCATCTGAGTCTTTAAACTTCTCCTGATGTTCATCTTTTTTCCCTTTTTTATTGCCCTGCATTTTACTTCGTTCTGTCTTATTTCCTCCATTCAAAGAAAAAGTTTCATTTCCTCATAGAATTAAAGCAAGAAACAAATTCTTTTCACAACTTCTCTTTAAACATCTCAAACATGCAGGAATATTTTTTAAAATAACTGGCCCTCACTTAAGATACTGACCCTAAACCCCTGTAAGTTCTTTCTTTTAGCAGTTGCCTTGGTCGTGGTGTCTCTCAGAGCAAAAGAGAAGTAAGTAGGAGGGATGCTGGGTAGTCGTATAGCATCCTGCAGAGGGCCTGACACCCTGGCTAACGTGGTGCTCACCATAGTTTCCTCTCGTGAAGGGTGTGTTCATCTCCATTAAATTCCCAGGTAATCTGGGAGGCCGTAATTTCTCAACACACTGAACCCCTTTCCGCCATCTTTCCCTGAGATAGTTAGCTTCCGGGCTTTGTTTTTCCCTCAACCCAGTTACATGATGGAGGATTGCAGGATTGTTTTCGACCTATAAGTTCTTTAGTACCCTATCACATTCTTCTCTATACTCTAGTTCATGCTGTTATAACAAAGTAACGTTAGTGTAAAAATTAAAAATAAACTTATTTCCCACCCAGGCTCAGTGGCCCATGACTTTAATTCTGGCACTCTGGAGGCCAAGGCAAGTGGATCTCTGAGTTCGAGGCCAGCCTGGTCTACAGAGAGAGTTCCAGGACAGCCAAGACTACAAAGAAAAACCAAGTCTGGAAAAACTAAAAGCTTATATCCCACAGTTCTAGGGGCTGTAAGTTTGAGAGCAAGGAAGTAGCATGGTCGTAGTCTAGGGGAACCTCCTCCATGGTTGTGTATAGTTGGTTTCTAGGGTGGTTGTGATCTTTGTTTCTTTGTTTTTGAGATTATAATAATTACATTCCTCCCTTTCCTTTCCTTCCCATATACCTCTCCCCACTCTCCTTCAAATTCATGCCCTGTTTCTTTTCTATTGTTATTGCATGCATATATGTGTTTGTATATGCATATATATATTCATAAGTATAACTTGTTGAGTGCATATATTATTGTATGTATGTTTTTCAAGGCTGACCATTTGGCAATGAGCAGCCTGTTGCTGTGTTCTTCCCTGGGGATGGTCACCTCTCCCTCTCCCAGCTATATGCCATTACCATTGCCTGTAGTTCTTTGTATAAGGCTGATGGCCACAGTCGTGAGAAGACCCCCTTCCTAGTTGCATGTAGTTGGATTCTAGCGTGGTCATTTCCCTGTGAGGATCTTCCAACTGGTTGCACACAGTTGACTTCTCATGGTGTCTCCATGTTTAGGAAAGATAGCAGAAATGATCTCTGGGGTCTCTTGTATGGAAGCACTAACCTTGTGAGGTCTCCTGTGCCCTAATCCCCCATCAAAGGCTCCTCTCCTCCCTCTAACTCCTGTGCTGCTGAAGACCAAATGCACACCAGGCACTGCCTTTGCCCTGAGCCCCATCCCCACTCAGTCCCACTTCCTTCCCCACCTCTCCATTTTTGCTTTTAGGCAGTTTACACTGTAGCCTGTCTGGCCGTGAACTCAGACTCTGCCTCTCTCTGTGTGTGGCTCTCTAAGTGCCAGCAGCCTAGCTCCTTGCTGCCACGCCCGGCTTCAGCCCCACTTCACAACATCACGTTGGGGTTCAGGTTATAGCATATGAATCTTGGTTAATGACAAACACTCACTCCATAGTAATTTATTAACCGGGACAAAACTAGAGTTCTTTTAAGCAAGACAGTCCATGTTTAATTTTGCTCTTTTAATTATTTTCAGAGCAAGTAACCAGTGTAATAGTTGCCTCTAATGGCTGCAGCTTAGTTTTTTTTATTTCTTTTTAACTATCACTGGGTTTAGAGATTTTTTTCCTCCATGCTGAAAATCATGTATGTGTTTGTTCCTAATGTTTAAGTTATCTCATATCAAAACGCATACTTTGTCCTTCTGAAATACTCTGTTATCTCTGAGGGTTGTGTTTTTTGTTTTCTTTGCTTTCCACCCAGCAAGTGGCCTCTGACTCACATTGTGTTGTAATAACGCCACTTGTTCCTTTCCCAGTCACCCGGCAGTTCAGCCCTGAGATAATCACACAGAAACTACATTATTTTAAAACACTGCTTGGCCTATTAGCTCTAGCTTCTTATTGGCTAACTCTTACATATTAGTTTAACCCATCTCCATTAATCTGTGTATCGCCACGTGGCTATAGCTTACTGAATAAAGTTGCGGGGCTACTTCTCTCTGACTCTGCCTTCTTTCTCCCAGCATTCAGTTTAGTTTTTCCCACCTACCTCAATTCCCTGTGCAGGCCCAAGACAGTTTCTTTATTCATTAACAAATAAAAACAACACATAGACAGAAGGACCTCCCACACCCACTTTGTGTCCTTCAGCCCTGGTTTCACCTGCTGAGAAATGGGTCTCAGAATGCTCCCTGGGTAGGGTCTGCTTCCAGGGGCTTTGCATGGAGCAAGTTATAAACTCCTTATGATTCAACAGTTGAGTGCATGTTGGAATTTGTGATTTAAATTTAAAGTTGCAATGTTGTTCTTATTTTAAACTAAATGAATAAATGTTATTTTTCTATATTCTTGTAACATATATTCACAGGGTTTTTCTTAACTTGTCTTGTACTAAACAAATCAGTGTTATTTTCCATATCCTGGTAATACATGTTCAGTGTCCTGAGATTTCTGCAGTGAGACAGCAAAATGCTGAGCAAATTTTAAGACTTTTTTTCTGCTTCTTTTCTTTGGCTTTTATCCCGTAGTTGTTTAGAACTTATGTATAACCTGTTTTGTAAGGTTAGCAACTTGATAGTTAGTTACAGTTACTTTTTAAAATACACATAGATAGATAAGTTTAGTTTCTATTTTTTCTATCCCACCCCTCCCACTTTTATACCCCTTAAGGAGTCTACTTCCATTAGTTCCAATTTATTATTTATTGTTTTATTTTATGTATTTTTGTCTTGTTTTCTCAACCAAAAAACAGCACAATATTGCTTTTTATTATTTTATTGAATCCTGGAGATCGAATTAATAATATAGAGTTTTAAAACAAAAAAAAACTGTTTATGAAATATGTACTAAAATTTGTTCACATCTTGAATGTGAACTTCAAATAATACCTTGAAAGTTTAGTAAATCATCAGGAAATCCTTTCCCTGAAAAATACATCTTGCATTTAAGAAAGTTGATGTAGCTTAGTGTATCCAGTTAATTAAAAATCCATTGCTTGCTCTTCCTCTGCAAAATGCTGCTGTAAGTTCAGAGTTAGGGAGGCCTTTCTGAGAAGCCGCTGCCAGTCCCCTCCCTCCCCCCCAGACTAAAACTTACATCTGTGTATGGAGAGCAGTGGTTGCTATTCTGTCCTTTCTGAGCAGCTGCTGGCAGTCCCCGCCCTTCTGATGTGAACTTTGGTCGCTCTTCTGAGTTTTTGCCTTTCTAGTCCTCTTGTCTCTTCTTAGCACCTCACCCACTAGGCTCACGGGGTAACAGCAGGCCCCCTGTCCCTTCGGGGTCCACAGGCTTTTTTCTCCTTACTCTGGAATATTTTAGTAAGTTAGAAAATATGTTTCAAATATGAGTTTTGTACTATTTGTATTATTTGGTGATTAATTTGTACTCTTTGTTAGTGTTAAGAAGGATATATTGTTGCCAGTATCCAAAACTCTGTGCAATTTGGAAATATAATACAATCACAACCACACTTCCTCATGCCCTTTTATGAAGAACAATTCTCCCTCCTGACTTCCTCTCTTACACTCTGGCTCTGTTATTGAGATTGTCTCCGCAATTGAGAGCCCATTAATTATGACAGCCAGGACTCTGGAACAATGAAGTCTATTTTAATCTCTGGATTGAAATGTGGCACGGAGGTAAACAGTTACCTCACTTTGAGTCTGTGGAATTTCCAGTGGCCTCTAAGGCCACTGCTGTTCCTCCGGGTCACAGATGTTAACTTGTGCACATTCCACAGCAGGTAAATTTCTAGCCAATGAGCATCTCACGTCTCTGGTGGTAAGCCTCAGTAATCATTTTTCTACACAAACTTAAAATTCATTCATAGGTTGCAACCTATTTTGCAATCTTCAAAACAAACCATGATTAGCTCAATTGATAAAATTATTCCAGGGATGGGATATTTCAGAGCAGCGGTTCCCAGCTGTGGTCCCCGCTGGCCTTTTCTGGCTTTCACCTAAAATTTGGCTCCTCTTGGTTGTCATCTTTACACTAGCTCTTCTCTCTGTTGCTGTGACCAGACACCTGACATAGAATAAGAGAAGAGTATGTTTATTTGGGCTCAGAGTTCAAAGTCTTGGACCCTATCACCTGTTACAAGAAGGAAAGCATATGTGGTCCATGGTGCTCATCAGGAAGCAGGGAAAAGGGGATGCTGTACGCTTGGATCTTCCGTTCTACATCTTTTGTTCTGTCTGGGCCCCCATTCCATGAAGTGGAGCCACCACATTCAGGGTGAGGCTTTTCTCCTCCATTTAACTTCTCTGGAAATACCTACAAAAACATACCCAGAAGTATAGCTCCTAGGTGACTAGTTAAGAATGAAGATTAATGTCACGTTCTTTCACCACCTCACACAGAATTCTGTCTATGGATGTTTAGACTTTTTGAAGGATTTTACTGTATTGGTATTTTGTTTGTGTTGTAACAAATAAGGCTTGCCTGAAGATCAAAGTGCAGAACTAAGCCACTAGAGGCCAGGGACTGGTGGCACATAGCTTTAATCCCAGGACTCAGGAGAAAGAAGCAGAGGGATCTCTGTGAGTTCAAGGCTACCCCTGGCTACACAAGATTGAATCTGTCTAAAAGAGAAACAGAACTCACACAAAGGGGTTCCCAGCACTTGAGATCCCACACCTTTAATCCCAGCACTAGGGAGGTGGAGACAGGAATGATATAACTGGGCAGAGAGAGAAAGATAAGGCAGGAGGAAGCAAGAGCTCGTTGCAGTCTGAGGTTTGGCAGAGACAGGTGCAGTCTGGAGATGCATTCTGAGGACAGGGTCACCCCATTGGTCTGAGCATTGGTAGAGGTAAAAGAACTCTCTAGTGGCTGGCTGCTCTGGCTTCTTTGATCTTCAGCATTAACCCCTATTTTTTTATTATTAATACCAATTAAAATTCATCAGACATTTTACTTTTCTTTTTTATTTGTAAACTTTATTATTAAAATGCTGACAAGCAAGCAAACCAAAACCATACACCAAAATTAACTAGGACAAAGTCTATACACATCAGTGAACTTCTATACACTTAGAATAGCTATTTGAAAAGACGCTGTGTAGCTTCGTGTTGGATTTTACACTTTCACTATACATTTACCCACCACCAAAACCAAAAAATTTCTGACAGACTTAAAACTAGAAGAACAATTAGCTCTAACCTCCCCTTGATAACTTGTGTCCATCGCCCGCACTTCCTCAACCCCCAGTGTCTAACCTTTCTCGTTCTCTTTTCTGCATGTCATACAGAACCCTCATGTGCATTTGTTTACATATGTACATCGATTACTAGGCAGTCTCTCCATGTAGGGAGGACATGCAGGCTTTTCTTTCTTTCTGAGATTTTATAACTTTGCTTAATATACATTCTAAACCCATCCATTTTCCTGGAATTTTTGTGACTGTATTTTTCTTTAGCTATTAATAGCGTTCGTTTTTAAAATGTTACCAAATTTTTATTATCCATTTACCCACTGATGGGCAGTTGTTTGCTATAGTGGACAAAGGAGCATTAAACATTGAATTCTAAGTCCATGGGTGTCTGAATGGCTGTTGTGTATCAACACCACGTTAGTTCTTAGTCCAGTAAGATTCAGCCCCTGCCAATGGTTTGATATTGGTGGTACAAATGAACATACACTGAGAACTGAGTGTAATTAAATTCTTCGGCATATGATTGGCAGCCAGCAAGTAGGGTTTTACTATAGGATGAGGGATCAGATCAGTCTTGGTAGCAGCTAGAATCGACTAGATGTTTCTAGACTGTGGTTGTCTTTCGTAAGCTCTGCCTCGTTACTCTTCTCTGTTGCCCCTGTGACTCCCCTTCCTCCAATTTTTCCCACTTTTATGTTTATTTACTTATTTACTTTATTTTAGGTAGGGTCTCTCAATGTGACTCAGCTGGCCGTGAGCTTGTGGTCCCCCGTCTCAGTCTTCTGGCTGTCGGAATTACAGGTGTGCACAGCTGCGCACACTTCCTCTGCTATCTCCACCTTTCCTTCACTTTCCATAGAAAAACACCAACTCAGGCTAATTATTGGTGGCCATGGAGCACGCACGGGCTGGAAGCAAGAGAAAAACGTTGTCTAGAAGAAAGACTCTAGGCACATAAAATTGTATCTCTGCCAGGTCTGCATTTTGTTCCTTCTCTTCATCTAGATAGGAGCATAATTTTAGAGCCGACAGAACCAACTTTGGGAAGATTAGTTTACACAGCTCATTTCCCTTGCAAGCAACAGAGCTAGAATACCCGTCCACGGCACTGCTTTATGGGTACACTGTGTTGTTTAAGGACAATGCTGAAAGGGCATTGTGAACTAACCAAAAATGGCGCATTTACAGTATAGTTTATCTTTCTGTCATTACTAAATATGTGCACTAATCAGCCTATAAAAAGAAAAAGGTGGGCGCTGTGGCCTATACCTTTAGTCCCAGGACTCAGGAGGCAGAGTTGGGTAGATTGAAGCCAGCCTTGTCTATAGAGCAAGTTCCAGGACAGCCAGGCAGGGCTACATAGAGAGACCTTGTCCTCCAAAAAAAAATTTAAGAGTCAGGGAGAGAAGAAGAGATAGATTTTGATTGATTATATTGGCTCGTGGCTTTCCAGGTTTCTGTCCATGATCAGTTGATTGTTTCTTTGGGCCTTTGGCAGATCAGCACAGCATAGCAGGGGCATGTGATGGGGTAAACTGTTCACCTCACAAGATAGAGACCAGAGCCACGGTCCCACGGTCATCTTTGAGAACATCCTTCCAAAGATCCAGGATCACCCCTAGGTTCCACCTCCCAACGACACCACCGAGGAAGTCAGGCTTTTGTGAATGGACCTTTGGGGCGCAGAGAACAGTCAGTATCCAAACTCTAGTAGGTAGGACATGCTTGCCAGACAAGACATGGCACGCAGAGCAAAAGTCACATGATACAGAGTCCTCAGGAGCAGCATGGTGCTGTCCTTAAACCACAGCAGTGTGTTATGGCCAGAGATACATAGTGTGATCGAGCAGGTATGGATGGGGATAAATAGTGTGATCGAGCAGGTGTGATTAAGGATAAATAGTATGACCAGAGCAGGTAGGGGAAACAAGGACCACAGTTAGGAAGATTGTTATGGGGGAAATGAAGGAATTTAATTCATATCCTAAAATTGTCAAGACTGAGAGAGACACGGGAACATTCCTGGTTGAGAAAGGTCAGTATGATCACCCAAGGAAGACGGCAAGGTGTTGGAGAGCGTCAGTGCCTACAGGGTGTGACAGAGTTCTCATTCCACACCTAGAGGTGTGGATGATATAAGTCACCACAGTGAAGCAGAACCTGCAGGCTGAGAAAGTAGGTGTGGGCACAAATGGGGGAGCTAGGAATGTAGGAAGATTCCTGGCCCTTTGCGCAAAGAACGTCAGAAGGAAGGCTGTGTTTGAAATGTGAAAGGAAAGAAAGCTAGCACAGACTTGAGTGGCTTGGATGCTGTAATGATGCAGATGTTCTGAAGTCATTTGGACTGACAGTCAAGACACCCCTGAGATCCGCACCATAGATGTGAACTTGGCTTCATTGCTTGGCAGGACTCAGTGTTTGGATCCCAAGCTAAGCCTGGGAGTAAAGACAATCTCCAAGGGAAAGTTTGTTTAGGGAGAAGAAAAGCAAGCCAAATTCAAAACTTCAGGGAATAATTGCTCTGGAGGCTCCTTTTTTACACCCCCTCATAAAGGTCTAGTTGGAAAGAAGTTTGACTCAGTCTAATTTCTAATTTCTTGAGACCTGTTGTATGTTAAGTATGGCTGACTGAGTACCAGAGAAATTCCTCCGTGAAACAAGGAGAATCTATGTTATTTGGAAAATCATTTTAGCTCTGAAAGTGGTTTAGATTTTGGCCTAAGTATCGGAGAGGTGAAGACTATGTGGGAAGACAGGCTCAACGGTTGGGGAAGAGGCCTTTAGAGGCATCTTATTCGATGCACAGATGCCCGCAGTCTCTAAACAGAGATAAGCCACCTGCTGCGTATTTCCAGTGCCACGGATTCCCGTAAAGGGAGTTCATTGTTTTACTGGGTAGCTTTAGATTGGTCGTATCTGAAAATGCCTGTCTCTGCCTTCATGGCTCCCTTCGGCCCTGAAACTCCCCTGCCCACAGCAGCTGTCCTGTGCTTAACTAAGCTGTGCCTCCTGGTTAGGCAGGCACTTGGCTGTAAGGCAGGCTCCACGTAGTCACGGCTCTGTTATCTTGCTCCCAAGCTCCTGTTCTGCTAGAGGTTCTTGGAATAGAATACAGTTTTTCTTTGGGTGGTTGAACTGTTTCTCTTGAATTTCAGTTAACTCAAATTTATGAGAGGCCGTGTCTTTATACTGGCCAGGTACCCCAGACCAAAGCAGACCGATCCAAATGATGTTACCCAGGCTAAGTACCTAGGGATCAAACTGAAACCTAAAGAAACATGAAAATCCCCAAATGAGAAGTCAGCACAGCCAGTTTCAGTTGTGCCCAGCCAACCTGAGTGTGACATCCTCCAGCTTTTCCCCTCACAAGGATGGTACCCCACCTTTAACCCACCCCCTTTCAGGTTGTTTATTCTATGTTTTTCTTCCCCTTGGTCAAGCTATGCCTGCAGTCGTTCTAATCTTAGCTGGGCACCTTCATAACTTGTGACCCACTTCATAAAAGTCAGTCCAACCAATTTCACCAATTCATGACATTCTGCTTTTTGAGACAACATAAGAAATCCCACTGAAAACATCTCAGGCTTGAGCAACCAGAAGGGCGACTCTGGAGCTCATTCACGCTCCTGGTACGGCATGACGAAATTGAGTTCATGTGTTCAAGGCATTCGTACGTTTTGATTAACGTTATTTTGCGAGCTGAACCGCACTATTAGATGCTATTGAACATCCAGTCAAAATGTTTACTGTCAGGTTGCTTGTCTTTCTAAACACACTTTCCTTCTTTTGGAGATTACGGAGATAGGTTTACCTGAAATAAAACGGCTCCTTGGATGGCCCTCCAGGGGCCTCAAGATTTAACATGTCCTGTTCTTTCCCTTTTCCATTGAGGAGGCTTGGATTGGCAACTGAGTTTTTCCTTGGGTCTGGGGACAAAGTTAAAACTGTTGGTTCAGATAAGGACCCAACCCGGGGGCCTCTGGGTGTGTCGTTATGGTTCTGACCTCAACAGAACAAGTTTTCTCCTGCACATTCACATTGGTGAAAATGTAGGCGTGAAGATTTCTCCGAGGCATGCTACTTTTCGATCTCCCGTTTTTAGACAACAGAATGCAAAGACTGAAGTCCTGAGAAGGAAATTGGTTACTGCTCTTCCAGTACATTTTGCAGCGGTCTCGTTGATTTTGATAGTGTTTGGAGCAGAGAGTCCCAGTGAGCTATCTGTCACAAGCCTCCTCCAGCTCCCTGTGCTCCGCTGGCTGCTGCGAAGCCCGTCTCAAGAGCGGCGTTTGTGTTAGCATCGTCTGTGTTAACATAATATATCACTTTTTTAAAAAAAAATCTCAGTTGCTGTGAGAAAATGCCAGGATGGCTTGTCTGAGTCTTGCCTCTAAATTATTTTGCATATAACACTGACGCATTGAGTGAACATAATGGTATTGTTCTCATGTCTAGAGCTGTAAGCTTTAGCCAAGCCGTGCAACGGGAAATGCTTTTAAGTAGCTGTTTCCCAGCTGCTTCCCTTGAAGAAAAGTGCTAGTGTTTCTTCTCTGCCTTACTGATGAGGAGCTGAGGCAATGGGACATAAAGGAACTTGCTGAAGGTCACCTAGCTGTCAAGTGGCTGGCCTGGGACTCAAGCCCAGGGAGACTGTCTCCACTCCCTCTGTTTATATCACTTTTATATCAAAAGTTTATATTACTTTTTATATCAAAAAAAAAAGATTCACAAATCTCCATGAAAGCCTAACTGCCCACTGGATGCTTCTGTTCCATTCTGTGTTTGGTTGGCATGATTTCCACATATGCGCATACATGCCTACCCGTGAGGCATGTTCAGCACAGAGCATGAAACCAGAGGTCAACTTCTGGTGTCCTTTTTTTTAGGAAACATTTCTTTTTAAGGTAAAATCTCTCAGAGCCAGATGGTGGTGGTGCACAGCTTTAGTCCCAGAGTTTAGGAGGCAGAGCTAGGTGGATCTCTGAGTTCGAGGCCAGCCTAGACTACAAAGTGAGTTCCAAACAGCCAGAGCTACACAGAGAAACCCTCTAAAATCTCTCCCAGGCCTAGTTCTCAGTGGTTAGGCAAGACTTGCTAGCCAGCAATCCTCAGAGATTCCTACCTTCTTCCTCCCCCGCCCCTCATTCCCACCTCCACCTCCCCGGTCCTGGAATTAGAAGTGCCTGGCATCCAAGCGTGGATCCTAAAGTTTACCTGACAAGCACTTTTCCCACTGAGCTATCTCCCTAGCTCATTAAAGTTATTTTCTTAAACAAGAATTAAGAAATTCAAACCATAACACCTTGAATACATCTGATCTTATCTGGCCTGGGAAGCTAAGCAGGATCACGCCTGGCTAATTCTTGGATGGAAGACTTTTCTCAAAGCTAAATAATGCTACATGGCTCTGCCTCTCTATGTTTGTGTAACATGTATAAGGAATATAACAGAATTCGATATAGACAGATACTTTCTTTTTTCAACAACAAGGCTAGCAACACACAAAATTTATCCAAGGTTGTATTGTGGGGTTTTTGAAGAATATGCCAATAAAAAAATATGGTAAGGATATAGGGAAAGACAATTCCTCACCCTCTGCTAGTGCAGTGTGAACTGTATTTCCATGGCTATGGTGGCAATCAGTATGAAGTTCCTCACAGATTAAAAATAGAACAAGCGTATGAGCTAGCTGTCAAGCATTGTCGAGCATACATCATACCACACACACACACACACACACACACACACACACAGACAAAAAGCTTGCCTATCTGCGTTTATTGTAGCATTTTTCACAGTGACAAAAAGATGGACTCCGCCCTGCTATCTGTCCTTGGGTGAATGGACGATGAAAACTTTGTAAATATGAACAATCGAATTTTCCTCTGCTCTGAAGGACAATGAAAGATGAAGTTTGTGAGAAAACGGACGGGTCTGAAAGCGTGTCAACTGAAGTGTCATAGACCACATCCTCACGGGCAGATCCGAGCCGTGATGTTCGAGCGTGTGCAGAAGTGTGGGACTGTCTAACTAGAACATGAGGAGGAGGAAGAGGTGCTGAGGGAGGAGAGGAAGGCAGTAGGATGTGTGTGGTGTGTAAACAGGAGGATGCAGGGGCGCGAGGCCGCAGTGGGGCAGGATGGTGAGGAGGGTAAAGAATGTCAACAGAAGCAATTAAAGAGTTTCTCGAACACACACCCATGGCTGGGACTGTATGAGGTTCAGTGGTCTAGCGCTTGCCCCAGTGTTTTCGCCACAATGTGTGTTTAAAAGGAAAAAGGGAAATGCAAAATAAGCAGCAAACACCGTAGTGACTGTTAGAATATCAACATGAACTTCAGAGTAACACATACAGCCAGAGACAGAAATGTCAGAAATGAAGCCCAATACTTTGCATGATAATTTTTAAAATATTATGTATTTGTCAGCTGGGGGGGATGTAGCTCATTGGTAGAGCATTTGTCAGCTAGGAGGAATGTAGCTCACTGGTAGAGCGGTTGCCTGACACGTGGCTAACCTTGAGTTTAGTCCCAGATAGTGGGAGATGGTGGGGAAGAGGGGCGTGTTCGATTTTGTCATTTAACACAAACCTAGAGGTGCCTGAGAAAACAGAATCTCAGCTGAAGATGGCCTCCCTCAGCACTGGCCTATGGACTTATCTGAGGAACATTGTCTTTATTGCTAACTGATATATATATATATATATATATATATATATAGGAGGGCCCCAGCCCACCAGCCTACCAGCCCACTGGGGGTCCCTAGGCAGGTGGGCCTGGGTGTGTAAGGGAGGTAGCAGAAGTCAGTGTTCTTCAGGGTCTCCCTGTCAGCTCCTGCCTCCAGGTTTCCGCCTTGAGTTACTGCATGCGCGTTCCTAGATATGAGCTGTAAAGTGTAAATGGAAACAAACCCTCCCCTCCCCAGGTGGCTTTGGGTCTGTGTTTTATTACTGCGGCAGAGAAGCAAACTAGAATAGAGTGTATGACTTGATGTCTGTTGAGATTACAGTGTCTTTATCTTTTGGGTTCATATTTTATTAGTTTCAAAGTTCAATCTGTTTTTAAAAGTCATTTCCCTCACAAAAGGAGATCTTTCTAAAAAAAAAAAACATACTGCATTACCTTATTTTTTTAATTCCCAGTGGAAGAGAACAGCTGTCTATGAGTAACATTGTACTTAATCTCCAAAAGAGATATCGCTTGTGTTTTGACTCAGAAACCTCAGATCTTTCTGGATAGGCCCTGTGTCACCTCCGTCTCTGAGTTGCTCTAGCATTTGACCAAGCCTGAACTCCCCCCTTTAAATACAGAAGCTAAGACGCTGATGATATTACTACCTTGCCATGAGGATAACTGAGAGGAAACACCTAAGGCAACTTTGTAATATTTATTTTTTGCTAAACTAAAATTTATATCTGAACAGCCAAGGTGAGGAAGATGCCAGTCTAAGTCTGTGTGAGGTCTGCACACATCAGCATGTCTTCAGGTTTTCCCTGTGGGTTTTTTAGTCCTAGTCATTTAAGTATACTGATGAACATAATAGAAACCAAAAGTCTCTTCAAAATTGTTGTAGCAAAGTTCCTCCACCTCGTGTTACCAGGGACAGCAGGGTGCGTGCCAACGCCCTGGGTGCCCAATCCCACAGCACCCACCTTCTCGTCACCTGCATTTTGGTCCAGTTCTGTGACATTGTTGGTGTTCAACTGTTTCTGGTCCACAAACAACAATTTCAGAGAAAACAGAGACTATGACCTAACAGTTAGGTTCAGGAGTGGGCGCACACTCTCTGTGAAAAGTCCCCGTAGTAAATGACTTGGATCTGTTGAGAAGTTAGAGTCTGTTCTCACAAGTCGCCTACCATAATGCAGAAGACTGCCACAGACAATGGGCCAGTAAACAGTGTGAATGTGTTCCCGTGAAATGTTACTTGTGCATATGAACTTGAAATTTCATGTGCTTTGAGCATATCCTGATTATTTTTTCTCTTCAGACTATAAAATAAATAAATAAGCAAACCCATGCTTGGCTTGTAAACCACACAAAAACTGATCCACATTGGCCCACGGGCGATAGCACTGACCCCGCCCCAGCTAAACTGAACTTGGCTAACACGGCCCTTGGTATTTCTACTATCTTAGAACATTTTGTCTGTTGACCTAAGGCTACTTTCATTATCTCATCTTGCAGAACTTTGCACCCCTAAACCTAACTTCACTCACCTTCCGCTCTCCTTTCCTGATCTCAGTGCTCTGTTAGGCTTGCTGATCTCGGCTGTCAAGTAGACACCAGAAAGAGAGCCCCTCAGCTGAATAGTTGCCTGCTCAGACCATTGATTGGTCTATGGACTTGTCTAGGAGTGCATTTTTTTTATTGCTGCGTGATATAGGGGGGTCCAGCCCATATAGAGTGTTACCATCCCTAGGTTGGGTCTGGACTGTATAAAAACAGAAGCTGGTGACAAACCTGAGAGCAAGCCACCAAACAGCCTCCCCGCCATGGTTCCTGCTTAAATTCCTGCGCTTGCTGCAGTCATGGGGAAATGTAAGCTGCAATAAACTCTCTCCTCCATGGGTTGGTCTTGGTCAGAATTTTTTTTTTTAATCACAGCAACAAAAAGCAGACTGGAACACCTGTCTGTCTATTTTGCCGTCTTGGAACCTAGAATTCATGCTCTTGTTCCCCTCCCGTCCATGGTCCACGTCTGCCAGACTGTCCAGGACTTCACAATCCACCTCTGAACACCTCCTCTTCCTCCACCCAGAGCCAGTGCTGGGCTCATGACCTCTGTGTCACCGGTACGTAGAGACCTTCCCCAGTGCTTTTCCCTCTGTTGCCATCCTCCCTCATCTAACATGAGGCTTCTAGAACACTTTCTAGAACCCCTGTTAGCATCACGAGCCTTTGTTTCAGCAATCCTCATTTCCTCCCAGGGGACTCTGTGGGGTAAAGTCCCCAGAGAATTGCATGTTTTAGTTCTGAGATAATCTTTCTCACCAAGCCTATAGTGACAGCCTACGGTCAGCTCCTGCCCGGGCTACCTATTAGAAACTGCCTCTCGTGCTCCATTGTCTCAGACTGCTCCTGTGCTTGGGACACTTTCGTGAGCTTTTCTCTCAGTGCTGGTTCCTTCTTCCTTCAGTCAGGCTGAATGCATAAGCCACCTCATCAGTGACCCTTTCCACAGCTCTGGTATCATTTCCTCGCCTCTGTGTCCTTGGAACTTTTATGATGGCCACCTCAGCTCTAGAGTCAGTCTGAGAGAAATTGCAGTGTTTTCTAAATAGGTTCAATAGGCTGTGTGTGTGTGTGTGTGTGTGTGTGTGTGTGTGTGTGTGTGTGTCTCAAATCGTGTGTTGGAACCTATCCCCAATGCAACACTGTTGGAAGTGGGGCCATCCTGTGGGTGACTAGGGGCTGAAGACGGAGCTGCTGTGAGTGGAATTAATAGTCTGATAAAACAGATATCACTCTGTCCCCTCTGCCGTGTACTATAGCAAGAATATTGTCACTATGAGCCAGGAAGACAGTCCTCCATAGCCCCAGGGTATGGTTTCTCCTATCTTTCTGCCTCCAGAGCAGTGAGAAATGCATTTCTGTTTCTTTGGGTGGCGAAGTTTTGCTACAGATGTGATACCGTAGACAACTGTGGCTCCCTGACGGTCGATGCAATGTACTAATCCACCCCAGTTTGGTTCTCTTCCTCCTCATTGAGAGGACCTCCCTACAATTTACAGTCCTGTGCGGCTTGCAGAGTGCTTGGATTACAGGCATATGCACCACTACACTCAGATCTGTGTCTACACGTGTGTGGGGGGAGCAGAGGGCAACCTTAGGTGTCATTGTCAGGTACCATCACGTGACTTTTAGAGACAAAATCTCTCACTGGCCCTCAGTTTGCCAAGTAGGCTACCTTGACTGACCTCACACTCACAGAGATCCGCCTGCCTCTCTTGGGATTAAAAGGGTGCACCACCACGCCCAGCTATACCTTCTTTCTGAATATGGGTTTTTTTATTAATTTATTTATTTGTTTATAAAAATTTCCACTTCCTCCCCTCCTCCCCATACCCTCCCATTCCCCCCATTCCTGTTCTTATGCCTACAAGGCAAACTCTTTCTCAGCTAAGCTACCACCTTAGCCCTGCAGTAAATACTTGCAGTGATTTCAATCACAGGGTGTTCGTGTCTAATCATTTTCCCATTTTCATATAGTCACAGCTGTGATATCAGGGTTGCAGTTCAAATACCCGTGGGGGCCAGGCTGTCAATTTATCTAGCAAAGGTAAACACAGGAAGGTCTGTAATAAACTAGCAAGGACTTGTCCAATCTCTTGGGGACAACCTTCTCTCAGGGTTGGCTAACTGTTGTTACATAGTGTGAACGTATGCAGGCGGATGCATTCATTTTCAAGAGAAACTGGAATTATGAACATTTTAATGTAAATATCTCAAATATTATATATACACTACCAGCTTTTTTAAGAACTCCACTTTGTGTGTGTGTGTGTGTGTGTGTGTGTGTGTGTGTGTGTGAAATTCTAGCCCATCCATAGGGTGGATGTTGGCTTTGAAACCCATGATTGCCCACAGCCACTCATAACCACAGCCAGAGTCTGGGCTGAAAGATACAGTGTGGGTCACTGAAGAAGGTTCCAGCAAAGCGTGTGTGTGCTGCCTTCACCATCCTGCCTCCTCCCTAAGTGGTACTTAACCTCCGAAGTGCAGAAGCCCGTCTGTCATTCAGGAGCCCTTTCATACTGCCCTGCTTCCTTCTGGCGACATGTCGCTGCTGTTAACTGGAGTGCTGGAGTGAGCTTCGGTTCCCTCCCCTGCTCTCGAGGGGCTGTCCAGGGGACACTGCCAGTCCTGATGGGAGTCCCGCCCACTGGCCATCTTCAATCTTGCTAAGGGCTGTTATCAAAGGACCTGTCAGGTGTCTGGTCAAAGTGAGACTTCCCAGGAACAAAAGGACAGGAGTTTATCATCTCCCTGGGAGCTCAGAATTCAGGGTTAAGTTGTCTTCCTGCTGCGGCCTTTCTGGGTGATCAGTCCCCACTTCAGAGAGCCTGACAGAGCATGGACAGCGAGGTGACCCAGAGAAGAGAATGTTCGTAATAGGCAGCGATATTTGATCTCTTATAAATGATTCATTTCCCCCTGACAGCACTTTTCAGTCCGCCTGTCAGTTATAATGAATCGGCAGGTGTATCTCACTCCAGCAGGTGTCCTGCACAAATCCCTCTTCCATAACTGGCGTGATTCCTGCCGTGTTCCCACTCCACGACACATCTTTAGTTTAAAGCACCCGGCCTTTATACTGCCTTTAAAAACAGAACCAAACTCCGCAGCTCTTATGTTGTTCTTTCAAGTGTTGGGGGAATGGTTGTACATTTTCTGTATTGAACGGACGGGAATTCACCTTCATCCTCCTTTTTTTTCCCTCCCTTTCTGAATTTGAATTCTAACTTAAAACTTCTCACAGTTCTTCCGATCAATAAAATCCTCTTGTCCGACACATGCCTTGGCCACTCAGAATGTAATTCACGAGGTGCAGGTGAGGCGTGAGGTATGCGCAGTCACGGCACACGCTCTGCCACGCTTTGACTCACAGGTGGGGACAGCAGTAGCCTCACAGAGCTGGCCCAAAGATGCGAAGAGTTGATCACTCCCTGCAAAGTGCTGACAGCTCTCTGGCAAACAGACAGACCTCAACAGATAGGCCATTCTCCTCGCCAGGAAGTGAGCCGCAGAGGTGGCTTCTCTTTGGCTCCTGTGTTCATCCAATAGAGCCTGCTCTGTGCCCTGTTCTCAGCGGAGAGCCCACGCTCCTAACAACCACAATTTATTGCAGCCAGATTAGTTTCAGAGAAAATGTTTGCCTTCTTTGTAGGAGATTGGAAGACAGCTTCACCAGGAATATGATAGTCTACTGCCCACCCACAAATGTTCAAAATAAGCATATTGTGTAGGCCTCAAGGGAGTGAGGCTTCATTTAGGAGCAGAAGACAAGGGCAAGCTAGCTGTCCATGTATTTGCATGTTTTTAATAAACAGAAGCGGCTGCACCTCAGCTTAGGAAACTGAGATTTTTTTTTCTCCGTTTACTTTTAGACTTGCGTTGGGTCGCAACCTGTGGGTCGCAACCCCTTAGAGGGGGTCAGGTATCCTGTGTATCACACATTTACACTACAGTCCAGAACAGTGGCAAAGCTACAGTTATGAGGTAGCAATGAAATAATTTTATGGTTGGGGTCAGCACAGCATGAGGAACTGTGTTAAAGGGTCACAGCTTTAGGAAGGCTGACTTGTAGGAATCTAGTTCCCTTTTCACGTGGCAGGTAACACATTTGCCTTTGAAGAAGAAAAATATGGCATTTAAGCTGGCAGACATTGAACTTTTTAGGACCAAAGTAAATTGAAAAGAATCAAATCTTTTCTACTGAACGTGTGAGAAATATTGATGGTGACATTCTGGGAACTAGAAGATGGGGATCGGGGGGGCTGGAAGTGGAGTTCGATGAGAACATGTGACCCTGGAATCAATTTCCAACAATGCCAGTGAGGAGGGGGGCCAGAGAGATGACTTAGCCCTTATGGAGCACTTGTTGCTCTTCCAGAGGACCCGGGTTCAATTCCTGACACACATGGTGGGTCATAGCCTGGTTCCATGGGATCTGATGCCCTCTTCTGGCCTCTTCATGGACCTGGTACGTTTAACATACATATAGGCAAAACACACACTTAAAAAAAAAAGGTGGTTGTTTGCGTTTTAATCTCTTAAAGAAAGAAAAGTTTTTTCTGGTCAGTCCTTTATCAGCTGGGCAGTGCTGAAATGTCTCACCAGGACGGTATTACAGTCTTCCCACTAGACTGACATTTCTGACGCCTTAGCATTTTGCCAGGTTATTCACGAACTGATTCAACACAAAATGGCAAAGTAAGGTCACTGGTAATTGCTCGTTCTCAGCTCTCCAGCTCTGGTGAGTCAGTGCAGTGCAGACCTGAGAACCACGTGCCACCAGGACTAGATGCACAATAGGAAAATAGCAGCCTGAGAGCCGAGGCCAAGGAAAGAGCTCGGGGCTCGCAAGTGTGTTCACAGCTCTGCTGTTTTTAGCTGTGTGATCTCGTATTGGTCTTAGTCATCCAGGGTCCTAGGTTTCTCACGTATAACACAAGGTTTGGGGACCTCTTGGCAAAACAGGTCAGCTTCAGAATTTATGACCCATAAAGGAAGACAGGAGGCTGTATTTTTAAGGGGATGGTGATTTCTGAATTCGTGATTTAAGTAATTATGTGCTTTATGCACTCCCGGAAGCCAGCAGAGGCTGGTGAGTCAGCCTTCCGGGGAGCTAGTGAAGATCCGCGGTGCTTTTGCTGTTGTTGCTTTACAGCAAAGCAGCAGCAGACTACAGCACACGGTTAGGCGCTAATGTGGGATTACACCAAGTTCTGGAAACGGAAACTGAGACCTTGTCCTCAAGGTGCTGTGATGGACTTGTGGCTTGTTTCGCCAAGGTTAGACATCAGAAGCATGAGCCTGGTGGACCCGTTCTGTCCTGAGATGCGGTCCTACCTAGTGAGATAACTGGGAGCAAGCATAGACATCTCCTGGCTGGGAAGTCTGAGCCGCCTGTGCCTCCTCCTTCCCTGGGGTCTTACTGAGACTCGTCTGTGGTTAGAGAAGCAAAGAGGAAACTGCCCTTGCTCTCAGTACTAGAACAGCACAGGTCTACTCTGTTTCCCTACAGTCCAGCTTGGTTTGTCACAGACTGCCTGATGTCCCCGTGGTGCACAGGGAAAGAGCAGAGATGGGGTCTTTATCCCTTTGTGGCTTTGACTGTGGCACCTGGAGTCAGTTACTGAACTCTGGCAGTCCGTGTGGCACTGTTAATCATCACCTTGTCGGTAACCTCACCATGTGCATCCAAAAATGTCCCTTCCTTAGGATAGAGTGAGGGTAAGACACCCCCACTCTCCCAAGCACTCCACACTACCCCTTGACCTCAGAGAAGCCAGCAGGAACACTCACTTCTTTATTAGCCCCTAGAACATGATATTTAAATGTTATAAGCAAAAATTGACTTGGAAAAAAAATTTTAATTTAAAAAGAAAGTCCAAAAAACTACAGTACGTGAAATGAGTAAAAGCAAATTCTGCCCACAAAAGCAGCTGAGATGAAGATGTGTGTGACGTCAGTAGGAACAGGGAAGCCATTCTGATGAGTACAAAACCCTGAACCAGGGCTCATGGCAAGCGACGGGCTTGGCCTTTGTCGTAGAGCATACAGATGTAACCACAAATGGTAATGACCGTCAGGCTTGCCAGGAAAGGGTTTTGCCCACTCAGCCATATACCAAAGTGGTATATCTTTTTAATCAAACGATACTTGTCTACTCAGAAAAAGATAAAAAGCTCGTCGTGATAAAGGTACCCATTTCTGATTACATGAGTGTGTGGGGATGAACTTTTTGTGAGGCAGCACTGTAGTTCATTAAGAAAGAGAACTCTGCACAGTTAGTACTAAGTAGTATGGCATGTGCCAGGCTTATAGGCAAGCAAAGGACAGGAGTTCACATCCTCAGGGAGGTGCAGCTCAAAAGAGAGTCCCAGGGAATGAACTCTTTAATTATTGCATATTTTAAAAAGTGTGAAATGTGTGAGACCCCCTCCATGATTGCTTCAAATCCCCTGCCTGAGACCATCCAACACTCATATCTCAATCTGGTGTGTGTGTGTGTGTGTGTGTGTGTGTGTACAAGATGGAGGTGCTGACACAGAGTTGAGTCTGCAGCGACTTGGACTTGGGCAAAGGCACATGAATGGTGGCACATGTTTTCATTCATTCAGAACATAGAAACTCGTCCAAAGCACTGCCTACACTCTGCAGAACCCTCTGCTGGGTCTTCACTGTCCCAAAGTGCAAGAGCAGTAATCATCCCTCCGTAGGATCGGAGGCAGAGCTAAGGACGCTCTGACAGTGAGGGGAGCCCAGTGAGGAATGGACTTCTCTTCCCTTAGACTTTACTATGTGCCGTAAATTGCAGCCATGTCCTTTGATAAGATCAATAGTGACTCTGCTCTTTATCACTTGGTAAAATAGAACAGAATTCCCCGAGTGACCCTGTCTGTCTGTGTTGTAATTGTCAAACAGTTTAGGCTTCTGACTAACCTGAAGTGGTGGTTGTGTCCCGTCACGTGTTTTGACTAGAGGGGGACCTTAGGGTTGCCACCTCTAGCAGACACCTGCAGGGGTGAGCTGCAAAAAGAACAACCCCATTAGCAAGTGTGTTAGCAGGTGCTAATGCGATTCCACCCTCAGCAGCTCAGTTTATTCAAGACATAAAATATGGAGACCATGGCCCCACTGCATCAAGCAGCTTGCTGCCAGCTGTGATGTCTCCTTGGCTGGCCTTGAGATAGAGGCTGAGCACTCGGCTTCCCAGAAATCACCATCTCATCTACTTTTTCTGGCTTCTTCTTCTTCAGGGTTATCAATGCCGGGAAGAGCACGCACAATGAGGACCAGGCCAGCTGTGAGGTGCTCACTGTGAAGAAGAAAGTTGGGACCGTGACTTCCACCCCAAACAGAAACTCCAAGAGAAGGTCGTCCCTTCCCAACGGGGAAGGATTGCAGTTAAAGGAGAACTCCGTAAGCACGGTCCCCGCCTTGTCTTTGGTTGTCACGTCCTCTAGCCCCCACTGTAATATGCCAGGGCTTCGTCCTGCTGAGAAAGGACTTAGGAAAAGCTAGTCAGGGGCAGGACTCATTCCGTGCTGAAGGTAACACAAGTTAGGTGAACTGGCATTTGAATTTTTAACAAGGTAAACACACCACTAGATCTAGTTTGTTTTAGGAGCCAATATATATAAAATATCTGGTGGTTTCAAAGAAGCCAATTTTTTGTGGAGGAAGTGAACTAAAAGTCTTATAAGGGGTAGAAGAAACTCTAGTTCTTGGCTTAGGGCCCAGCTATGGTTCTGTCTTCCCCTTCCCTATCCGTTATACTTGGCCAGTTGGAGCCTGTTCCTAACAGTCTTCCAAGTTAATTTTTGTTTCAGTTGGCCAAAGGCCCTTGCAGCCTGCGGGGGTAGCCTGGCAGACCAAATGCCCTCCTACTGACAAGCCCCAGGGTACATCCCCTCTCTTCAGTGTCTGGAGAGCAAAGCAGACATCCCCTCAGCAATATCTACAGAAGCCCTTGGAGAAGGGTGGGGGGAGAGGGATCACCCCTGTGGATCAGCAGATTGATCAGTCCTGTGGAGAAGTGGCCTGTGGAAATTAAATGAGATGGCCCAAATGTGATTTTTTTCATTTTAAGAATCTTTGATATATTTTTTATATAAAATATACAGAATTTTAAATGAACTAGGGGTTCCTTCTTAGCCTAGAAAACAGTGTCTTGTTTCATTTAGGCTCAGAGAATAGTAAAAGTGTTGAGATCAGTTTAGAGTCAGAAGCGCAGTGGCCTGTGGGTTCTTCAGCACGTGGTTCAGCTGAAGAAAGTGTGGAATGAGGCCTTTCCCAAAGAACCCAAGGTGGTAAGGATAAGAATGATAATGGGTGTGAGCTCTGCAACAAGGTGGCTCGGGCATCTAAGGCTTACTCGCTCATTAATGTTGAGGTACTTGCTTATTCTTTTAGTCTTCATTTTGTATTTCTTTATTTATTTATAAATTTATTTTGTAACTGCCAAATGGTAGAAGGAAACTGGTTGGGATTGTGAAATCTAATGCTGGTCTGTAGAAAAATAATTTAAGCAAGTCATTGATGAAGAAATCCTCAATATAGGGCCAGTGGTTAAGAACACCAGCTGCTGTTGCAGAGAACCCAGGGTCAGTTCCCATCAGCCACATGGCAGCAACAAGTACCCATAACTCTGTATGGGGCATCACATCCCTTGGAGCTGGAATTACAGGTGTCATGTGATGTGGATGCTGGAGTCTGAATTCCAGGCTCCTGATAAAGTGGACAGATATGTCTCCAGCGCCATGGTACTATATTTCTGTGTGCTTATTGATTGGATATGTGTGTGTGTATTACATACACACATAATATACGCATACATACATATATACACTATATATATATATTCATTAGAGAATATCTATTTGAATCCCTTACACATTTTTTTAAATTATATATTCTGTTTCTATTGTTTGGTGGGGCTGTTCTCTAAAAGCCTGCAGACCTTGCCATCAATCACTGAGCACTTGCTGTATTCCAAGAATGAGATGTTGGGGATTCATCAGAAGGCATAATGACAAAAATCCTTACCCATGAGGCATTTACATTTGCTGAAAGAAGCAGTTAAATGTAGAGCGTAGCCTGGCATGGTGGCATGCGCCTTTAAACCAAGCATTTGAAAGGCAGAGGCAGGTGCAGTTCTCTGTGTTTCAGACCAGCCTGTTCTACATAAATTCCAGTATAGCCAGGGCTACATAGAGAAACCGTGTCTTGAAAAATAAATACAAAACAAGTAGTAGAATGAGCCAGGTAAGGAAGGCTGCTGAGAAAAAGGTGGAATTGGAAGCTGTGGAGGTGGAAGACAGCAGGGTGACTGTGGAAGACTTCACTGAGGTGTGATTTGGGTAAAGACATGTGGAAGAGGAACATGTTAGCATTGTGGGCCATTGCGGAGACCTGGATGTGGCCCTGAGTCCTCATGAATGAGAAGCAGAGGCATAGGAGAGCTTTGTCATGAGAGTGTGATGCACAATGAGACAGGACCATGAAGGTCGCCTTTGGGTGTTTGGCTTGTATGCTGACTGCAGACTTCGCTAGATGCTGGATACACTGATTGTAAAAGGTCAGTGTTTTCCCCCCATTTAGAAAGCACCCCTTAAGAGTCAAACTCGCATATAATAGCACTTGAGGGAGCAGGTGAGAATGTCAGGCCTAAGCTCAGCATGGTTGGAAACTGTAGATAATGATAATCTATTATATGCTTTAAAAAAGCTTGAAGGAAGGATAGCAGTGGTATAGGACCTATAGCCAAAAGCCATCAGTGGGAGACAAACGAGGCAGACTCTGCCTGTTCCCCTGTGTCTCCCTCCCTTCAGCCTGCAGACATTGATCACTGAGTCAGTGAGCTGAGCCTGGAATAAGATGAGCTCAGTGCAGCTCCCTGCTGGAGCTGGAGGAGAGAGAGTCGCTAAGCTGAGATGGTGTGATGGGGCCAGCGCTACAAAGATGCCCAGATGACACAGATTGGCCACTGGGGGGTTGACAGACAGCTTCCTAGAGAAAGTGACATTTGAACTGTGGTCTTGAAAATGAACAGGACGGGGCTGGGTGATGGTGGCACACGCCTGAAATCTCAGCACTCAGGAGGCTCTCTGAGTTTGAGGCCAACCTGGTCAACAGAGCAACTTCCAGGACAGAGAAACCCTGTCTCGAAAAACAAACAACAATGAAAACTAAACAAAGAGAAGTAAACAGGAGGGAGTAGAACTTGGTGATAGGTTATATGCCTGTCATGCACATATCCTGCCTATCAGAACTGGATTCAATCCCAGTAAAATAAAAAGAAGTAGAAAATAAGGGAAAAAAATAAGTAGTTTAGCAAGCAAAGAAGTATTAGAAAGGTGTGTTTCTGTTTAAAACAGCGATTCTCCATCTGTGGGTCGTGACCCCTTTGAGAGTTCAGTGACCCTTTCGCAGGGGTTGCATATTAGATATCCTATATATCAGATTTATCCTGTATATCAGATATTTATGTTATGATTAATAACAGTAGCAAAATTACAGTTATGAAGTAGCAACAAAAACAATCTTTGGCTGGGGATCAGCACAACCTGAAGAACTGTATTAACGGTTGCAGCATCAGGAGGGGTGAGGGGCACTGGATTGGAGGAAGGTGCGTACGTCGAGACAGGTTACAAGAGTGCCCCTGAGCCAGGATGTATGCACTTTGGAATGGAACATATATGAAATGATGGTGATGGTGAATTGTTAGGGCCTAAGCCTGGGTCCTCGCAGCTTAACAAGTTAGGGTCATCCGTTCATCCTCAGGAAGCCAATTGAAAGGACAAGGTGAAAAAGTAGAAGCACATTCGTTCAGTGCGACCACATTGGGAAGGAAGAGGTCCGGTGACCGACTAGTCTTGTTCAGTGTGACCACATTGGGAAAGAAGAGGCCTGGTGACTGACTAGTCTTGTTCAGTGTGACCACATTGGGGAGGAAGAGGCCTGGTGACCGACTAGTCTTGTTCAGTGTGACCACATTGGGGAGGAAGAGGTCCGGTGATTAGTCCCCCACAGTCTCTCCCTTCAGCTTGTCTTCAGGTCCTGACGTGAAGTTTCAATTAAACAGAGGGTAAAGAGTATACATAACTAAGCAGTCCTGGACAAACCATGGTCCTGTCCATCATTGGCCATCATTGTCTCAGCCTCAGTGTCCCCTGTAAGGTGGTCTGACATGTTGTAGCATTGTGTGAAATCTTTTCCTCAGAGACAGACTTTTCCTTTGATTGGCACAGGGTTTCCGCATTTCCCTTCTGCCAGCATGTGACTCCTGGGGAAATTCCTATTCCTTTTGGTACTTTGTTTCAGTAATTAGATCATTGGAAGGAAGCAGCAGAGTGTCTCTTTAGAAATACCTCCACTCCTGCCAGGACAATTATAGTAAGACAGGAGCAGCAGGCATAGGACATGACATTTTTCAGATGTCATAATAAGCCAACACTTTAACTGAATGATTCTAGCCATGACAAGATGAATTAGGACAGTAGTGGCCAAGAGGATGCGGGATGACAGCTAGGAGACTCCACACGCAGCAGGTAAGAAGTGAAGAAAAGATGAGAGTGAAGGGCCACTCAGAGGAGCTGGTGCTGAGGGTCCCAGCAGGTGTTCCTTGGGAGAGAGAGAAAAGTAGGCCCAGTACCAATGATAGAGGCACCAGGAACCGGTTGAAATAACAGGTTCAGTTTATTTAGGAAGGGGTGAGCCTTCTATACTCCCCACCCTACCTGGGAGTGAGGATCTGCTGAGCTGGCATCTGCTGAGGTGATATGGCCACTGTCTATAAGTTCCCATCATCCCCTGTCAGACTCGGCTGCTGTTGTCAAGGCCCTCGGGCAGACCCAGGGTGGCTTTCGGGAAATAGCTACTGCATGTGTTCTTTACTGTCAGTCTAGGCCGGCTCGCTGTCAGGCCTAGTCATCCTACAAGCTGGTTGGGAAAAAATAGCCAAAGTGACCTGCCCTGTGGCTGCCTGAGTTAAGGAGGATTTGAAGATGGCGGAGGCTCCCGGTAGTGTGCTCTGGACAGGCACCCCCAGAAAAGCAAGAGGATGGACAGAGGTGCTGATGGAAGGGTGAGTACACTGACTGTACCCTTCCCAGATGAGAATGTTCTCTAGGAAGTCAGAAAGGCTTGCAGCTCACAAGCAAGCCTAGGGAGTTTAGATTTCAGGAAGTTAGAAGTTGAGAGACTAGAGCTGAAATGTCAATGTACACCCAGAACTAGAGTATGGAAGTGAGAGAAAGAAAGAGATGGATCTTAAGTAATCCAAGATGAAAGCTGTCTTAGTTGCTTTTCTATTGTCATAACCGAGGCAACTTATAAAAGACAGCATCTAATTTGGGACTCATGGCTCCCAAGGGTGAGTCCATGATCATCATAGCAGGGAGCATGGTAGCAGGCAGGTAGGCATGGTACTGGACCCATAGCTGAGAGCTCACATCTGATCCACAAGCATGAGACAGAGAGACCTTAAATCCCACCCCCAGTGGCACACCTCTTCCAACAAAACCACACCTCCTAATCCTTCCCAAACAGTTCCACAACTGGAAACCAAGTATTCAAATCTATGAGCCTGTGGAGAGCATTCTTACTCAAGCTACCACAGAAGACCTGTTAAGGGAAGAGAAGAAAGAGGTTATTATGGCATAGGTCACACAGAGGTCAAGGAGCTATGGATGGAAAATGGACATATTATAGGCCAAAAGTGGAGCAAGAAGATAAATAACAGCTTCACATGCAAACGGAGTACTGAGTAACCCAAAGAACCGCAAAGGTGGTTGTTGGCCCCACTCAATACAAAGACTTAATTCTTCTTCCTTTCCTGGCCTCTGTGTCTACAGTAAACTTAGCAAAACTAGAAGTGCCTGTGTTCAAAAGAGCCCACGTATTATATAACATGTGCAGCTTCCTTAGAGACTCGAGGAAAGACTCTTATTGTGTAACCTGGAACGTCCGAGAAGAAAATTTGTTGCAGCTGTACTTTCTCAGCAGAGTCAAGTGTGCAGCCAAGCTTTGGCTTTGAGTCTGATGACGTCTCTTAACGTTCAGTGACAACAGGGTTCATAAGTCACAATGAGATGCTTTTCTCACTATCGATAACTACCGTCGGCTCTAAAGATTTAAAAAGTTATTTGACCCCATTAATAAAGTAGTCTGCCAGTGAAGAAAGTCAACTGAAACCTTTTATTTTAAAATAAGCCAACGTTTTGAGGCAGGTATGATGCTGCATGCCTTTAATTCCAGCGCTAGGGAGGCAGACACAGATGGAGCTCTGTGAGTTGGAGGCCAGTGTGGTCTACAGAGCTAATTCTAGGACAGCCAGGGTTTTTGAGAGAGATGCTATCTCAATAAAAAAGTAAATAAATAAACAAACCATTCAAAATATTCTGGGGTGGATAGAATAAGATAGCAGTACATTCTGCTACTCTTGACTTCCTCATGGAGTGCAGTGGAGGAGCCACAGATTTGTCTCAGGTTCCTTCGCATGTTAAGCCAGACCTCAGAAGTTATAGAAACGCCGGGCAGTGGTGGTGCACGCCTCTAATCCCAGCACTCGGGAGGCAGAGACAGGCGGATCTCTGTGAGTTTGAGGCCAGCCTGGTCTACAGAGGGAGTTCTAGGACAGGCTCCAAAGCTACAGAGAAGCCCTGGCTCAAAAAAACAAAGACAAAACAAAACAAAACAAAGCAAAGAAAGACAGAAAAGAAGTTACAGAAGCATATTCCAAAGAAATCGTAAAACTTGAAAGAGACCTACATTCAGAAGTAAAAGAAGGGACTGGAGAGATGGTTCAGAGCTTAAGAGCACTGACTACTCTTCCAGAAGTCCTGAGTTCAATTCCCGGCAACCACATGGTGGCTCACAACCATCTGTAATAAGATCTGGTGCCCTCTTCTGACATGCAGGCATACATGGAAGCAGAATATATATATATATATATATATATATATATATATATATATATATATACATAAAACAATTTTTTAAGTAAAAAAAAGTTGAAAATATTAATAGTTTGAGGAAAATCTAGGGAATCAATATCATTAAGTTGGTTTGCTCTGTGGTAGGTGTAGGTTTCATTTTATATGTCAGTTAACAGCTCAATGATATACTTCGTAAGAAATAAGTAAAACTTCTCTTTAGATCTCAGCCAAAAGGCCAGGAAGCAGTGGCTGCCCGCTGAAGTGGTCGTGAAGGGGAGAGCATTGTCCATCACAGAGGAAGGTGGGGCTTGGCTCTTACCTGGGCCACTTGTGTCCAGTGTGCATATGAAAGACCATCAAGCCCTGAGGGGGTAGATTGACAGAGATCCTCCTCTGCAGTGTGCAGGTGGGCCTCTTCACACCCCTGTGCCTCTCTGCTCTGTGAACCAAGTGTGGGCAGCCGGGAGAGAACACTACATTACCAGGGGCTTCTGAAGATCTGTCTTTGGGAAAGACAATACAGGCATCTTCCGGGAGGCGAGGGGGGTTGGAGGATAATGTGTGGCCTCTCACCTGCTCCCAAAGCCTGTCCATCAACTGGACAGAGATTCAAAGAAATAAGCAGTTATTACTGGGTTTTCTTTACTGTGATTGGAGGATTTAGAGAATTTTTTATCATGGAGAACACCAGTGTGTATAAACATAGACTTCCCAAGAGCTTTTGCTTGGCAGCCCCCAAGTGTCTAATCCCAGAAATGAGATTAAAAAAAAAAAAGTGATCCCACCAGACTTCCAAAGAAGGAAGAAGTTTACCCTTGTGGGTATCTTAAAAACCTTAGTGTGAAGTCGTGCATGCCAGGCTGGGCACGGTGGCACACTCTCTGCGCTGAGTGGCAAAGCAGCTGGGTCTTTGTGATTTTGACACCAGCCTGGTCTACATAGCAAGTTTCAGGCTAGTCAGGGATACACAGGGACAATCTGTCTCCAAAACAGGAATTTATTTTTAAAATGCACGTTTTTATTATAATGCTTGACATTGTTCAGGCTACTGTGGCCATCACTAAATCAATCTCTCTCTCTCTCTCTCTCTCTCTCTCTCTCTCTCTCTCACACACACACACACACACACACACACAGGACTCTTTGTTTGAGGTGGGGATTGTTTTGAACTGGTGACTACCCTTGGTGACACATTAAGGTCATTTGTTATTTATTATTAAGGTGTACTTTTAGGTCATTTCCTTAAGAAAAAAACAACCTTATGTTGTTTGATTTGGGAAGAGTACATCAAAGCATGTAGTTTCGGTGTCTGTTAGTTCAGTGTCTGGTTACAATAGCAGGAGATGTCTGTGTCAGCATTGAGGCAGAGTTCATCAGCAGGGGAGAAGTGAGCCGATTATCTTTCTCAGCAGAGGACTGGGCGGCAGTGGGAGTTCAAGGCCTGCAGAAGTAAAAATCCCTCGGAGGTGAGGGCAAGGGAACTGCGGGCTGTTAATGCTTAGCTTCAGGTTGCCATTCCTTTAGGAGCTCTCCTAGCCGCAGGTCGTTTCGATAAAAGTCCCTTCTGGTCCCACCGCTCTAGCTCCTTGGGATTCTCAGAGCTCATGGTACCGTGCTCTGTGCAGTGATGTAGTTCAGAAAACAATAGGCGTGGCCGTTAATTCACTGTCTTCCCCTTAGTTCACTTCTGCTCATAGCTAAAAAATGTAAACGTTCTGTTTTTCTGCTTAGATATTTTCTTTTCCTTGAAGCAAGAGGGCAGTGGTTTCTTTTAAAACTCTTTACTTATTAGTTCCAGAGACAGAGAACTCTGGGCAGTGATGAAGAGGGATGAGTTGACACCAGGTGGCTGAGGACCACTGTCAGTGACTAGAAAGGTACCAATGCCGGTGGACACACTGGTTCTCTGGAGACCGGGTCCAAGGTGAAAAACATGTAGTGATGACTGAGTTCCTCAGCATCCTCTGTAGATGGATTTTTCTTTGGGCTGCAAGCTCAAAAAAAAAAAAAAAAAAGACACAGAGACTCATTATTAATGATAAAAGCCTGGCCTTAGCTTAGGCTTGTTCCTAACTACCTCTTTTGACTGAGCGCATATTTTTAAATCTACTTTCTTCCACAAGTTCGTTACCTCACCTCCATTTTGCCCATCCTGCTTCCTCCATGTCTGGAACAGATCTGTCTTCCTTCTTCCCAGATCTCTCTCTTTCTAGAACTTCCTGCTATGCCTCCTGCCTAGCTGTTGGCCGTTTAGCTTTTTATTAAACCTATCAGAGTGACACATCTTCACAGTGTGCAAAAAGATTATACCACAACAAGCCCCCCCACTCCCCACTGCCAATCTTACAGCTGCAGGAAACTTGATATAGTGCTTAAATGGAAGCTGCTTCTTCACTATCTCATGGCAAAGAAACAGCATCCTCATGGAGATATAAAAATCTAGATTGTTTCCACCAGTGATGGGAAAATATCTAAATATTTAAAGAAGGTATAATAAAAAGTAAACATGTCAAGACTGCAAGTGGACAGCAGGAGAGTGTGGGCCTGGGATGGATTTGTGTGGAGTTACTCAATCATTCTCCCTTCTCATGCCTCACTTGGGGTTTTACTATGAGAATCTGCTGAGAACCTGTGGGTTGAAAGCCCCGCAGATGGAGTGGCTGCAGGAGCCACCCCGGACTCTGAATTGTTCGGCTGGCATTTTGGAAGCTGGCGGGACACATGACAGAGATCAAACCACACAGAGCAGACAGTGGGGAGAGTGTGATCTCCATGTCTCCACCAGGGGAAATAGTGATGAGGCTGGAGAGAGGAAATTGCCCTCCAGGCTCATGAGGAGCCGTTTGTAAAAGGAACTGGTTTCATTCCAAGTGGGAACACAGATCTTTCCATTCGAGATGCTCCTTCCATATTGTTGGCATGGCCTCGTCCCAGGCTTTATAAATACTGAACCAGTTGCAAGGCGGGGGAAATAAAAATATCAGATGTGAAGAATGCTGGCATCCAGAGAGACAACACTCTCCCTCAGGACAGATGTTTTGAAATTAGTAGTCATTCAACTGTCTGCTAAAAACAGTATTTTGGGAATGTAGTCTCTATGTGTTTTTTATTTATTGACTTATAATCATACTATTGGGTATTAGTATAGAATATAATTATTTTCCAATCATAACAATTAATACGTTTTTCATGTCAAAGGCAGTATTTTAAGACAATAACCACCAACAGTTATATGCCAGGTTATATGTTCTGTGTGGGGTTTTTTAATAATGACCCACAGTCTTGTGAAGAGCAAAGACTCCTTGTTATTAGCTAATATGTCAGAGCCCATTCTATCAGGAGCAGCGGTAAATAAAGTCCATATCCAGCTGTCTCCTGGAGAGTTTCCGTTCTCCTGAGCCATACCTGATGGTTGTCAGATGTGATTAGGATATCATGACTGGCTGGGAACAGCGTCATGTGGACACGTTCTTGATTGCTTGCGTTTTCTGTCAACAGTTTCTTGCAGAAAATGTCTAACTCTTTGAGGGATGATTTAGTTTAAATTTTGGTAATGTCATCCACTTGAGCATGCACTTTTAGTTGAGGACCCAGGATCCCAGTAATGAATCACGTTGTACCGATGTTTGTGCGCGATCCAGGGCTGTCCCACTTCCTGCCACATGAGGGCGCCAGTGCCAGACTGTGGGTTTGAGGCTAGCCTGGTCTATAAACTGAGTTTCTGAACAGCCAAAGCTACAAAGTTAGACAATACCTCAGAAAAGAAAGAAAGAAAAAGAAAAGAAGTTTACCCAAGATTATACAGAGTATAGAGTAGTAATTCCAGACCCTAGATTTGTCTTGGCCCACAGCCCATGGTCTTTCTACATCATAGCATATGAAAGAGATAGAATTTGTTTTGTTTTATCTCATTCTAAATTTTTCATTTCAAAGGGTAGTGAATATTTTACCTGATTTTTATTTACTTTACAGCAGTATTGGGGATTGAACCTAGGGCCTCATGAATTCTAGGCAAGCTGCAGCCACAGCACACACCACCGTGGCAGATTGGAATGTTCACACCAATGACAAACTTAGCACTGGACTGTTAGGTACTATGAAACTTGAGGCTATATTTGCCTTCTGTAGAACTAGGACCTCGTGCTCAGAACCCAGGGCCAAGCTGAGAAGGCAGGTACTCCTCCCCCTCAACTGGACAGGTGTGGACAGCAAGGGAAGCAGGACAGTGGAGCTGGTGTGTCCACTCATTCCTTCCTCCTTACCCACAGTTAGAGAACCCGACTGCCTGTCCATATACATTAGACCATTAGTTTGCTGACTCAGTAGGAGGGTACAGTCCTGGCCAGGCAGAGCAGCTGAAGGGAAATGAGACCCATGACTTTGAAAGTCTGTGGTTTCCAACAGTCCAGTGTGCTTGGGGAGTCTTAGTTGCCTTTTTTATACAGACACCGAGAAGGGAGGGTCACAGGCAGCATGTGTGGTGTGTTTTATATGTATCAGTGTGGTTCTATGATGGCCATGTGGTCTGAGGATCCATGGAGTTCCTTTGAGATCTTGGGACCTCAGATACAACTGTAACAACCTAGGCTGAGAGCTGACAGAGAACGAATGGGTCCGGGCAACAGCAGTGAGAGTAAGTCAGCTCCAGGTCACAAGTGAGATTGGTGCTGTCCTGGTGGCCTTCTCGGTGTGAAGGGTCTTACACAAGTCTTCTTTCCCAAGTTCCCTTAGGAGGAAAAATGGATGCAGAAGGATTGTGCCATGGGCCCTTTGAGGTGTTAGACTACTGAACAAAATTCCCTTTTATTCTGCCCTTTTCTGGTTGTGAGGCTGTCAGGGAAGCCCCAGGGAAGGGCTATTTAGACCAATAGAGGGCCCTGACCTCCCATTCTTAGAGACATGCTGGTGGCCAGCAAGTGGCCTAGGTCACTTTATTGGTTTTTAGTGGCTCATCAAATACCTGGTTGGTGTCTGTCTTCTCCATGATAAAGGAGAAAGCTCCGTTTAGTGCCAGACAGGCCACGTAGGGTATGTGGCTGCTGCCTTTGGGAGCAGGCACATTCCCTATGTGCTTTCTCTTAGCACAGCCGGAAGGGCTCTTTAACATTTTGTGTAGCCCTGTGACACCTAGCTCAGAGCCAGCAGGATTATGTTGGGATTTTTATTGTTTTATTTGTTTCAGATATGATGATGATGATGATGATGATGTGGATTGTGTCACAGGTGGGGATGTGCATAAGCAAGTGCAAGGACCCATAGCATCCAGAAGAGGGCATCAGAGACCGTGGAGCTGAAACTACTGGCTATGTTTGCTGGGAAAGCAGTAATGCTCTTAACCACTGAGCCATCTTTCTCGTCCAAGATTCTTTTTTAAATGCAATAAGTTAATGGCCAAATAGAGCTGCAAGATAGCTTGGCAGCTAGAAGTACTGACAGCCTGAGGTCCATCTCCTGTAAAAAGACAGATGCAGTGAGGAACATCTGTAATCCCAGCACCCTTGTTGCAAAATGGAAGTTCACTTGGAAGTTCACAGGCCAGCACACACACACAGTCACTCAATACAGAAAAACAAGAGAGACCTTGCCCACCAAGGTGGAAGGAGAGAACCCAACTCCAAAAAGGTGTCCTCTGGCCTCAACACACACACTATGGCATCCGTGAACCTGCGTGCATAGACACGAAAACAGCTCTTTTAAAAAGCAAAAGTACGTAGATGTATCAAGGGAATTAATTATGTCAAGGTGATTCTAAAAAAAAAAACAATGATTTGTGATATGACGTTATATCTTTCATTAGTGTAACAAAAAAAACGTGAACTTGGGTGTGGACTCGGTTACATCTGTAATTTCAAAGCCTCAGTAAGGCAGGAAGTGATCCAGGGTATTTGGAATGGCAGTGTTATTGGTTTTTTTGGATGAGAAGAAGGTTCTGCTGAGATCATCATTGCCCTGCAGCCCTAACAGGAAATTCTAAACTTGGGATGTTTGTGAAAAATAAAGGTTCGTGGACTCTGAATTTTCTTCATAGATACCCTAAATTGAGAACAGAGAAGCCTGGCCTGAGTTCAGCTTCTTGCAGGTTACTACTACTTGACAGTCTTTTTGGTGCCTGCCCCTGGCTTGTTTTGCTTTCTTCCTTCCCTGTTTTACCTGCCCATGGGCTCCAGAATACTGTATGAAGACATCACCCTTTCTTCGCCTCAGCTCTTGTCACAGAAACTGACAAGCATGGCTCCCCAGATGCCACGAGACCCTCTAACTAGAAGCCCAAGGTCAGAGTGGTTCAGGGTTTGTGGCTTCCCTAGCAAGGCTGCCAGAGCCCAGGCTCTTCCGATTTCCTGCCCCATCATCCTGGGCCTTTAGATTTCAGCTTTGCTTGTTTGCAAAGGGATAACTCTGCTTTCGGGTACTGGTCCTGGGACCCAGGCAGGAAGTGGGAAGAATGGGAGAGGAGGAGCAATATGGCCACTTGCCACAAGGCAGCCTGGGAGCTGATGTGTAAGGATCATCTCACTGACCACTCAGTCACCAGTAGGGAGAAGGTAGAGGAGACACTGAATGAGCACTTGGTGCTCCCTGTGCCCTGGCTAGCAGGCCTTGTCACCTCTAAGTCCTCATCATGAATGTTCTCGCTGTAAAGTTTGTCCCCACGTTCCTCAGCCACACTGATCTGTTTCTACACTCTAGAACATGGGGAGTCAGCTGAGGCACGAGTTCCTCTAGGTGACCCCTCATTTGGTAGAGGTGTAAATGACTTCCCATGATCACGTTGTGATAGTAGGGACAGCAACCACTTCTGCATGTGTACGCAGTACATTGTACATAGATGTCACTCAACACACGCTGTGTATAGTCCCCTTAACTCCCCCCCCCCCCCCGCACACATAAGGTTAATATCGCTGTCAGTTCACATCAGGAAATCATGGCGATAAGATGCACACTTTTGACTGCCGCACCACAGCTGACCCAGCCATGGCTGAACCGGTGCCATCCTCCACCCAGGTAATGTGTGTGGAAGTGGCGTTAGCACCCAAACATCTGATCCTTAAGGCGTTTTCCTTTCTACTGCCCTCGGTCCTGAGTTCGATTTCCAACTAAACTTCTCCTAATCAGTGCTTTTAGCGTATGTGTTTCTGTCTGGATTTGTTTGAATTCTTTTTGGGGGGGCGCAGATTCCTTGCAGGAGCCATCACGTTCAAACTCTCCTCTCATATCACAGTGTAGCCTGAGTGACGCCATCTCCATTGCTGGCCTTTTGTGACTCTCGTGCTGAAGGTCAAAACACTTAGAGTAGACTCTAAGGACTGGGTGGCCTTATCGCCATTCCCTGCAGTCCCGTGAGTAAACTCTAAGGACCGGGTAGCCTTACTGTCATTCCACACAGCCACAGAGCTCCCTCCTTTCCTTTCTCATGCCCCATTGGGTCACATGACTGTGGGGTGGTACTCTGCTGCCACTTGCTCTCTGCCCCTGCCCTTACTGTTGTCTATTGTTATGTCCCCTCCCTTTTTTATACATGAATTTCTCTGAAGCTCTCAGCCCGAGCCTCACAACCCGAAGACTGTCTTCCTGCAGCACTGGCCTCCTATTGATTTGGATGACTTCACACTGGATTATTAAAATACTTTTTTCTTTTTCTTTTTTTTGTGGGAGGGGCTTTTAGGCAGGGTTTCTCTGTGTATCAGCCCTGGCTGTCCTAGAACTCACTGTGTAGACCAGGCTGGCCACATAGTCACAGAAAATCTGTCTGCCTCCTCGGTGCTGGCCTAAAAGGTGTGCGCCACCATGCCCAGCATGCCTGATACCTTTTATGGGCAATCTTTTATTACTCCTGTCTACTCTAGTGCCTGTTGTATACATGTTATGCTTGTGGATTCTAGGGATGTTTGAAGACAGACCTCTTCATGCACCTCGGAATTGGATGGGATAACAGATTGGTATGAGCTTACACTCATTCCATGTACAGGTTGCAGGTGTCTGACGCAATGCCTAGCTTGCATGTGGAACTTAGTTGTATGGTTTCTAGACGTGCTCATCTGAAAGAAGTCGGAATACTGGCAGGAGCTGGGAAGACGGCCTGGTGGGCTGAAGTGTTTGCTGTGCGAGCATGCAGACCAGCATTTACCTAAAAGCTGGGTGTGGCGTTGTGCCTGGGACCCCAGTGCTAGAGGGACACGGAGCTAGGACCTTCTGCTCGGCCGGGTTAGCTTAAAACTGAGCGCTGAGCTTCTACAATCTTCAGGTGCAGTGAGAGACCCTGTCCCCCAAAAAATGCAATGGATGGGGCTGCACAGAACCGCAGTTCCGTTCCCAACACCCAGTTCAGACACCTAACCATTGCTTGTTACCCAGCAACTGATGCTGCTGACCTTTGGATGACCACACTCACATACACAACAGACACACACCGTGATTGATTACAAATCAATCTTGTGAAAAAAATGGACATCAACAGAGAAGACACACTGTGTCCGTCTCTGGCCTCCACATGTAGCCCATGTGTGATTTCACTCACACACACATGCATGCACACACACACACACACACACACACACACACACACACATACACACACAGAGTAGCCCCTGGCATAAACTAAATCCATGATAGAAGAAGGAATACAGATGACATTAGTTGGGTAATTTGAGGGAGGTGGCATAGGGAAAGCAGATTTTTAGTGGCTGCATCTTGTGTGGACTGGACTTGCTTCTCGGTTAGCAGAAAAGCATGTCTTAAAAGCTCAGGATATAGAATAAGGAAGAAGAGACAATTGTTTCAGGGTCAGGGCACTGAGAGAGGAAAACAGTTCTTCACTAGGTTAGGCAAGGGCTCTGTCCAAAGACTCCAAGGCCAAACTTAGTCCGGGTTTACAATTTCTTGGAGGTCAGAAGTTAAATGTTAAAGCCGGACTCCTTCTATAGGCTCCACCTTTTATATGGAATTTCATCACAGACTCTCAGTCTTCAATTAGAGTCACATTCTTTCTTCCAAGTGGTGACCTAGTTAGTGGTTGATGATTAGAGCTCCTGCCCGAGGTGGGGAGGCTGGGACCGCTTCATCCCAAGGGTGTTTGGTGCTAGCAGTGACTAACTTGAGGGCCCTTCTCTGCGTTTTCACTGTGTTTGATTCCATTATCTTCCATTATCAGACATAGATAGACATCCTACTGGATTGTGCGTGGTCCAGCAGAGACCACTATTCAGCTCCTCATGTCTCTCCTGTCGCCCTCTCTCCGCAGGAGTCCGAGGGCATCTCCTGCCACTACTGGTCTCTGTTTGATGGTCACGCCGGCTCGGGGGCCGCTGTGGTGGCATCGCGCCTGCTGCAGCACCACATCACACAGCAGCTCCAGGAAATCGTGGAGATCCTGAAGAACTCCGCCATCCTTCCCCCAACCTGCCTAGGGGAGGAGCCCGAGAGCACGCCGGTCCACGGCAGGACCCTAACCCGCGCAGCCTCACTGCGTGGAGGCGTGGGGGCCCCCGGCTCCCCTAGCACACCGCCCACACGCTTCTTCACTGAAAAGAAGATCCCCCATGAGTGTTTGGTCATTGGGGCCCTGGAGAGCGCCTTCAAGGAAATGGTACGTACCACGGACAACTGGGGTAGCTCAAGCCAAAGCTTTCTTGCTAGCAAGTTGTCCCCGAAACTGCTCGTGTTCCTCCTGCCTTCTCCCGCATGTTCATCTCTCTTACACAACAAGGCTGATTAAAAAGTCACAGCAAGATACAGTTTCTGGAGCGATTACCAGCAGAAATTAAGACCGCGAGAGAGGATGAGCACAGGGATGCCCTCTGCTTATTAAATGTACACCCTATCCCTTCTGTTTCGTAAGACTCCTGTTGACGCCAGCTGGTATGGTACGGTTCAGCTTAATTGCAATGTGAACATGGCTGCCATCTGCTTAACACGTACAAAGTTCAGGTGTTTAGGAAACCGTGTTCGGTAAGGCACTTGGAAGTACCTTACCTTTAAACATGAGTGCAGACTGGTGTAGCATGCGCAGTTAATCCCAGCACTTGGAGGTGGAGGCAGGTGAATCTCTATGAGTTTGAAGGCACCCTGGTTTATGTATCGGGTTCCAGGACACCAAGGCTACACAATGAATTAACCGGAAGTGGTGGCGCACGCCTTTAATCCCAGCACTCGGGAGGCAGAGGCAGGTGGATCTCTGTGAGTTCGAGGCCAATCTGGTCTATAGAACGAGTTCCAGGACAGGCTCCAAAGTTACAGAGAAATCCTGTCTCAACAACCCGCACCACCAAAAAAAAAAAAAAAAAAAAAAGGAGCAGTGAGGGGGATGGGTTAGCCAGTGGTGTAATTTATTCTGGTCAACAGATACTGCCTGGGGAACAACTGAGGGGAAGAAAGAGGGCCACGTGACTTTCGACTTTCCAGGGCCTGGAACCCTTTATCCTTTGCTGTCTGAGTGGGTCTGGTCACAGAATTCAGCATCCTATATGTTGGCCTGCTTCCTGAGCGGGTACCCTGGCAGAGTGACCCTGGCTATCCCAACACCGAGCAGAATGGTCTAGGATACTGTATCCCGTGTGACCTCCTGCCAGCTCTGACTCCACCTTTTACTGAGACAAGTGTTGTGGCTCCCAAGGTTCTCTTCCCTGAGCAGCAGCCTATGTACGGGCAGAGTGTGGACTACTTAAGGGTGTTCGGAAGGGCTTGGGGGAGGCCAGGGGGCAGGAGTGTTTTTTAAACCTGAAGATTAGGGGCTGGAGAGATGGCTCAGTGGTTAAGAGCACTGGCTGCCCGTCCAGAGGTCCTGAGTTCAATTCCCAGCAACCACAGGGTGGCTCACAACCATCTGTAATGAGATCTGGCGCCCTCCTCTGGCGTGCGGGCATACGAATACCTCAAATTTATCTGTGACTCCAGCTCATCCCTTCTTGGTGTTTTTATCTCTGAACACACATATTTGCCCTTTGGTTAGTGGGGACTTAAAAATGCACCTCCTCTGGAAGGGGTGATTTAGGGGGAAGCCCGGGAGTCCTTCAGAGACTTGGTGTGAGACCGTCACTTGGGCTGGTGTAGATGATGCTCGAGTGTGGGCGAGTGCCACAGGACACAGTGATGCACAGGACCCTGAACATTTAACAGAGACAACAACTTGACGGTGACCCCTCCCTGCAACGAGAGAAGGAATTGGAATGGGGGGTGAGGGGACATGGTGGGCTTTCATTTCCATCCATGGTTGCTCGGGCTGCCAAACATCTTTTGCCTGGAACGGCTGTCTTCTCAATCCCAGCCACTAGAGGCCAGTATCGCCTTGAGGAAGGTCTCCCTAGCGACAGCAGCCCTTGAAGTGTGAAGCTTATTCAAGTAAACACCTAAGAAAAGGAACCCAAGGTTTGTTTTTTCAAGTTTTTCACTGTTAGTCAGTTCACTGCCTGAAATTTCTTGTGAAAACAGTTTGTGTGTGTGTGTGTGTGTGTGTGTGTGTGTGTGTAAATAGATACGTCACTTTTATGTAATACATTCAGTCAGTAAATAGTTGCTGAGAAACAACTCTTTGTCAAGCTTGAATGGGAGTAGAACATAGAATAAAAATAGAAAAGTTGGGTATTCAACAAGTGAAATAGAAACGGGAGGGGGGAAAGAGAAAAGGAAGAATTGGGTTTGAGTTAGAACTCACGAGAGCAGGCAGGTAGAACAGGGCTGGGGTGGGGGGTCTCTGTAAGCTCAGAGTCATGCTCCTGAGAGGGAATGGTTAGTGCATTATCTAATTAGGGGGACAATTATTCCTCCCATCACCTTAGCATGTGACTTGGACTTCCTGGGGTTAGTCTCCTGGCCAGAGGATTGACAGGCCCTGCTGGAGCTGCCCCTGAGGAGTAGACAATGGGATGTACCGTTCTGTCTTCGGAGCAGATCAGACAAGAGTTCCCTACCCAGAGCCGGAGTAGCTTCCATCCTTTTGATCAGGAGGCCTAAGGAGGGGCAGTTGTGTTGTCTCCCTTTGGTCCTGTTCCCCGGGGAGAAAGAAGACAGTGCCTATTCCACAGTGTCTTTAAAGGCTAGTAACCCCTGGAGCAATGCGCCATTGGTAGCTCAGTGATTTTGTTGTTCTAAATGACGTCCAAGGAAGTAACACAGTGATGACAGCAGTCCAGCATAGGTTTGGAAATTCCAAGCTGGAGCAAGGAGCACCTGTCTCTAGGGCGCATGGGTAGCTTTCACAGAATGTAGATGAAAATAATAATAATAATAATTATAATTATAATAATAAAAGGCATGACATGAACAAGAAATGGTAAGTGTTGTGCCCAGAATCTGGACCCAAAAAACCACCAAGAGACCAGATCCTATGCAAAAGCAGAGTCTCTTTAATTATGAGTTAACTTGGGTCCTCTGTTCAGCACGGCAGGTGGAATGGGAGGAACCCCAAGCTACAGTGGGCAGGGTATATATTGGGGATAGAGCAAGGGGAGCATCTGGGGGTCTGCTAGTTGCATTGTAACAGTCTCGGGATTAGCACATCTCCGGGATGAGGGCATCTGTCCAGAGCTGATTGGTCAGCTGCAGCTGTGGAAAAGTTGCTCTACCTGGGGGTGGGGATGGGGGTGGGGAATACCGGTTCCATCATTATCCAAAAAGCACAGCCAGAGCCCGCCAGCTACCTTCTGATCCTCCCAGTATTTAGGGCGAGGTTGGGCAAGGTCTGGCTAGGTGGGGGCTCAGCACATTCTGCTGAGTCAAGGGCCTACATCTTGCTAGGTCTTTTCTGTAGCCTGTATTGGCTGCCAGAGGGGTGTTGAGGCTGGGGGAGGGGGCTGGATTAGGCCCTTCAGTGACAGCAATTCTAGCAGGCTCTCTATGCTCCTCTGGACCTTTTCTGGCATGTTTGATGTGCAGGCTGCCTGCACAGGGTGAGGTGTGTGGGAAGGTGACCCCTGACCACCACCTTGTAGTGCCGTCAGGGACAATTTTAGCTTTTGTTGTACCATGTCTTGGACCTGACTTCCTACTGGGAAGGCCATGAAACCAGTCCCTCCTATTTCTACTGTGGAAGCCAAACTGTGGTCTCCTAAGGGAGACCCTCAGGAGCTTCGCCACTGGTTGTTTGGTGTGAGCATCAGAACTGACAGCATAAAACGCATGCCAGTGCCCTCAAAATAATAGCTTCAAGGTGACTGCTGCCTCCCATATAAAATCCTTCTTCTTTCCTGCTTCTCCTAGTCGTCAGTTTTTGGGAGATTTTTTTGTCTCAAAGCAAAATCGGGGATTTTTTTGAAATGCTAAACGCAGCCCCCTTCCCCCCTTCCTTGTCTCCAGCTTAATGGGTTCCAGTCTACTTTCCAACAGTGGCTTTCTGACCCCTTAGCAGCCGGGGTGTTTCCTGGCCCACGATGACAGGTGTGAATGAAGCAAATGTTCTGAGTTAGTTTCAACCCCCGCCCCCGCCCCTGCCATCTAAAAAGAGGGTCCATGTGGAATAGACGATACTTTGAACTCATAGAGGAAGTCAATGCCATCACTAGGGTGGCTCTCCAAGAATCAAAACCAAGTCCACACTGAACTGACAAGTCTTTCAGCTTAGCACCTGCAAGATTTAAACTCAGGATGAAGCTAAGAGGATCTCAGAATCCTCACCTACTCCTTTTCGGTATCGGTAGGTAGCTAGGTAGATAGGTGTTTGGGGGCTTGGAGGCTATTGACGATGGGTCCCTCCCTCATGGCCGACTTTGGACCTCACTGGCCGTTTCCCAGCTAGCCCTGGAGAGGGAAAAATCGCGATGGGCCACTGTAGTATTTTAACTTATATAAAAAGATGCAGGTACCAGAGTTTCATTGAGGGCTGTTAAGCACTTTTCTCTTAGCCAAAAGAATGGAATCCACCTCTGGTCCTGCTTGAAGACTTGACATTCTCATCTGCTCAAAAAATTAGACCGTTACATCCATTGTCTCCTTCCCTGAGAGTTAGCCTAGCTCGGGGTGCCAAAGGCCTGACTCACAGAGATGTGATTCACCCAAGGGTACGCTAAGGCTCTGGAAGGAATGAGTCTCTGCTTAATGAAATGATGTATGTAGCCAAAGTGCTTCCCTCAGTACAGGACCTGCCCACTCTTCCACTTTCTTCTTTCTCCATCAAGCCTGGTATATTTTCCTGGTACTCAGGGTTTCTTCCCTCTCTCTCCCAAGTCCCTCTCGCCTTCTGCCTTGCAGCTGTTTGCCGGCTTTCATTGCTGAGCATGGCAGCCTTGGACCCTAACTCAGAAAGACTTGAGTTTCTCTCTTCGCTCTTGCCCATCTGCCAAGATTTGCAGCCTGCCCTGCTGTTTTCCTCTCAGAGTCTAAAAACAAATTGTCCTGGAGCTTCCTTCTTCTGAGTCTGTTTCTAAAATTAAATAAAATTCTTTTATTGCGGAGACGAAGAACCCGAAAGGGAACCCCGATTTTCGGAGTAGCAGTATGCTTGTAAGTTCTTTGCCCCAAAAAGAATGTCCTCAAAGCTTTTTGTAAAGGAGATAATTGTGTTTAGGTTTTGAATTTATTTTTTTTTATGTGTATGGGTGTTTTGTCTGCATGTATGTCTATGCACCACATGCGTGCGGTCTCCTGAAAGGTGTTGAAGCCCCCTTGGAACTGGAGTTACAGATGGTTGAAAACCGTCACGTGGATGTTGGGAATTGAACCTGCTCCTCTGGAAGAGCAGCCAGTGCTCTTGACCCCTGAGCCATCTCTTCAGCCACAAAATTGACAATATTTTACCTGGTAAAACTGCTCTACATCTTCTATTACTGACAAATGGTTGGGGGAAAAAACATATAATAATGTTATAGAAACATGAGAATGAATGCCAAGATTTTACTAATTTAGTAATTCTAGAATTCCAATTAGCGTATGCATGGTAAGTTTCTAACTCAAGCTTCTTTATTGAAACTTGGTTTTGTTTCATCTTTGTTTCTGTTGCCACAGGAAGTTTTTAGGGGTGGATGGGTCTGGAATATTCCACGACAATCAGCAGGTGGCGATATTGGACAGTACTGGGTTTAGATTTTTTTTTTTTTTTTTTTTTTTTTTTTTTATGGAACTCATTGCCTAGCAGGCAGATGGCCTTGTTCTCAGAATAAACCAGGATGAGACCCGGATACTAAAGCCATGCAGAATCTTATTACTTGTGACTGACACTATTAGCGGTGTGCTCAGAACCATATTAGAACCCAGCCAGGGGGAGCTGCCAGGTGTATTAAAACTGCCCAGCACCGACTTTCTTCTGACCAATTGTACTTTTTTGTTTTCATAACCTGGAATTGGTGAGCAGCAAAGACTGAGCCTGGAGTTGCATCATCTCTGAAACTTTTAAATCAAACAGCAACCATTCTGGGTGATAAATATTTTTTTTTCCTTGAAATTCTTTCCTGTCAAGTGAGTCTCATTTTACACACATATGTGTATCTTCTGTTCCTGCTCCTTACAATGCTAACAAAAGAGTGGATAAACCCTGTAGCCTAAGAATTGGGTCTTTTTTCTTTTTGATTCAGAGATGAGCCTCACCTAAATGGGCCCCTAAGCAGTTGCAACACGGAACAACACAGCTTCACGCGGCAGAAAGCTGCCTTTGAGGGCATCAGGACCCTGGACTGAGCAGGCCAGTCAGTGAGTCACTTCCATGGTCTGTTAGCATTTAGCCCACACTTAGAAGGAAGGATGGCATGTAGCTGTTTTGCTAGCAAGTTATTCTAGATGTAGGTCTTGGAATTCACTGGCAGCTGAAATGGAGAGTCCTTGTGCTCCTAGCACCCAGCAGTAGACAGCTTTTCTCGTGATTATATTGGCTTGGGCGGGGGGGAATCACCTAAAACTCGGGGGCTTAAAAAAATTGTTAGACATTGTGGAATTTTTTTTTTAATACCTAAAGTGTAAACGGCTTAGGGTAATTTGAAAGACTGAGGATTTCGAAGGGGAAAGGCAGTTAATTCCATGGTAAATATATCTTTATTGACTGCATTTATCATGTTTAATCTCATAGTAAAAGAGCCACACAGATGGCCCTTTAATGTTCCTTTCAGTACAAAGATCTTCTGAATCTTTTAGAGAGGAGTAGGTGGTGTGTGCAGGAAAAAATAAATGTGCTATTTTGGCTTCTAGGGAGGAGGGGAATGAAGCAATTATTTTTAGAATCTGTTCTAGTTGCTCATAGCTCTAGGAGAATAGAAGAGGGTGTGTTAATGCCAGTGAATTTTTCGGGGAGGGGGGAGGAGTTCTGCAGAAGCAGGCCTTTTAAATCCCGGTGATAGTGCTGGCGGAGAGCACACTTGTGATTACCGCGTGTGCACATATGTATTTCCTCGTGGATGTGGGGGAAGGGCTGGTCAGAACATGCACGTGGCAGCAGGGTTTCTTGGATTCAAAAATAGTTAGACTTGAGTCCACTTTTTTTTTTTTAATAAGAAAGTAGCATGCCTTATCCAGAGGGAGCTACAGAAAAAAAAAGTATGATTGAAATGTAACAAAAGGAGGAAGGAACAAATTAAATAAGTGTGTGTGTATGTGTGTGTGTGTGTGCATGTGTGTGTGTGTGTGTGAACATGTGCACCATACAGTTAATTTATACTAAAGTCTGAGCTGACTAAACTAACCAAAATGTTCCCCATTAAAAGTAAATATGAACTTTGCTGTTAAAACAAACAGAACATCTTATTGCTGGACGTTGACTTGATTACCCCCTCCAAGGATTAAATAATTTTAAAATCAGCCATTCTTACATTAGAAACCATGATAAGTAATGCACACACCTATGGTTCAGAATAAACTTATTTACCTCAGTCCCTAGGAAATTCTTTGCCTTTAACATTGATCCTTTGTACTATAGCCCCCCCCCTCCGGATTACACTAATAATTCACTTAAACCTGTCAAACGCCATTCACATTCCAGTCCGTATGCAGCATGCAAACACTTGGATGCTTAAGGAATTTTTAATAAATAGTGCCCTTCATTCGGACTTACATGTTTAAACAAATATCGATTGCAACTGTGAAGGAAGTTTCCATAGCTAAATCCGTGCTTTTCAGTATATTAAAAACAGTAATGTTGGATGTGGACTTGGATATACCAGTTTATTTATTTATTATGTGTTAAATGTGCATATACTTATTAATTCTAAAATGTACCTATAGCAACCATTTTAGTTCTTTATGACAAAAAAAATTAGCAAGTTTACCCATCAAAGGATTCTTTCTGTTCTAAAAGTAAAAGAAAAACCAGGTCTCTTGATGTTTTCTCTCTCCCCTCTCCCTCCTCTCCCTTGAGAGAGCCCCGCCCCCAGCCCTCTTACCTTGAGCTTCCTGCCATCTGTGGCACGAGATGTCAGAACCCTTTCCTCTTGTCCACCGGCAGTCAGCTGCATCAAGGGTTCTGGCCACGTTGGTGTCTCAGTGCACGTCTGCCTGGTAAATGTGGTGATTGTGGAGAGTAGCTTCCATTTCTCCTGCCATAGGTAAAGTGGTGAGAAGATGTTCAGAAATCCAGACTTTTCTTTTTTAAGTGTATCTCTTTAATTGTCCATCTAACAGACACTTACCTAAACCAAGGTTTACCTGGCCTGATACAGATGTTGAGGGTCTGAAAGCAACAAAAATGGCCGTTGCCTGCAACTGTGGACTTCCCACACTGTGGGAGGAATCCGGTGCCTGTGGTTAAAGTCCACCTCCACCATACCTTCTAATTCAACCCTCTCAATAGCATTTCTGTAAGTAACGTAGTCCTCTATACAATCCTCATACTTGACCCCTCTACAGTATTCGAAGCTGCCGTCACTTCTGCAGAGGCTCCTCAATTGTCTTAAACTCCCACATCCCCCCCCACACACACACACATACCAGCCCTTACCATGGCTCCTCAGCCCCTCGCCTGTTTCATTTCCTGTACGTTGGTTTCTCCATCCTGTCTTAGTATGTTTTTTTCTCTATTTTTTTTTAATACAGAGTCTTGTCATATAATCCTAGTCAGCCTGGAACTCTTAGCCCTTCTGCATCATGCTCTGCATGCAAGAGTTGCAGGCCTGTAGAGCCAGGTCCATCTTCTGCCTTCTCTTTGAGTAGCTGTTGCTCTACTCAGTGCCCTCAACTTGAGAAACTATTGATGTTTGCTCCATCACCATCCCTAACGCCTGGAGCGTAGCCGTTGTAGGCCAGTGCCAGGTGACTAAACATTCTCCCTTGTTCAGTGCGGGAAATGATTGAAGACCCTAACTCCAATTCCAGATTCTGAGAGTCTCAGAAGTACCCAGTACCTCTCAGAAGTACAGGCACCATTACCCCACCCACGTTCTCTCTCCCTCTGCCTCAACAGTGGATGACTTCGGTGTCGAAATAACACTTCTCTCAACGCCTGTATTCCCGAAAACACAGATCATTTGATTCTGTCAGCAACACAGAACGGTCTTGACACTGTCTATCAACAGAAATGTTGGTCTGCTTTTAATTGTTCTGAGAGTGCTTCATTCATAGCAGGCGGTACCTGGTCTGGAAAGAGAAGCGGTATTAAATAGAATCTACTCTCCATCTCTGTAAATACGGGCAGTGTCCCCGCTTCTCTGCATCTGAATAGCATAGTTAATCATGATGGTCCTGAGGCCACAGTGAGATTGCACATGCACGGCATTTAGCTCAATGCCTGGTGGGGAGAAAGTGTCTGTGGGCTGCTCCAAAGCTGGGAGTGTGCCCCGTGGTGTTCTGTGGCTGCAGAGGAGGAACTGCGTTCAGACACATAGGTGTTGAATAGAAGACAGTTCTCTCTTTCAGTCACCTCTTTCTATCAAGCTATAAAAGAACCACTTATTCGAGGCTTTGCATTAAAACCATGGTTTATGTCCAGGTACTTGGCATTCCTTGCCTTCCTCTGTACCCCACGTGAAAATTCAGGAACCCACGCAGACTAGATTCCCATAAGCTGTGGCATCTGTTAACTGGATTTGCATTCTCCTCTTCCCTAATTTGCCTGCTACATCTCTGTGTGGTCCCTCAGTTCCAGTCTCTGGTCTGCCATGCTCTGGTATTTGTGTCGTGTTCTCCAGAGAAGTACATTAGGTCAGTGGCTCTCAACCTATGGATAATGCCTGCCCTAAGGGGCCAGATGATCCTTTCACACAGATCACATATCAGAGAGCGTGCATATCAGATATTTACATTACGATTCATAGCAGTGGCAGAATGACAGTTATTAAGTAGCAAAGAATTTTATGGCTGGGGGGCCACCGCACATGAGGTACTGTATTAAAGGGTCGCAGTGTTGGGAAGGTTGAGCACCCCTGCAGGCGGTAGGAAAGCAGGTTCTGAGGACTGCCTGTCCCTTCTGGAAGCACATCCAGACATCAAGAGTGGAGGGAGGAAGATTTCCTTTAGTCGCAAGTCCTGCGCAATTACACTAACTTTCTTTTCTTCTCCAGGACCTCCAAATAGAACGAGAGAGGAGTGCATATAACATATCTGGCGGCTGCACCGCCCTCATTGTGCTGTGTCTTCTGGGGAAGCTGTATGTGGCCAATGCTGGGGACAGCAGGTAAGCAAATCATCTCTCTGGTTCTGACCAACTTCCGGTGCCTCTGACAGTGCCTACCTGGTCTTTAGGAATTAAGTGATTGGAAAGAAAGTTATTCTGGTTGGGACTGTGAGAAGAACAAGCTTCCTACATTCTAACAGAAAAGCATTTGGTTGGTTGGTTGGTTGGTTGGTTGGTTGGTTGGTTTTTCGGGACAGGGTTTCCTGTGTAGCCTTGGTTGTCCTGAAACTCACTCTGTAGACCAGACTGGCCTCTAACTCAGATCCGCCTGCCCCTGTCTCCCAAGTGCTGAAATTAAAGGCTAGAAATGCATTTAAGAACAATCACACTGCTATGGAAGAGTGAAAGGCATGTGATGTGTTCATAGCTGCAGCTGGTGTGTGAACCAAAAGCTCATCTGAACCAGGAATGCTCAAATGTTGGTTTTGGCCTTGAAACCTAGTTTTCAGTCAAAGTTTAGCAGAGTCAGGATATTGGAGGGCAGTGAAGGAGAGGGGGATCTGAACAGAGTGAGTGCTTGGAGGGGCCCTGGCACATTCCCCTGCCAACTGTAGCTCCCCACAGTCACTTGGCATTTGCCCTACCCAGGAGCCCAGAAGCTTCTCCTTGTATATGCATTCCTTTAGGGGTTCTGTGTGTGAGTGTGTGTGCGCGCATGTGCACATGTGTGTGCGTGCATGTGTGTGCATGCGTGTTCATGTGTGTGTGTGTGTGTGTGTGTGTGTGTGTGTGTGTGAGAGAGAGAGAGAGAGAGAGAGAGAGAGAGAGAGAAAGAGAGAGAGAGAGACCCTTTGCCTAGCATTGCCAAGGAAGAAAATAAACTTATTCTTTTTCCACCTTAAATAAATGGCGCTTCTCTGACAGTGACCGTTCTTTGGTATCAGTGTGGCTGACTGTGGAATGGGACCTTCCCCTAAAGAATGACTGTTTTGAAAATGGCCAGATTTCTGGACTGTAAACATGGAAGGACGATTCCCTAGCAGTGACTACTGTTGGGATTATATTGTTCCTTTAGGCACTGGGCCACTGATCTGCATTCCTGCCTCTTGAGTCCTTCTCACGCTCCCACCCCACCTCCCTGACACACACACACAGACACACACACACAGGCACACTCATACAGACACACACACACAGGCACACTCATACACACACACACACACACACACACACACACACACACACACTGCTCTTCCTCGTCACTGGTGCCTCTGCAGCTCGAAAGACTAACCGTCTTGACACAGTGAAGAGAGTCACTCTATTCTTTCTCCCATTTACAAAGAGGAGACCCAGCTGAGCGGTCTCCGTTCCTCTTCTCCCAGCAAGGCAGCTATCCCTAACCTTTATCCCTGAAGAATGTAGACAACAAAGGAGAAAGGAGTGCCCAGAAAACAGTTCATGGGTTTAAAGATGGAGTACTCTGAAAGGTCCATTTATTTTGAAAGAATATGTGGATTTTCTGTTTGACACACACGCTGTCTCAGGTTTCAGTGTGAAATTTTGCCCAGTAAATGGCAGGGTATTTTAGATACTGTTTATTTCATGGCTCCTGCTTCCTGTGCCCAGTGAGTTTCACCAGCTCAGATGTCCCAACAATGGATGGAGACATGAATGGGAGCTAATCAGTAGTCAGCAGAGCGTCGTGAGGAAAGAGCTAGCCACCCTAGCCTTACAGGACAAAGCAGGAAGAACAACTAATGTATAAACAGTAGGGCAGAGCTACAGGAAGCCTTGAAGAAATGCCCTTTCTCTTCCATGGCCTACCAGGTTTCTCATTGGTTGAGCCCACCACACTCAAGCCAAAGACAAGGCTGGGGCCAATGGGAAGCAGCCAGCAAGCTCCTCACTTCCTTCCTCCTCTGCATACCCAAGAGTCTTACAGCTTCTGCCCAGAAATCAGTGACTTGCAAATGAGCACATGGTAGCCTCTTGTCCCGTTCTAGATCCTAAACATGTTGAGCGATGGCGAGCAGAGGTGATGGCTGCTTTCTGCTCTCATGGAGACTGGGCCTCCGGCGCACAGTCACATCTTGCCTTTGCGTCCCATTCCCAGTCTGTTGAAGTGAGTTTGCTCCCCTGACCTTCGGCACTAAGAAGTGACTGAGTGACAGTCCAGGCCACAGCCCACCCCTCCTCCTGCCCCAGGTCTCCTGAGGAAGGGTCACCCTCTGGATGACCTCGGGTTCAGAAGTTTACTCCATGTCAGTGTTCGATAGCTTTAGCTCAGATCATCCTTTTTCAAAGCCGTGACTCTTCCCAAGCATCTTGTCTGTTTTTCTAAAAACAATCTGCTTTGGGAGCCAGACTCCTTTATAGCCACCCCTAGCCATGCGACATCTCAGGTGTCCCAGAGACTCCCTGCTCAGGGACCTGCCAGTTCCCAGTGTTTATCTTCTGAGCTATTTTACCATGGGTACTGGTCTCCAGCCCTTGCTCTCCACGTGCATCAATATACTGGTATTGGACTACATGACATCCAGAATTTATGGCTTGCTAAAGGCTAGCCTAGGGGCGTGACACTTTCAGAGAGCAAAGTCGTGCTACTTTAGCCAGTCTTTGTGACATGTCTTCGAGCACTGTGACATCTTCCTTAGAGCCTATTGTGAAGGTTTTAATTTAACCAAGGCCCTGTTTTTCTAAGTGCCCATAAAAGTATGTTTTACATTTATTTCTAATTTTAAAAGCCTAATAAATACTCATTTTCTTAACTAAGTTGTGAGGCCCAGAATAAAAATTACCCTGCAACCCGGGAAGCTGAAATTGTATTTGTGGAACTCAGACCCCAGTGTCCAGACACAAAGTTGGGGTTTGACAGCTAATTGGTTGGGTTTGGTATCCACATGTGGATCATAATTCATAGAGAAGCCTAGAGCAGTGGGAACTGGTATTTTATTAAGCTCACCACATGATCATTTATGGAGCACTTAGGATGTTCCTTCCAGCTCTTTCAAGAATGATAGATACTGGTGTCATCTTAGGCCACCCTCCCCTACTTTACATACTAATGATGCATTGTGAGCTTTTCAGTTTAAAAACATGGTCTTCTTTGGAACGGGGTAAGCATCTTCATCTCTATGAAACTATAGGTTATCTGTCAACAAGCAGTCAGGAATCCAAGACTCAGGTAAAGGAAAAAAAAATGATTAAAGCTGACAGAAAATTCTGGCAACACAGCCTTGATTAATTAAGTGCTAATTTTTTCATTGTTAGATAATGACTGTCATGTGTTTATACTTTAAGTCTTGACAGTTTTTAGGGTGAAAATAAATCTTCATTGTGCGTTCACTACCCTGTAATTACTCACAGAGTAGCGATGAGGAAAGCTTTGATTTGATTGAGGAGCTGCCCGTGGTCTGGGACTGTTTTCTGGGCCACTTATCTGGGTGTCATCTGATTTCCCATCCGGCCCTGTGTTTGCTCCGGGGCTGTCTTCAGGAAACACTGCTGGTTGCGACTGTGGTTTAGCAGTCTTTGAGTCCATAGCTGTCCTCCATGTACAGTGGTGAGTGACTCATCCACGGAGGCCTGGTCCACAGAGGAGGCCAACTTCCTTCTCTTGTTAGCCGAGCTCACCAGCTGTCTAGAAACATGCAGCGACTGCAGGGTACTCAGTTGCGTTACTTCTCCCAGGCAAAGGTCATCAGCTCAATACCTCGGGATCTTAAGGAGCCAGCAGGGAAGCAGATGGTGGGTGGGTTTCTCGCTTTAAGCAAAAATGAGCCGGGAGCATGGAAATGTCATGCGAAGCATTATGCAGGCTGTTACCCATTGTACTTGAATCATCAGCTCCTCGGGTTGGGCTGTTCTTCAGTTCAGGAGGGTGCTGTGGCTCCATCTTAGAAGATGATTTCATTCGGTTTCTAGAGAGCTCAGGCACTAGGGAAGCAGAGCCATGACTTCTTACTTCAAATAATGTCTCAGGGTTTGGCAACTGAGACTAGGCGAGCTCATTCAGATTAAAGAAAGGCATTTAAGAATCATTAACGTCTTGATTTCCATGCTTGCAAGAATTGTAGTAGCAGCATCGGCGAAACAGTTAAGCAAGCACTAGGCACTTGCTTAATACTAGAACAAGGTCGTGTTTAATTCTGTCAATAACAGAGTAAACAGTCGGAATTGTTCATGTCAGAGGCATGCAGTTTATAAGAAGCATTTTTCCCAAGGTCCCCAGATACTGAGGAGTAGAGTTGCTCTGACACCCAAGATTGGAGTAAAAGAACCAGGTTGTCAGGGACGACACCCATCTATCCATCCATGCTCAGACTTGTTTTAACATCTCTAATACAAGAATTTCTAGTTAACATTTCTACTCCCTGTTATTTGTAGGTTAAATACTGACACACTTTACAGTCAGTGGCATCTCAGAGTTTACCCAGAATGGATTTTGGGTATAAGTGAGTGCATAGCTACATTTAGACGCTGGGTTGTTTTAGACTGAGTCTATGTAGCCCAGGCTTGCCTTGATCTCCTCATTCTGGGTGCTGGGATTATGATACTCATGCAGTACCATTCCTAGCTCTTAGAGACTGATGTAAATAGGTCACATTTGTCTTAGTTACTTTTCTATTACTGTGAAAAAAACACCAGGACCAAGGCAACTTCTTAAAGAGTTTATTTGGGAGGTTTTGCAGAGTTAGAGTCCATGGCCATCATGACAAGGAAGTATGGCATCGGGCAAGCATGATGCTGGAGTAGTAACTGAGAACTCACATACTGACCCATAACTAGGAGGCAGAGACAGGAAGTTAATATTGATGTAAGTCTTGAAAACTCCAAGCCTGACCCAGTGACACACCTCTTTCAACAAGGCCACGCCTCCTAGTCCTTCCCAAACAGTTCCACCAGCTGGGCACAAGTATTCAAATATCTGAGGATGGGAAGGGGGGATTCTCACTCAAATCACCCCAGCAGTCATCAAGCAAATACCTTTGAGTGACCCATCCTGTTCCTTTATAGTGTAGAAAAGATGCTTTTCAAAGAGAGAACAGTCAGCTTTCTAAAAGTCACAGAGTTTTGAGATCATTTTAAATGTTGTGTTTTCATTTTAAAGATAGTCTGCTGCAAATAACCTAAGCTGCCCCTCGGCCCGCTATGTGACCATTATAATAAACATTAATCCTATAAAGTCAGACTTTCATTCAGCTATGTTTATGACTTCTTTAAAATGAGTGTCTCCAGGACCTTGAAAGCGACCTCCAAGACTCCTAAGAATATGAGCTTACATACTTGAAATTCTCTTGGAAAAGCTGAAGAGGTCAAGGGAGTATTCACTAATTAGCACCATGCAAGAGTGAGCAACCACTGGACCAGATGTATCCAACCTTTTGACCTTGGCGGGTGATGTGGCCAGTGTTTTGAGAAAAACACAATTTAAAAAAAAAAATAAGTCATATGCAAAAAAAGTCTCACAGGGTTTTAAGTAAGTTGTGCTTGTGTGTTGGCAATGTCCATTGCTCTCCGCGCTGGGTGCTGTCCAAGGGGTATGGTTTGGGTGCATCGTTCTAGCTGCAGCCTGCAAGTCTGGCCAGGATGCTGTCCTTGCAGTTTTTCTTTCATTCCTTTTCAGTGTGCAGGATTTTCCCATTTCACTGAAAGCATTCTCTGTTAGGTCAGAGGTGAATTCCTATAGCAAGTCTGAACTTTCTTGAGGATAGGAGCTAGATATTAAACAAGACTTACATTTCTAAATTCAAAACCAATTACACATCTGTGTGTCTACTCTCACAGGCCTCTCCCCTCTGCTGATGGAAAGATAATGGAACATTATGTAACTGCCTCCAGGGCCCTGGGTACCATAAAGAACCGCTCACTCCTTTTTTATGTGCCTGCATTTCACCAGCAGCCCGGCAGACCCGCCACAGAACTCCTTGCTGCTCATAAGTGTTTGTCTGTCCATGCCTGCCAGCGAGCTTCCCCTTTGATAGGAGCCTTTCTCTGAGTGCAGAAATATACTTGATCTGCTTCCACTGGATGCTTTAAGTCTGCTCTACCTCTCATTTTATTTGACATATACTAAAAAAAAAGACCCAAACAAACAAAAAACAAATAAACAAACAAAAAAACAGAACCAAGGTTAAGCACCATTTTCCACTGTGGAGGTTAAACATGCTGTTTCTGCCTTTTTATCTCTTCAGTGTATCCCAATTAGGCAGAAGAAATGATATAATCAGGTGATCACAAATACACACAGAGAGGCAGACCTCCTCTTTTCCTGTCACAACCCTCCTGTCACAGCCCTTCGGACCACACCAAGGACTCCTGGAGGTAGATGCTCCCTTTCCTCTACCTGTGGTTCCCAGCCAGCAGTAGGACCTAGGAACATGTGGAATACCTGTTCTTGCCATGTCGTAGGCATCCTGCATCAGAAGCCCCAAGGCGGGCAGCCAGCAATCTGTGTTGGAGCAAGTCCTCCACAGGACATGAACGTGTGCTGCTCAAGGTTAAGAGTTGGAACTCGTGTGGCTGGGCGTGGTTGGCCCAACACTGTAATCCCAGCTTTTGGGAGGCTGAGGCAGACAGAGCATGTGTTCAAGAGTTGCCTGGAAATCAGACAAGACTGTTTGAGGAGAAAAATGAACCACTACTCTGTAGTCTACTCAGGGCCTCTGAGAGGATGAGGAAGGGACGGCGATGTCCTCAGGGCTACGGAATGATGGCTCCTCCTGGCTGAGGGCGAGACACGCAATGAGGCAGGCACATGCAGCTGCACAACACATAAGGAGAGCTGCGTCCTCCTTTCCCGCTTTCCCGAAGGGGTGCTGCTACCTGAGGTGCAAGGGCCAGCCCACATCTGTTGTTGGTTGTTTCTACTCTTTACTCTTTTGGGGGCCTGCCCCTCAACTCCCAAATAAATCACACAGAGACTGACTTATCCTTACTTATGAATGCCCAGCCTAAGCTTGCCTTGTTTCAAGCCAGCTTTTCTTAACTTAAATTATCCTGTCTACCTTTTGCCTCTGGGGCTTTGCCTTTCTCTAGTCTATATACCCTACTTCTTATTCCATGGCTGGCCGTTAGCTGGGTGGCTGGCCCCTGTTGTCCTCTCTCCTTCTTTCTTGCTCCTCAATCCTTCCCTCCCGAGTTTCCCCTCCTATTTATTCTCTCTGCCTGCCAGCCCTGCCTATCCTTTCTCCTGCCTTACTATTGGGCATTCAACTCTTTATTAGACCAATCAGGTGTTTTAGACAGGCAAAGTAACACAGCTTCACAGAGTTAAACAAATGCAACATAAAAGAATTCAACCTGTTTTTGCATCATTAAAACAAATGTTCCACTGGGTGGTGGTGGGCGCACCACCTTTAATCCCAGCACTCAGGAGGCAGAGGCAGGTGGATCTCTGTTGAGTTCAAGGCCAGCCTGGTCTACAAGAGCTAGTTCCAGGACAGGCTCCAAACCTGAACAAAAAAAGAGAAACCCTGTTTTGGGGGAAAAAAAAAATGTTCCACAGCATAAAAAATGTGACACATCTTAAAATAATATTCCACAATGCACATCTCCACCCTGTGACTTGGGGTCTCTTTGCAACAGACTGATATTCGGGAGCATAGGTTTAGTCATCCAGAAGTGGAATTAGAATGAAAAAGCCTCCTATGACCCAGCTCCCATGTCAGCCATGATGCCCTAAGCTGGAGTGAGTGAGAAACCACTGTTGCGACCTTGGCTCCAGCTCCCAACCGAGCTATGACTTCAGTAACTTCCCTTTCCTCTTAACCTGCTGGGAGGCTAAGCTGGGAAGACTCATGGTATTTGCAAAAAAGGAGTATTTGCATGTCAAAGTATTAGATGGGGTTATGGAGGCGAGGTGAGCGACCGTTCTATCCCTGGCCCCCAGGGTTGGCAGATTAGAGCCAAAGGAGAATTTTATTACAGCAAAGGATCACGAGATTCTATTTTTGGGTCATGCCAGACCACACCAAGATTAAGGCTAACTAATAAGAGTCTAAAGGGCAGCAGTGCCGGAGAGGGTTGGTTTAACCTAACAAGGTGAAGCATAACCCTAGTCAAGGTAATAGGTAACTTCTTCTACCATCAAGAAGTGGGGGCGAAAGAATGAGAGAGGAAGAGGCCATTCTCAGTGCCTCACTTGAAGATGTCTTTGAGCAGACAGTGAACTCAGTTTGGTCAACGTTGTGATATAGACACCAGAACCCAGGGCAGTCATGGGCTTTCTCAGTCTGTAGAAGTAAGGTACAAACATCACTGCTGTCGATCTATCAGGTAGGCTAAGGATAGAAATAATAGATACCAGACCTCACTGGCTTAAAAATCTAGTGGCCTTGGCCTTGCAGAGATCTGGGCCTTGGCCTGAAAAAGACTGCCACATTAACATTGAACTTCTGAGGGTTTGGGAAGCCTGTCCACCCCTCCAGACTGAAGAGGAGGAGAGCATAGGAGGCCTATCAAGGAAGCCTGGAAGAGGCTTACAACCCTTCGGTGTACAGTGTGTTGGCTAGAATCTAGTCCCATGCTTATACTGACAAGGTTGATGGGAAGTATTGCCTGAATTGTGTACCCAGGCCCCAGGGCAGGGGTTCTCAACCCATGGGTCACGACTCCTTTGGGGATCAAACAACCCTTTCACAGGGGTCACATATCAGATATCCTGCATATCAGATATTTCCATTACTATTCCTAACAGTAGTAAAATTTCAATTATGAAATAGCAACAAAAATAATTTTATAGTTGAGGGTCGCCACAACATGAGGGTTGCAGCATTAAGAAGGTGCACTGCCTAGGGAGCTGACTTCAGTGGACAGTTAGTAATGTGGACCGTGGATCAGTGTTGAGTAGCACCGGTGCCTCTGCCCGGTTGTCGCTGCTTCACTTTCTTTGTTCAGATGCAGCCACAACTTGGGTGTCGCTTTCTAAAGCCCAAGTGCCAGCTCCCTCTTTTGCTGCTTTAACTTCATCACTGTTGATTTTTTTAGAAAAGATGTGAGACCAGCTTCAAACCGTCTAGGGTGGTGAAGGGAACGCTGAGTTATGCCAAGCGCCTTCACTTTGGAGAACGTGAATATGAAAACCCTCCAGTAAACAGCATGCCAAACATCTGTAGAGGAAATTCCCTGGAGAATGCAATGCCTCCTTTATATCAAAGGCTGCAGTCTCCAGGCAGGGCGTGACTATGCGGGAACCTTGACTCCCTTTGTTCTCAAATACATCTGTCATAGCGAGATCAGAGAGCTGTTCAGTTTAATAGTTTAGTCTCCTGTCTACTCTCACACTACAAGTTTTGATATTTTTTAATGAGCTCATTTCTTCTTTTTGATGTCAGCTTTAGTAGAGTCGAAAGAGATGCAAGGAATGGATGATTTATTAATATTCTGGGCTCCGTCTAGAGTTTACTTGTAATAACCCTGCACAGTTTGTACTGGAAAGATGGCTCAGATACGAAAGTGCTGAGTCATGATGACCTGAATCCGGTTCTCCTGAACCCACATAGAAAGCCAGGAGGGGTTAGCACATACCTGTAATCACAGCACTAGGGAGGAAGTAACAGGGAGACCTTTGCGACATTCTGGCTAGAGATCTAGCTGAATCGGTGAGCTCCACATTAAGTGAGAGACAGAGATGCTGTCTCATAAACTGTGGAGAGCTACTGACGAAGTCACTCAGTATTAACTTTTAGCCTTCATTGGGCATGTGTACATATATACAAAATGAATATGTGCGCATGCACACACACAACCACTTGTACACAACCACTTGTACATCTTTGTGCATTTATTAGGAGCCTCAACATGAAGATCAGACATAAACTGAGCAACATTCAACAAATACTTACAAGCCGCGCACCAGCCAGGCTCTGGTGGGGAACCACTGTGTGTGACAGAGGCACACTGGATTCTGTCTTCTTGCGCTGACAGCACAGGATGCAGGCAAGCATCCATTTATGATACTGCAGGAGGCAAATGCAGGTATTCTTTGGGCTTTAATGAAAGGAGGATGCTTTGGGACAAAGCATTTTTGTCATTTTCTTCATTGCCTCTAGTGAAGGGTGTCACCCCGTGGACTGTTGCCAAGGTCAGAACCCATGGTGACAGGGCCTGTTCCTGGTCCTCTTTGCTACATTATTCTGCAGTGTCATTGTGGTTATGAAGAGCGCTTGCAAGCTAGGTTGGCCTTTTGGGTCATCTCGTGCTACAGATGCTTCGGTGAAACCGTACTTGTTTTTATAAATGTAGCTTTTGTTGATATATCATCAGCAGGAAGTAGCATGTGGAGGCCTCAAGTGGTTCGTGGTAAGGTTTCTGATATCTGCCGAACTGTCCTTCCTGGTTGCCATGGGTGGTTTTCAGATGGTTGATGGCTGTAGGAATTTATCTGGGGACCCTTCAACTTTGTCGCTCTTTACAGAAGAAAGGCACCAAACTCCAGCAAATGTGGATTGGGTGTTAGTAGCTAGTGGGTAGGAAGAAAGTCTGCACGCAGCCTTTGTAAGTGAACTGGTGAGGGGGTGGGGGTATAAAGTGCAGTCAAATAGAAAAGTCCAAGTGCTGGAGTGTACAGACATTGGTTCTCAAACCTGCAGAAACCATCCTGTCTTACTGCGCGTGGAAGGTGCCAGTATCTACTCCTCAGAATGCCACACAGGTTGGAGATAATACTCATAAACCCCAGGAAAATGGCCCGTGCTTCAATTCCTTCACTCATTTACCAGATACAGATCGGCCCCTGTGAATTGTCTCTGGCACAGGCAGGAGGACATGGCCATGATCCAAGCAAGCTCTTACAGGTCTGGAATAGGAATAAGCACAGCAGGAAAAGACTGGGTATGTGGGATGGTGGAGATTTCTAAAGAGAAGGGTCAGACAAAGGACTGACTATGCAGGGATTTCGGTGTGGGTTGCAGTTTCACATGGGGCTGGAGGAAAGGTACACCCCAGGAGGAGATGGAGCTCAGAGGAGGACTGAAGGAAATGAGACACCAACCAGACCGAGCATCCGGGATAAAAGCAGGTAACCAGAGAGAAGTGGACCAGGTTAAGACATAGGAGCTAATGAATTAATTCCATTCCAAATGTGCTTGCATGCCTATGTCATATAGCCTGGAAACTACAGATCTGAGTAATAATGATCTCAGAAGCCCTGCTCTTGTGGAGTTTGCATCATCATGTGGGAGAGGAAGGCATAATAAACAAAATAAGGAAGGCATGGAACACATAAAATCATCTCAACGTTATATGCTAACTGGATGCATTTGAAGTGCTCATTCCAAACACCTTCCTGTATGGTAAGCGCTTAGTAAATCATAGTTATGAGTGGTGATTATCAGTATACTTTCTTTTTTTGCATCTACTACAAATAGAAAAGTTTGCCCCTTTAATGTGTCTCAGTTCGCAATTAACGCGTGATGCGAAGTCACATAAATTTTGCATGGTAGAAGAAATGGCTTGAAGTGGCAGGGCTCCATGAACTCCTGAGCTGCTGTAAAGTGTGTGTTAGGGACTTTTCAGATTGCCTTTGCAGCTGCTGTGGACTCCAGTGTAGAGTATCGCTCAGCCAATGTCATTGTCAAATATTGGTGCTGAACCCAAGAACTCTGTTCTTACCCTACCGGATCTGGGCAGCATCCTGAACTCAAGTCAGACCACACCAGTGTTCACGTAACTGGCACACACGTCTCCAGATAGTTTACCGTGCTAATTTATGCTTTGGGGCATGTTGTGCATACTGCAATATTCTTTCAAATTCTTGGATTTTGTGACTTTTTTTTAAATCCAATGTTTGTCGCTAAGTAACACAGAAAGTATTTTTTCTGCAAAGCGCTTTGACCCAGACACACTTCCTTCTCCCTCACCACCAGGCCTTTGGCAGTCACAAAGTTGGGTTTTTTGTGCTTAATGTTTTGTTTTGTTTGGGGCTGGTATTCATTTCTTTGTCTTGAAAGACTTAGCTGTGCGGTCATGGTCACTAATTCCTAGGGAGCTCAGACATGGAGGAGGTGTTCTGTTCATAGGACTGCCCGAAGCTCACACGTGAGGAAGTATTCATAGGAGCCCAGAGCTCACACATGGGAAAGTGTTCATAGGAGCCCAGAGCTCACACATGGGAAAGTGTTCATAGGAGCCAAAGCTCACACATGGGGAATGTTCATAGGAGCCCAGAGCTCACACATGAGGAATGTTCTTAGGAGCCAAAGCTCACACATGGGGAAGTGTTCATAGGAGCCCAGGGCTCCCCAGCCCTCTATTTCGTGCTGTGCTTCATCACTTGGCTGTTGCTAGAATCTCTCCTTGTCCCTTTCAGTGGCATTCTCAGCACAAAAGGAAGTGCAGAGCAGTGACTCCACACACACACATTCGCACACACGCTCGCACGCATGCACACACTCACACACACATTCACACACTCACACACACACGCACGCACACACACACACCCAGACCCAGGCTACCAGGCCTCCCTGCAAAGATTGGATCACCCGGTTGATTTTCACAGAGGTTCTCCCTTGTTTGCTCTTCATGGGATTTCCTGCTTTTCTGTGCCTGGGTGTTTGTGTAGCTTCTACTTTAGTTTATGGTAGTTTGGGGTGGTTTTGTTTGGTTGGTTTTGGTGGGTTTTTGTTTGTTTGTTTGCTTGCTTGTTTGTTTTTTACTTTTTTGCCTTTCTCAGTTATGTTCTTCATGATTCTGAGCAGTCGGGTCAAATTGCTATCTATATGCCAAGGTCCCTTTCCCAAATGTGTATTTGAGCCCTCAGGGCAAATAGGTCATCACTGTGAAATAACGGCTAGACTGTTATACACTTCCTGGACTCTTTATTTAAGTGGGTCCTCACAGCCGACACTCAGTGTAGCAATGGACGAGATCACTCTGGTGAAGCGGGTACACGGTCAAACTGGATTCGGTCTCTGGCCTCAGACACTTGTATTGCTCTGTGACCTTCAACCAAACGCTCAACATCTCCATGCCTTCCTTTATCAGTAAATAAAGTAATAGAAATAACTAAGCAGTAAATAAAGATAACAGAGCCCTTCTCTAGGATAGGCCATCTGAACGATCTGCACCAGGACAGCCATCTTTGCAGTCACAGCCACCAGTAATCTTCCTAAAAGAATGCAAGGGTGTCGCTTACCTCTGCACCTCCTTCAGCCAGAGATCCTGATAGTCAGAGCCTCTCAGAAGTGATGCTGTCACACCAGGGAGCCCTCATGGTACCTTCTGCTAGGCCCAGTCTTGGCAGCAGAGATGTCATTGCATTAAGCCAGGTGTTAATTACTGTTTCGCTACAGCCTCCACAGGCAGTCTCCAGGACCAGCCCACATCTATTTCTCCGGGATCTTTCAGGCTCACTACACTGCAAATGGCCAGCAGTACTTGGCGGAGAGAAATTACACTCATGGTTTTTCTTGCATGTCTGTGCAGTGTGAGGACACATCCATCAAAATGGAGACTGAGCTTGTGCAGAATGTGTCCCAGGATAAGGCAAAAAGAACTTGGGCCACGGTCTTGAAAAGCCAGACAAGCTCCATCCCTCTTTCCCCTTCACATCAGGCGTCTCATAGGCTTTGCACCCTGCTGTGTTCAGTTTCAGGGGCATGAGGACATCTTCCACTAGTGAGACCAGTCTTGGCTCCTCTGAAGCAGTCTGCCCATCATGTCTGTTCCCACACATCTTTGTCTGTCTCTCCAGCTTCTTCACCGTTGCCTCCCTGACCTCCATCAGCTCTCACAAATGACCTCTCTACTTTGCCCTAGCTGATACCCTCTGTATCCAGGGCTCTCCATCCATGCCTGCAATTCCTAGCTATTCCTCTCAGGACAGGCTCCATTGTGTCTTTTCCCATCTGCCCTGCAATCCAGTTAGCTTCCTCACCTCAGCTGCCGGGACGTACAGTGAAGCTGGCTGGCTGTTCTCCAACGGCTTCTGCTCTTGCTTCCCCCGGGCATAAAGACCGTCTTCCGCAGCCCTGTATATACTTAGCACGTGACCACATGGCCATGTTTCAGGCAGAGGATGTGAGCAGAGGGAACCGTAAAAGCTCTTACACACCATGATTCAAAGTGTGTGTGTGTGTGTGTGTGTGACACAGCAAATGATACGTTCAGTACCAGTCCCCAGTATCTGTGAATCTGGGCCTCGTTCGGAAATGGGATCTTTACAAAACCAGTTTAGGTCAAACTGGTTTTAGGTATGCCCTAAATCCAAATAGCTGTCATCTGAGTCCAGTGGCCATGGAAGAGGCATAAGGCGAGGAACACAAGGTGTGCCAGCAACTGCCGTGAACTGAGAGAAGCAGGGGAGGTGCTTCCCTGGAGCCCTCAGAGACCCATGGCTCTGCTGACCCAATTCTAGCCATCTAGTCTCCAGAACCAGGAGGAACGTGATGCCATTGATCTAACCACTAGGTTGTTTTTTTTTAAAAAAAAAAAAGATTTATTCATTTATTATGTATACAACATTCCTTCCATGTATGCTTGCAGGCCAGAAGAGGACACCAGATCTCATTATAGATGGCTGTGAGCCACCATGTGGTTGCTGGGAATTGAACTCAGAACCTCTGGAAGGGCGGTCAGTGCTCTTAACCTCTGAGCCATCTCTCCAGCCCACCACTAGGTTTCTGATGATACATCACACCACCCCCAGGAATCTGCAACACGTATTGCTCTCCTCTTTGCCCCTCTGCAACTAGAAGTTGACAAACCACAGTGGTCTCAAATGTATTTGTTGATATGGGCAAAATGCTTGGCAGCTTCTCCCCTACTCTGTGTGGAACAGAGCTTCCCACAGTGCCCTGAACTAAATGGACATTAAATCCGTTCACGATGAAGATACCCTGTGTTAAGTCATTGGGACTTTTAGGATTTATCTATCCCAGCTGCTAATGCTCTTAACTTATATACTACTTAAGAGCCCTATGGGCAACTGCTCTTAATACACACTCAACTCTTTTTTCTTAGAGGTAGGGTAAGATTGAGACAGTGTCCAACTTCAGGCTGGCCCTGAACTGGTGATAAACGCCCTGCCTCAGCCTTCGAGATCCAGGATCACGCCTGCCCAGTGCTCACACCTGCCCAGTGTAGCCCACAGTTCTTGCTCTTCCTCAGATACTTTTTCCGCATCCTGTCTCTGAGCATCTCACGCAACCTCCTCAACCTTTCAACTGCGTTTCCCCACAGGTCTCACCGCACAGTCATTTCCCACTCCATTGTCTCTCTGTAAAACATCAGATGCCTTCCAGGAGGCATGTGGCATAGCTGGACCCCGTCCCACCGCTCCCGCACCTCATCTCACCGGCTTCTGCCGTGGCACCCGGAACAGCAGCCTTCCTGGTACTGGTTAGCAGGGTGACTGCAATCTTGCTGCCTTTGAGGACTCCCAAGGATTGTGTTGAATGTGGCAGTGGAGGAAGGACTTTCGGTCCTCACATCCCTTCACGACTTCCCAGACCTGTGCCGGCCATTTGTTGTTACCTCTGTTGGAGGTTACTGCGGGAGTCATCATCCCTAAAGGGGGCTGCAGAAGCATTAGTTCATTCTGTCGCAGCCTCTTCCTCTTAGAGTGGCACAGAGCCACAAAGGCCTGCTCTCTGGTGTGCGTGTTAGGGAAAGGCTGGCAATAGAAGGTGGTGGTGGTTCTCCCATTGGAGACTCTGCCTTGGTCAGCTGCCCCTGCTGTGGAAGCGTTTCTGTGAACTACCTCTGGAGAATCTCAGGGCATTGCGGACATGTTTCTTGCATAAACTTAACTCCTAGCTTCCCATATAACTTTATTTTTTATCTTATTGTGTGTGCACATTTATATAATCTCATGCTCAGTCCTTCCTGGAACAAAGTAAGGTGTGAATAAATGAGATACCCTGAAAGACTCACACTTGAAATGCTCAGAACGAAAGGAATTTTCCTTCCCCCAGAGCGTGCCACGGTGTTCCCAGCATTGTCTCAGGACATGGCTTTAGTCATTACTTTCCTTAACACTGTGACCAGACACCTAGCAAAACAAACAGACAACAACAACAGAAAACAAACAAACAAACAAAAACCTAAAATTTATTTTGGCTTACAATTTGGAAGGTGGTGGGGGTCTTGTCGAGGCTGGAGCATAGCTACATGAGCTTACTGGTGTGCCTTGTTCACACTGTGGCAGATTGGGAAACAAGCCTGGAACCGGAAGTGTCTATAACCCGGAAGTCCCGCCCCCAGTGACTCACTGCCTCCAGCTCACGCTCATATCCCCTGAGATTTCCTCAAACTACCGAAGCAGACCATCTTGGGACCAAGTGTTCTGTACCTGAGCCTGTGGGGCACAATGCCACATTTAAACCTTAATACTGACCTAACGAAAGACATAGGGTTATGTAACAATGTCATTCTTTCCTCCCCTCCCCTTCTCTTTCCCCTCTCCTTATCAGCCACAAATCCTGTCAGTAGCCAGTGTATCTTGCCTGGGCTGTGTATTTTAGCTTCATCTGAAGCTGCACACGCAGATCACCCCTTATACCCAGCTGGACAGTCCCCATGAGAGATGAAAAACACAGTGGCTGCAGAACTATGGCCGGCCAGGGTCTTTGGGGGATGAGCATTAGCAGTCTTCGTCAACGGCTCTCCCTCTCCTGTCACCTCCTGTCCTCAGTCCTCTGCAACTACACCAGACCATGCTCTCAAATCTCCCAGGACTGAACTGCTGCTTCCCATTCTGAACTGTGCTCTTCCGTCCTTGCCCTTGAAGTGCACCCAGAATTTTTTTGGGTGTCACCCAGAAAATTCAACATGAGCATCACTTCTTTCGGACCTTTGCTGCCTCCCCAGTGCCTTCGCAGACAGACCCCCCCATTCACTGGTACTTCCATGTGCCATGCTCGGGGCCGACCTTCTCTGAGTCGCTGTTTCGTTTTCACATTCGGCGTAATTGGGGCTCTCTTCTTTCTTCCCTCATGGGCACCCACTCATTTGTGACAGGAGTCAAATCTCGCTTTATACCCCCTCAAAGCTCTTCCAAAAGTAGGCTCAGCTCCTCTCAGAATTGTTTGTGACTAGTATTTCTCCTTGAAACATTTGTGACAGTGTTGGGACCACGCCAGGCTTGTCTGTGGTCTTAAGAGAGCTTGGGCAAGCAGATGCCCTTCGACTTGAGATAGCACTGCTAAGGAAAGGTGCCCAGCTCCACCTGCAGTCTGTCCTAAGATACACCCTGTCATTTAGGCCTCCAAATCCCACCTGGAATACGACGATGCTTCGTGTTGCCTCCATCACATCCCCTTTAGCCTAGCACCGTCTTTCTACTGAACTTGAACAAACGTTCAGCTCTCCCCAGCTCTGTCTGCCACCAGGCTGATTTCTACCCACAACTAAAATAAACCTGGCAAAAAAAAAAAAAAAGATAAACCCCTGTCCCAGAATTGGTTGTTGCACTCATCTGAACTCCATAAAGAACATTCAGGATCCTCCCATCTGGCCCCAGCCCTCCTGTCCAGTCTCCCTCTGCCTGCCCCACCCTTGGGCCAGCACACAGGGTTTGCCCTGCTGCTTGGACACACTGGTGGTCTCCCTACCGTTCAGCCTCCACCCCACACACACATAAATGCTTCTGACTGAATAGCACCCCCTTAGGCTTTCTGGGGGCTCCCATACAAGCTTTGGCCTCAGCATTACTGTGTCCTCCAGGACCTCCTTTCTGAAGTTCCTGCCCACCTCACTAGACAGGCATGTCTCGCCCCTGGGTCATAGAGAAGTGCCTGGCACCCATTAGCGCTTACGGAGTATTTACCACGGGAAAGAAAATGAGGAGAGAAATGGCTTAGCAGTCCTAATTTGATGGGTGAAATTCTTAGTGCGACTGGTGCTTCCATTACGCTCAGGGTCACATGGATCTAATTTGAGTCAGTTTTTATGGTTCAAAATTTCAAATTGCTCTGAAGGTTGAGCCCTTCAGATGCACAAAATGTTTTTCCTCATTGTAGCTTTTGCCCAATGTTTTAGACCGATTTGCTTCCGATTGGTGGCATGTCTCTGTCTAGCCTTGGCAGCCGTGATCTCCACTCTCTAAATTAGGGCATACCTAAATTTGCAGCAATGTTTCCCCTCGGCAATGTAGGACATAAGCCAGGGGAGTTTGGTGTCCCCCGATAACGCCTCCCCACACGCTGGCCCCAGAGTAAGTGGTCTCTCTGGGTATGCACTTTCTCTTTTCCTTCTGGGTCACACCCATTTGTTCTAATTTCGCTATTTTTGTCCCTGGTAATTGTCTGAATGGAAATTCACCGGTTCAACGTCTCCCGCACTACAAATTAAGACTCCTTAGCTTCAGGGAATACATTCCAAGCTTCCCAGTGGATGTCTGAAACCTGGGTCCTACAGGGCCTTGTATAGTCTGGTTTTTTTTCCCTATACTTCATACCTATGAGAAATGTTAGTTCATATGTTGGGCACACTGTAAGATTAACTGAGATGAAATTAATTTTAATAGTATGCTTTCCAATAAACACAGTTTAAAATGGTTGAGTTGTTTCTGGAATTTTCTGTTTAATATTTTGGAGCTTGACTGACCTTGGGTGTCTGAAATTATATTGAAGGTGGACAGCGGTATTAGATTTTTTTTACAAAGGATGGTGACAGTGTGTTCACCACGAGCATGAGGCTGAAGCCAGTGCAAAGAAAAGAAAGTAGCAGCCAGGCTGGCATCCCCAGAGGGAGTAAAATGCTTCTCTGATGTCCTTCAGTCCTCTGGAAGTTGTTCCAACTGCTCAAAAACATCTGGGGAGTGTGGGTGAGACAGGAGGGTCTACCATGAACAGGGGGAGCATAGGAGAATGACTCAGGAGCCCTGAGGTAAGCCCGAGCACAGCTTTCCATCTGGCCTAAGCGCTGACCTCCCCTATCCTGGCTTCTTCATTGCGGAAATGAAACATTGGCACTAATGAGATTAAAAAGCTGAAGGATTTCTGTGAAGAAATGTCATTTACCTCCTCTCTGAGTTATGCACCTCTCATTAATGTTTAATCATCTGTGATAGGTTTTGGAGTCACTGTGGAGATTTTAACTTTCTGTATGTGACAAGTGTTCTCTCTAATTATCTACTGAGAGCAAAGAAACCGGTGGGAAAATGAGCCGAGAACCGGGGAGACGTTGTACCAATTTGTGTTATACTTTTGCCTGCTTTGTCAAGTGCTGAACAATTAGTCTTACCTTGAAAAGCACACTCAAAGCAGGTGAAGTCAACTGCTGTTCCCCACACTGTCCCTGTTCATGCCACTACCCCACCTCCATGCAGCGTTCAGTCCTGGGCTGGCGCTGATCCATTGGACGTTTGTGGAGAGCCGTGCAGCAGGTGGCCGTGTTTTATAGAGGAGGAAGGTTGAGTCTTGTTGAGGTTCAAAGAACCGCCGAAGTCGCAGGTGACAAGTGGAAGCACCAGCTCTCAACCCAGGTCCCACCTGTCTCTCCAGAGTCAGATCCCGTGTGGCTGGGATCAGTCTGTAGACCTAAAAGGACCCGACTTCTTACCTGATCTGGGAGGTGGCATACACTTGAGCTCAAGTAACCCTGCTCCTCATTCCTTCTTGGTGACTTCAGGGACATTGTTTAAAGACTGACATTACTGTATGCATGCAAAGTAAAGATAATAGTTTGTCACCTTGGGTTGCTAAAGAAAAATTAGATGCATGTTATAGCAGGTGTCTTTTGAAAATACAGAACAAAAGCATAAGTTGCTTTGGTTTTGGTTTGCCCTTTTCAGTAAGATGAGCAATTGATTCTGCAAGGGTTTTCAGTTCAAAAGTCTCTCCAGCCTCCGGGCTGGCTTCTCCCCTCGTCATCAGTGTCTTTTCCCTCATCTCTACCGTACGATGTGTCTGTTGTTACATATAGCACACACGTATCATTACAAAGCACATACACACACATATGTATTGTTACATATAGCACATGTGATGATTCAGCCACAATATGGCTGACACTTCCAGGTTCCAGAGCGCCGCACGCACACACGCACGCACGCACGCACGCATGCGCAGGCAAGCCCTCAGGCAGAAGTGCCTAATGGCCCCAGGGAATCTTAAAGGCCCCTGTGTGACCCACGTGCAGCATGGTTGCATCACCTATGTCTGATGGAACTATGTGAGCCCTTCTGCGCATGCGTGAGCTCCGTTATCTGCATATGACATAATCACATCATCCCCCTGTGTGCATGCGCTAGGCAGCCCTTAAAAACTGTAGGTGCCATCTTCAGCTCTCTCTCTGCACACCAACCTCACCAGGCCTGTACACACCCCCAATAAACTCCTAAGCGGGTTTGTTGCATGTTCCGTGTTTCTTTCTCACTTGTGCCAGGTAATTTAAGCACATACACACACGTATATATTGTTACATATAGCACATACACACATATGTATTACATATAGAAAACGCATGTGTTATTACATATACACATATTGTTACATATAGCATGTGTATATATACATTGTTACATGTAGCACATACACACACATATGCATTGTTACATGTATCCGGTGTGGTTATAAATGTTCTTTTCAGCCTCTAGCAGAGTCTGCAATTGAGTGACAGGCCAAGGCTCTGTGCTTCCTGCCTGGTTTTGTGGCTTCCTGAGCATGGGACTGCAGTTTGACTGAGAGGACCCCCGCAGGCGGTAGGAAGTCTTGTCTGCTGGGTCCCCTGTTGCTTCTTTGGTTCTTGCTGACACAGTTTTAGCTCCATAGTACTGAGTCCCCCTGGGCATGCATACCTGCCTAACGTGACCACAAGACAGAGCCCAACTACCAACCTGTAAAACATCTGACCACCGCCTACGATACAAACTCTCTAGAACTTCACTGGTGAGCCAGACACTGGAGGGGGGCAGCTGGAAGTCACTCTGGCATTTTATGGAGTCTAACACAGTGACCCACAGTCGTTAGCACATAACTGTGCAGTGAACTCAGGGCGGGAACTGTGGAGTAGGGGACCAACTGGGTCCACGTGGGAGCCTTTGTCTGTCTGGATCTCTAGGCCAGTTACAGAATTGAGTCCCAGGAGTGACGTGCCCTGCCAGGAGCCGTACCCTTACTTCATGCCAGCCTGTGGTCGTCTTGCATCCCGAAGTTACAGAGTCTTTGCTTTATCAGTGGCTGTGGCTAACAGGCGGAATGTTCACAGATGACGTGGCCTTTGGAGGAGATGGCTCTCATCCGTCCATCCTTTACATGGCATCAGCCACGCCTTCTCAGCCGTGTGTCTCTCCTGACTCACAAAGTGTCCCGGTGCATGCGTGTCTTCAGGAGAGTTCTCCATCCCCATCTGGAGACAGTGAGACGCATGAGCTAGACATAGTCACCTGGTATTTTCTGGCAGAGGACAGAGATCTCTACCCTAACTGTAGAAACCAAACCAACTTTAGGATAGAAATTCAAGTATTCAGGGGTAGGGGTATTTTTAATTTTAATAAGCTCACATATTTTTACCTTATTTCTTGTAGAAAAATCCAAATAGGAAAAAAAATCTATACTCTCATTCCTTCCCAGATTTCTAGAAAGAATTTGAGGTGTTTCTTTCAAGTCTTTTTTGTCACTCATAAACCCCTCCAAGAAACTTATTCCATATACTGTTTTAAGACTGATCTGTCTCTTCATCTGTAAATAACAGGTTATATTGGAAAAGAATCAAGCATGTCAGAAAAAGCATGAAAATTTCTGTTTACTTGTTCTTGCATAATTGTAATATTCTTAGGGTATTCAAAAGACATTCAGAAGCTTTTTGCTTTTGCCGGCTTTTGAGATTTTGGCTGCATGTTCTGTTTTTCTACAACTACCTCGGCCCGCTCTGCTGTGGCTGCTGTCAGATACTTGGGTCGCAAGGCATAGACTTTATTTTCCCTTCCGTGTTCTTTCTAGTCTTCCCTTTGATTTGAAGATCCTGTAACCATTGTGTTTGCTCTGTAGATAAGCTCCAAGTCAATGGACCTAAGTGAGGGGTGCTAGGTAAACTAGTGAAGCTATCTATGGGCTGGGCTGACCATATGGCTAGAGTCCATGTCTACCCCCTCGGAACTAGTGTATGTCTTCTGGCCATTTCTCTCTTTTGTGGGAAAAACAATTTTTAAGAGGTATTCTAAGACATTCCCACACTGTCACTTTGCAGAGAGCAATTTCCTTAGCTGTCAAGTTTCCTGGCTCTGTAAAACCTCTGCCCAATAAGTTACAGAGAGAGAGAGAGACAGAGACAGAGACAAAGACAGACACTGACTTTTCTCCAATGTTTAAAGCTTTAAATAAAATATAGCTAGTATGGAGAATGAGGTAATTTGCAATTATGCAGGTAGAAATATGAAGTGTTTGGGGCTTTGACAAAGAGCATGTCCCGCAGACAAGGTCCAGCAAACAATGATTATGTTAACAAGCTGAGTTTGGGGTTAATTCTCCATAAATATGCATTGTAGCTCATCTTTCAATTTCTTAGATTTGTGAAGACACTTTAGCTACAAATAAACACACAAGCAGTGTAAATACAGAAACACACATGCCGGGACCCCCCTTTGGTGAGAGTGCTGTAGGCGAAGATGAATCATGCTCGTACACTCTGCATCTGTGCGATGCGTGTGAACTTTGAGGCCACCAGACCCCAAGGCAAAAATAGATACCCTTCAAAGGCTTTACAGCTTCCCAGAGCTGTTCATGTGGAAACCAAATGAAGATGCTGGTTCCCATGGCAGAGGCCTCACAGCTACAACAAAGGCTTTTGAGTGACTCCAGTCAAACACAAGGAAAACGTGAACTTTTGTGTTTGAAAGATGTGATTGTAGAGGTTTTTTTTGGGGGGGGGGAGGAGAGAGAGAGAGAGAGAGAGAGAGAGAGAGAGAGAGAGAGAGAGAGCATGCTCACACATATGTATGTGTGGAGGCCAATGTTATTTTCCTCAATCACTGTCCACCATATTTGTTTTCTGGACTGATTCTCACTGAATCTTGGGCCCACTTGCCAATTGTCTAGGCTGGCTAGATAGCTAGTCCCAGGAATCCTCCTGTCTCTGTCTCCAGAGCATTGAACTTTTAGATGACAGATGTGGGCTGGGGATTCAAACTTAGTTCCTCATGCTTGCATTTTACCAAGCTGAGCCATCCTTTCCCTGTTTGCTTATGTTTTTAAGTTGTCATTTTTGATGTTGTTGGGGAATGAACCCGGGACTTTGCATGTGGTAGGTAAACAGCCTGCCACTGAGCTACACCCCCACGCCAGCTATGATTATAATTAGGATTCATCAGGTTATTAGGATTTGGGGGTTTGATTTGTTGTTATTGTTAAGCACTTAGCTCTAAGCACAGCGGTGTAGCCTTCTGAAGGGCGACTCGTCTTTTGCTATGCAACAGATGCCCTGTTGATGCTCCCCTATGATACCCGCTTTCAAATCGCCTGGATCGAGGTTATAAAAATTTGCACATCGAAGCCTCCATCTGCTTTTCTCCTTTGAGGGGGCTTGTGAGTAAGCTCGGCTCTGCCAGTGGGAATAGGATAATTATGTTCTAAGAGCCTCTTGTTCTGTGGAGTGTTTGACTTTATTGGCTGATGTTAACTAGTCAAAATGTAAATTTTAATAAGCCCATGGAGATTGGAGTGCAAAAACATGGGACTTGAGGGATTTTTGAGGGTCGTGCCTTTCCTGAGTGTGTTCTGGAGCAGTGTTGTGGGGAGGAAGGGCGTCCAGTGATGCAGCCAGGGGGACATCCTTCCAGCTTCAACCTTGCCCCCTGGAGACGCACTTGAGATCTGATCTTGGATGGCATGCGTGGGCTTGACTTGCTAACCTGTGTTTTCTTTCAGTGAATTTGCATCTTCCTTGATTTTCATACTCTCTCTTAGTTCTTGTGAAACATATGGGTGTGAGATTATTTTCATTTTATGGTTTGAGGGAAACATGGGAATTTTAAGTAACCCGTTGTCTAGAACTTAAGATTTCTTTCTGAATGTGCTAGTCCACAGTCTCTTTCTCATCCTTTCTTGTGTTCAAACAAATGTGTCCAACCATAGTGTGATCGCTCTCCCATGGAAGCTGAGCTGGGTACAAGTAAACCTAGCGAAGTAAGAAGGCTTTTTTTCCATCTTATCAAAAGTTAAAATTGATTTTATTGATAATGTCCTTCTGTCTTGTACAATCCACACAGGAATAATTCAGATGCACGGCCCAGCTTTATCAGAACATGAGGAGATGTGTTCAATCTCATAGCCAGACAGGACCTATAGGTTCCCATTCTACCAAGGTCTTTTCATAGGACCTCACTCTTGGGGTTTCTGTGTTCTGGCGGTTCCCCCCCTTCCCCACCTCACTTTCTAACTGGATCCATCACAGCCTTAAGTGCTTGTATAAACTCTAGAAGAAATATGGAAGAAATATTTCTTTCTGTCTTCTTTCTCTCTAGGCCCTTGGAGAGATTTATCTTGGCTTTGGTTACATCTTTGCTGACATCACCGTCACCTAGATCCTAGTTAAATGAGATTCTTGCTTAGAAGTCTTAATTTCTTCCCTCCCTTTCCTCTCATCTCTGTAGCTCACAAAAGCCATAGCTCCCACAGGCCCTTGTCGGCTTGTTTCTTGGGAGTTTGCCTTTGAAAGGGGTTGGTTAGTGTTGTGTATTTCTTTTATTTCATTTTGCGGTGCTGAGGATGGAAACAGATCCTTGTGCACGCTAGGCAAACACTCCACATCTGAGCTACTATGTAGCCGGGTGCTCAAGATTTCAACCCTTTCACTACTGCCGCCTTTCCCCAGCACCATCCAGTTAGTGCCCACTGAGACCCAGTTAGTGCCCACCAAGACCCTGTTAGTATCCACTGAGACCTGGTTAGTATCCACTGAGAACTGGTTAGTACCCACTGAGACCCAGTTAGTACCGATTGAGATCTGGTTAGTAGCCATTGAGACCTGGTTAATAGCCACTCAGACCCGGTTAGTACCCACTGAGATCCTGTTAGTAGCCACTGAGATCCAGTTAGTACCCACTGAGATCCTGTTAGTAGCTACTGAGACCAGATTAGTGCCTACCGAGACCTGGTTAGTACCCACTGAGACTCTATTAGTGTCCACTGATACCCGGTTAGTACCCACTGAGCCCAGTTAGTGTTCAGTGAGACCTGGTTCATACCCATTGAGACCTGGTTAGTAGCCATTGAGACCCAATTAGTGCCCACTGAGACCCAGTTAGTGCCCACCAAAATCCAGTTAGTGCCCACCAAGACCCAGTTAGTGCCCACCAAGACCCAGTTAGTGCCCACCAAGACCCAGTTAGTGCCCACCGAGATCCAGTTAGTGCCCACTGAGACCCGGTTAGTACCCACTGAGATCTAGCTACCCACTCTCTTTCCTCCCTTCCTTTTTCCTTACATTTCCCCATAAAACCCTTCACTTGCCCTGTGCACATCATGTGTCACCAGGTCAGTCAAGTCTCAATGTCCCCTAGAGGGAGCCCCTTGTTTATAGAAGGGCCCACCCTTTTCAGGAATTTGCTTCACATCCATTATGCATATTTCATAAAATATTCTTCTATTTAAAAAGCCACCTTATTGTTATGCAAGACATAAATTATTTGCATACAGATTTTAAAATACAATTAAGAAAGAAGACATCACATTCTTGCCACAAAACAGGAAAACTCATTCTTCCTCCTGATATCAAACGGTTCCCGCCGTGACCCTCCCCTGGCCAGCTAGTCCCTCAAGGAAAGACCATTTGTTTCTATCAGATAGACTTAAACCATGAGTCCCTCACTGCGTGTTCTCTGTTCCAAGCCCTCGTAGTTTTCCAGGTCACACCTGACACCTCTCAGAACTAAAAGAACCCATTGCCTCACCTCCAAGAGGCAGTCTTCAAACCTCCTTTTCGCTTCCTGAACATCCTCGCTACAGAGCCGACCACAATTGTCTGATGCATCTAAATAAAGACTTTTAGTTTTGTGAACATTTTTACCATTTTTAATCTGTTTGTTTTTAGTTATCCGACTGCCCATTCTCCATTGCCAACCGAAAATCCTGACCGATTTAGTTGGTTCCTAAAGTTCATGTCAGTCCTGTGCTTGTAGCCTTTGCTTGCACTGGGGGAAGAATTGGGAATGACAGGACTTGGGTGTCTTCAGGGCCCACACACCACAGTGGCTACAGTTTTCTCTGTTTCTCTGACAGCTCGCAAGCCTGTGTTTAATGATCTACACTGACAGTTTTCTCAGACGGGTGTCAAGTTTGCCCTTCATAACTTGTATACTCCAGTGTCATCAGTATTGAAAACCGGGTGTGGCAACCCTGCCTGTCAACTTTGAAATTATTTCTTTCCTGTCTTTCTCTCATTCCCTCCCCCCACGGTGACAGCCCCTTTCTGAGGGGTTTGGAGCCTGCGAGGTCGTCTGTAGAAGTGAGGGGATTGAATCTTTTAATTGCATCATATTCCGTCTCTGTAATGTTTTCATCTGTTGTGGGCCTTAGTTTTAACTTCCATTTGCTTCCACCCTCATCCTGACAGAGAAAGGAGAAAATAAACTGGGCCCGCATTGTCATTCTTCCGAATACACCTCTGCCCTCCAGCATCCAATTAGTCTCTTCTTCAATCACTTTAATTTTTCAGATAAGTGTTGCGTTCTTCTTGTCAGTAATGAAGACGCAACACCGGACTCTTCTTAACTGCGGTTTTATTCAGGCCCTTAAAATAATCTTCTCATCCTTTGTTACCTTTCGCAACCTCTCGCCCCAGGGAAAAGCCAGTCTGCAGCTTAAATAACCTCTGGGTAGCCAACCCCAGCAAGCCACGTGGGAGATGCAGATAGGTCCAGAAACACGGAAGCAAGCCAGATCTTAGCGTTAGCCATATATGGAGTTGTTACACATCTGAGAGCATTCACCTTTGGAAAGGTGGAAGGTGGGAATCAGCGCCACCTGTAAGGCGTGACTCTCTACAGATAAGACTAAAGAAGGTCATTTGTGTGGTCCCTGCCGTGTCTGTAAGGACACGTCTGTTCTCGGCCTTACCTTGTGAACATTTTCGTTAGGCTGGTATTACTGTATCCTTGGCCAGTTTCTCCTTAGAAGCGGTGCAGTCTTTAGACAACCCCATGCTAACGTTCTGAGTGATTGCACATGGGGAAGATATATTGCCTGGAACATAGTTCTTCACGTGTAAATGTCAGAGTCTCCTGTGTGTGGAGCATTCCCACTAGGAAAGCATTAGGGCAACAGCATTCTGCAGAGAGGAGTGGAAACTCGGCCTGGCTTCTGGAAGGTCAAGGAAGAAACAAAGACCTGTGAAGCTGAGGCCTAGAAACATTTAATTTTCAAAAGTATTCTGTGTCTTGCCTGTCAAAAACCAAGAATAGAACAGGGAAATACATGGATGGGGTAAGGTAGAGGAACATACATTATAGATGATAAATTCATTCCTTAAATCCCAATCCAGGAGTGTGCCAGACTGAGGCAGACTGGGACCTCCCGGTACCTTTTGTCTAAATTAAAATCACTTCCAGGGTATAGGACCAGAATTGCCCATCCTGGTGATAGAGAATTGTCCCAGAGAAAGAAGAGACCCACACATGAAATGAGGTAGGACAAGAAAACCTCCAAGCTTTGCATCAGCAGTGGTGGCAGCAGATAGCAGGCACATGTATATGTAAACCCTCTGACCTGACAACCCCGAAGAGAATAGTCCAGGTGAAGGAGAAAGAAGAAAGAGGAAGGACAGCCTGGCCTCTCCCAAGCAGCCCCATCCGCAGTCTCAACTCCCATTGTTTCTACTTCTGCATCTCGGAAAAGACAATTCAATCAGAGAGCAGCCTGGCAGAGCCTTTTCCCAGAAGGGAATAATCTTGATCTCTCATCCCATGAGGCTTCAGGAGTAGGAGATAAGGGTCCAGGCAGTGAAACCCACTGTGTAAGCTGTGGGGCAACCAAGTGCACGGAGCCCTGACTCTGACCCACACTTGGGAGGAGGGTAAGGAGATGTTAGGCCATTCCTCCCAGCTCCATGTGGTAGTCATTATACAACACCCGATCTTGCCATGATACCTGTTAGTATGCTGAAAATGCTCGGAAGAGAAACACTCATATTCTGTAAGGAAGAGTTTGCCAGTCGATGAGAAAGAAGAGGAGCAAGCAATAGAGCCAGCCACTCTGTCCTTCCCTGTTCTCACATGTGTTCATTCTAGGCTGTGTTTTGCTCCTTTTTCCTACCTGCGTTTCCTGGAGCGTGTGTTTGAAGCCCAGAATTTGTTGTTGTTGTTGTTGTTATTTTATTTCTTATTTTGTTTGTTTCTTTTTGAAATTGTCTTTCTGTGTAATCCTGGTATCATGGAACTTACTATGTAGATCAGCCTGGCTTCAAACTCACTGAGATCCATCTGCCTCTGCCTCCCAAGTGCTAGGATCAAAGATGTCTGGCACCAAGCTTACCTGGTCAAACCCATAGTTTTATCTACTGTGTAGACATGAATTTTCCCAAATCTTTTTCTAGCCTTGACCTCATTCCTGGGCACCGGCTCCACCTTTCGAACTGTGCATTCGCTAGCCCTTCCACCTGGCTTCAGCCTTGTGCCCTGGGTAACACATGCCCAGAATACACTGTCCCCTCCGCTCCAGCCTGGCCAGCCTTCCCTGCCCCTGCGAAGCATGGCATCAACTTCCAGCTGAGAATTAACATGGCCTGGGGCCTTTTCTTCTTCACTTCCCACACTAAGGGAAAAAAAGTTACATATGTTATCTCTTAGGGTTTGTGTTTTCCAGACATCCACCTGTCTTATTTCTTATTAGGCATCCTCAAGAACCTTGGGTAAATTATGGGTTGTGTGGGCAGCAGGAAAAAGAAGTTTGGTATGGTAACATTTTATATCTGTTAGTTAAAATAGAATTTAAAATTGCAGATATGCTTGGGAAAATGCTGGAAACTCTAACAGTATTATTAATATTGATGTGGATTTTTAGAGCTATTGAATGAGGAAAGCAGGAATGTCCCTTTCTCCCCTCTGGATCATCCGTCTTTGAGCTTGTGAGGTAATCTCAACACACAGATGGAAATAAGAATGGAGATCATCATACTGTATTGTCATTAGATTTCTGAGGAAGACCACAAAATCGGTTTGTTCTTCCTTCATATAGTTCTTTAAGACCCCAACTATGGACAGTTAACATTGTACGCAAATCAATAAAACTCCAAATAATTGATTGTTCTGTTTGACTTTTACAAACGAGTTTCCTTCAATGAGTTATTCAGCATCACTGAAAAGCGATAACAGAGGTTTTGTTTTGCCTTTCCATAACTACTTATTTAATTCAAAGAGAGAGGTGGTGTCCTTTTTCAAGAGAGGGGAGGGGAGTTGGAGAAGATGAGTCTCAGAGTATCTAACCTACTTTCCCAGCATGCTTCATAGTTTGAAGTCGTTTTTAGATTCTAATCCCCGATTGCTTTCAACTCCAACCCCAGCCATCTCCAAAACCCAGCTGAATGGGTAATGTCGGCGGGTGAGAGATGCTTTCCTTGAGGCTCTGCTAAGTCTGGGGTGACTGTCAGTAAGCAGAACCAGAGGGAGGCCCCACAGAGCTGGCTGCCAGTGTGACCTGGCTGCGGGCAACACTCTTCCTGCTGGGTCGAGCATGTGCTTTGTCTGCAGTGGGGGCTTCCGGTGGTAAAGAAAATGCCCCATTCGCTGTCAGCTACAGGCTAGATCTAATTGTTTACCAATCTAGCTTTGCCTTCAAGTAGCCAGTACTTGGTTTATAGTATCATACGGAAATAAGAGTGAAAGACAGCCCCACGCCAAAATTCTTGTCAAATGAATATAGTAAACAGAGTTGTTGACCTGAAGAATTACAGGGATAGACAGCCATGACTTCTGTTGGATGTGTAGTATGAAGACCAAGAAACTCAGCTTTTTTCCACTGCACTGTTTTCCTGGAGTGATTTAAATAACAGTTCCACTTGTTTGTCTCCCTCTGAGCCTGAAGAACTAACTGGTCACCCACAGTTCTCTGTGAACAAAACCATTTCAAACGTGTGACAGAGGATGCAAGCCGTTCGCCACTTCTTTACTTCGGGGGGGGGGGCAAGATTGACAGAATTGCTTTAATGTCCCTGGGAATATCTATTTTCCACCCCTTGAGCTTTTTATTCCTCCTCTTGGTCTCTCCAGTTGCTTCCATGGCATGGCCTTTTAAAAGTAAAGAGGCCAGAGACGGACACAAATCTAACAAGGGCGCGACTAGTGCCGGGTATCACTAGGATATTGCTTCCGGATCTGCATGTCACACCTGCCTTGACACATTCACGGTGAGCTGTTTGTAACCACAGGTAGAGAGGGCCATGAGCACTAGTAACATATTCATAAAGAAATTTCAGTACACGTGTTCATTATTCCACCATTCACAGAGGCAACAAGAAAAGGAGGGAACAAGAGAAGGACTCAAATGTCTATCAAATAATAAATGGTTAAGCAAAATATGGCATAGTCTTACAATAGCTGTGCACAGCCATGAGAAGGAATAAAGCTGGGATACATGCTGTATTACAAATGCACCTTGAAAACATACATTTGATGAATATAACTGTTAATAAAAGCCACATATTTGGGCCGGAGTGATGGCTCGGTGGTTAAGACCACCTGCTGCTCCGCCAGAGGTCCTGAGTTCAATTCCCAGCAGCTACTTGGTGGCTCACAACCATCTACAATAGGATCAGATGCCATCTTCTGGCCTGCTGGCGTCCATACAGAGCACTTATACACAAATAAATAAAGTTTTTTAAAACACCACATATTATACAAGCCCATTTATATCATATGTCCTGAATTCATCAATCCATGGAGACAGAAAGTAGATTAGTGGTAGAGATAGGGGAAATGAAGAGTGGTTTCTAATCCCTACAAAGAATGACGTCTTGGGGTTGGGATAAAAATGTCCTAGAAATTAAAAAATGGCGGTAGTGACTCAATCATGTGAATACACACAAAAAAAAATCTACTGAAATATATATATTTCACCAGGTGGATTCCATAGATTCAAACACAGCAAACTACTCCAAAGTTGATAAACAAGGGAACCTTTGGCTTTTTCTAATATTCCACCATGAAAACTTTAAGGCCAGGAGGCTTTCTGCCCACTCTGGAAAATTTTGTGCCTGTGCATTGGATTTACATGTTACTGCTGTAGCAAATGTTTGGATAGAGGAGCTGAATGGTAACTTTGAGAAATTATTCTGGGTGGTATGGACACAGTCTGGGTGGTTTGTGGGAGGAAAAATAGCAAAGAACATGGCTTAGTTATCCCACTATGACTGACCTCTTATTCATGCGGCTCCAGAACGCTCCCCCGTCCATTTCTTAGGGGCTTGCTTTCTGAAGAACCTGTGTGTTGGAGGATTTTGTAAATGAGTCGCTTTATCTGCACACGTCTTTAGTAGCCATTCTGAAAATGGAATGACTAGGAATACACCCAAACCAGTTCTCAGCTACTGAGATGATTTTTTTTCCTTCTGCTATTTTTGGCACCTCTAATTAGCGTGTGCAGCCTGGCTGTCCTCTGGCAGGGGCAACCCCGGCTGGTTCTGTCAGCTGCCCTGCTTTTTCTCCCAGCAACAAATCTCTGAATGCTTCTGAAGAGATGGCCAGCCACTCCTGCCACACCGCTACAAGGTCTGGTGCATCTGGCCAGAATGGATGCCTCCCTGTCATCCCTTGGAATTGATCTACACTTGTCAAAAAGGCTTTTCCAAATGGTTTCTCTTTGTCACCTTGTACTGGCTTTTCTCCTCCATTCTGGAAATGTATGGTTTAATGTTGCGTTTCAAATCACTTTCCGCTGGAAAGTGTGTAATGGAATCAGGGCGTCCTGTGAATACTCTAAACAGAGTCAGAGATGCCTTTCGTTTGTGGTTCTGCCTTCCAAGGGGACTGGTGACAGCAGTGAAATTGTATCTGGGCCCTGCTCGGTAATGGATTCCTTGTCCCCTTTGATTTAAGGTGGGCACTAAGGGTGGCTTCTGAATTTGCTTTTATTTATTAGAATCTAAATTGCAGTGATTACCACCTCCTGAGAAGGGGCAACTAAAGCACTCATAGGCATCTCTCTACCCCACTAGTGCCAGGCTTCCTTCCCAGAGAGCTGCATTGTAGAACTGGTAAGCACACAAGAGTCCCCAAGCCCCACCCCTTCCTTTCAAGACAAGGATGCCTAGACTCTCAGAGAGACACTTCAGTGAACAAGGTAAGGATATTCTGCTCTCCAGACCAAGGTTGTTTTCATCTCAGCACACAGCCTCATCACCACCAGTCACTCACAGCTAAGTTCATTGAGCTGGAAGAGGAGCTGACTGTCAGCCTTTGTCTCCAGCCTGTTGGGTGATGCTCTGGTATCAAAATGCATTGGAACTTCCTATGTGCACTGTCGGGATTTACAACACAGCCAGGCCTTGTGGTGCAGACCTGCAAACCCAGCTACTCACGAGGCCAAGGCTGAAGGATGGCAAATGCAATGAGAGCTTGGATAGCAGAGTAAATTCCAGGCTAGCTTGGGCAGCTTAACAGGACCTTCTCTCAGAACACATACAAAATTAAAATGTGCTGGAGTGTGGCTTCATGGTCAACGCTCTTGCCTTACATCTGGAGGCCCCGGGTTCAATCCCCAGTGCCGCCACCGCCGCCACCACAGCTGCCACAGCAAAGACACGCATGGGGACAGGCAGGCTGCATCCGGTAGAGCCTTCCTCCACTCCAGCTCCACGGGCACATTCAGGTACACACATGGGAGGGTTGGAGGATTGCATGGTGAACAGCAGGAGTGAAACTCTGTCCCACCAGGATTCCTTCAGACCTCAGACTGTGGCATTTGGCTCTGATGTCCAGCAACCCCCATGGGCAGAGAGGAGGAAGCCAAGTATGACAAATCAACGCAATTTGGTTTGGATTGTAACTTCAGTTCCAACTTGATCCTTGTCCTCTGTCCTGCTTGGAGGGTTCTAATGCCTCTTGCTCTGTGGAAACTGGACTCCTAGATACTTTTGCCTTCTTCTTGGACCCAACCAACAGCCTGGCTATTTTTGACTCCTTTCCCATTCCTATTCTGTAGAGAAATGTCTTCTAAGTTGGCCGTGTGCGCACATGTGCGTGTGTGTGCACGCGCATGCACTTAGACAAAGCCTTGTCTTGAAGCTGACAAGCAGTGTACTTAACTGTTCCTTGCCACACTTATTTGTAGAATCATTTGATTGTCAGCTGGGGGCAGGGACAGTGTATGACTTTAACCTGAGGGGCTGGGAGGTGACACTCTGGAATGCGCTCTGCCAGCAGGCACAACAGCAGCTCCTGGCCTTCTCCGCACGTCAGAGAGCCCATCGAAGGACCCCTGTATCTGCCCTACCTGATTCTCCCAGTCTCCTCTATGAATTCTCAACTTGCTTGGGCTTCCTTTAGTCGGAAGCTTTTATTCTTGTTATTGCTTATTAGGAGGTCTACAACTGACCAGCACAACTTCCCAGTGAAGACAAGATTAAACCCTTGATCTTGATGGAGACAAGATCAAACCTGATGGGCTCCTGGGAGGTGAGGGGCTGCTGTCCTGTGGGTGGCACACACCTAGTGTAGAGTCACCCCTCAGTGCCACTGGGCTGGGCCCTGGTCACCCCCCACAATATATCCAAATCTGAGCAGTGCAAGTCCCTTATGTGTAAGCTTGCGCACATCCTCTGCGTCCTTGAAATCCCTACACTATCTATGATACCTAAATGGTATTTAAACAGCTGCTGTGCTCTGTTGTCTAGGGGATGAATAATGACAAGGAAAGTATGTTACAGTGTGGACATATCTCCCCCACACACCAAACATTTGCTATCCACAGTAGACTGGATCTCTGGATATAGAACTTACGGATACTCTATAGGAGGCCAACTGTGTGTGGTGAGTTTGCTTGCCCTGGAGCAGGAGAACAGGCTCTAAGCTGAAAAAGTGGAATTTGCTGTGTGTGACCTCCCAGTAAGAATATCCCTCACAAACCCTTAGTCCTAGAGGTCCCTATGGGCAGGAGTAGCAGGAATTGAGCAGGAAGATGCTTTCTTGTGTTTTCCTTTATTTGCATTATCAAGGAAACTTCTCTGTTTCCTTGTGGAAACACTGGATAAATGCTTCTGTGAAGCCATTGGATAAACCACACATGGATACTTGCTCCAGTGCCCTTAGATGCCCGAGAGGGATTTGAATCAGGTCAGGACAGACCCCTCAGGCTGTGAAGTCAGGACAGGAGAACCCCTCTTGGCTAACACTGAGAGCCAGACATCAGCAAATCCTCACCAGTTAGACTTTCAAGCGCTCTCTTTGGACTTTTCTTTTCTTTTAGCTCTTACCAGTTCTGAACCCACTCTTGAGAGTTCTCCTAAAACCCAGTGATAGAAAAGAGTCAGACATTTCTAGGTTTGACCAATTCATATTTTTTGACTTTGAGCTTCTCATTTGATAGCTCTTGAGAAATTCTTTCTCATTTATGTCTAAATGCCAGGTAATGTGAGGTGAGTAGTTGGGCCACTGGACAGAACCTGTGGACTGGTGCCTGCAGCACCCAGGTCCTGGAGACTGGTAGTTTTGAAAGATGAGTTAATATGAAGATGGACTTCAGCAATATGCCATCAAATCTGAGCAGAGACCGTCCTCTCTGAATTTACAAAAGGACCACATTCCCTCTTGCAGTCTAATAAAGGACAATTAGCCGTTTAGCCCATCTCCATGTCTTTCTCCCATCTCATCAGATGCAATTATGTAGTGTCCAGCTGCTAGAGGCCACTGTCGTCAACAAGACTTTATTCACTAAATAAAATCCTGCAGGTAACTTAGGCCACTCACAGTCTTCCGCTGGGTGATGCCCAGCCTGGCACCAGCTGGGGGTCTTCCAGCTGATACACAAAGAGCTGACCACTAGCTGAATGGATGCTCAGAGGCCAGGAGCTCAGAACTAAAGGGTCCTGCCACTCTTTTGAGAAGGGGCTGGAGTGAAGGGTGGGAGCCGGAAGACTGGGAGTGGCAAAGGATGGATTGGTTCCGAAAAGAATCTGAGTTCCACCAGGCTCAGAGTCTGGGGTTGCAGGAGCAGGGCCTTGACTGGTGCTTAGAAGCCACTATGCACCAACTTGGGCACCAAGGCTGGGCAGAAGAGCCTTCCAGGTCAAGCCTCTACAGTTGCCTGTGGCTGGGCCTGAAGGGTCACATATGAGGCTTTAGCCTGGAATCAGACTATCTCTCTCCCTCCATATGTAGATATGTGTGTGTATATATATATACACATATGGAGATATATATGGAGAAGTGTATGCATAGTTTCTGTTGTCACAAAACACAAGTATACATGTATTACTCATCAGCTTGCTTTTCCTGCTTACTTTATCAGAGCTACCTCTGGGTCATAAAACATATACTTCATTCTTTAAAAAAAAAATGACTCTGTCCAGATCATTGCATTCACCATTTGCTCTTATGGCATTCAGGCTGTTTCCAGTCTTGGACGCAAGAAGGAACATCGATGCTTGAATTCTTCTCTTTGCATCCTGTGCACGGTCTTTGAATTTGGGGGCCTATATTCCCCCAAAGTGAGCTGGCTGAACCACTGAATGTGTGACTCTTCATTTCAATAGTTCTTGTATATGTAACCATTCCATTCATTGTTAGAATGGCTGTTCTCACCCTTTGAGAATGACTAATACCAATTTGTGCGTGCATTTCAGCACTACCTTGACTTTAATATGCATTTTCCCAGCCTCTTGAGAATACACCATCTTTTCATGTATTTAGCCAATGTTTGAAATGTCTGTTCTGTATGTTGCCTGATCCACTTTCATTAGGACTTATTCTGTCTTGTTTTTCTTTTCTTTTGCTGGATTACCAAATGTCTTCTGGGGCTTTTGTGGGTCCCACTCTGAGGAGAAACATCACAGTCACACTGACGTGAGATTTAACAGCCCTGACTGTGATCTCCCTACGGGAAATCATAAAATTAAATGACTGTTTGAAACGAATGCCCCAGATCCCCTTCTTGTTCCCTTGAAGGGACTAGCTAAATAATTTTCACTCAGAAAAGTAGTAAAAGGTGGGTGTTTTTCATTCCAAACTATTACCTTGGAAGATTGAAGACAAGGGACTTTTCAGAGCCTGGTCTCTAAACTAGAGATTCCCTGTGGAGTAAATCACCTTTATCCTTTCATGTGGCTAGTGCTGGGAGGGATGATATCTAAAAAACTACTCAGTTGACTCATAAGAACTTAATATGAGCTCTGGTCATTCGACATGCCCTAAGCAACACCGTCCGCACTGCGGTGAAACACAGATTCAGCTGCGTCTCCGAATAAAACGCTAACCTTAACATCGGGGAACATGTTGAAGGACCACTCCCTCTCTGTACAGGGTAGAAATCTCCAGAAATTTCTCACTTATTTCTGCTAAATGGAAAGGGTAAATGGAATATCATTTAAAATCTGACCTGAGCAATAGCCACGGCTTCAGGCCTGAGGCTCTAGAGGAAACAAAAAAGGCCTAGCTCTCCTTGGCCTTCATTGCTGCCTCAGCGTTTGTTCTGTTTTGATTTTGATTTTTTTCCTCAAGGAAATCACCCTGTAAATAATGAAGAAGATACAGAAATGGAGAGCCTGGGATGAAAGAAAGTCGCTTTAATCCAGGCATCCTCTGCTTTATCGATGGTTGAAGATGAGATTTGCAGGTCTTCGCGCCCACTCTGGCCCCTTCGAGAGCCCTCTCCTTGTGTTGTCCTAGGGCCCTGGAGGCCAGCACTCCAGCGCATTAATCCCAAGGATCAGCGGGATAAAAGAGAGAGAAAGAGATCAAAGGGAAGCCACGCATTACATAGGAAGGGCACCACGAGAACAGGATGGTTGGCAGCCACGCACTTTAATCTATGGGTGCCTCATAAAGGCAGAATGTGGTAGGTAGTTCAAACAGAAGTGAAGACGTGTGTGTGTGTGTGTGTGTGTGTGTGTGTGTGTGTGTGTGTGTGTGTACAGAGTGGAATCTGGATGTGACTGCCTACTCAAGGAAGTAATAGGCGAGGCTTACAGTAGTTACGCTGGGATGAATGCAGATACTCATGTGGTGTTTAAAACTTACAGATGTTTGCGTAGGGAAAAACTGCCAGCCTCACTACTTTCTGCCTCAGGAAAAGATAGCCCTGCCTCACTCCCCCGCACCCCTAGTCCTTCAAGTCTCTTCTCAGTGGTGAGCGCCTTGTAGCCTGCCCTCTTCTCATGAAATCCATTGGGAAGATGTACAGATTTTATACGTCCTGTTATATTTTTATCTATTTTGTGTATCATGCACGTGCACACAGGTGGAGCATGCCATAGCACACAGGGAGAGGTCAAAGGACAACTTTCTAGAGTCAGAAATCCAGTGTGGATCATCGGGGTTGGAAGCAAGCAGCTTGTGACGTGGTGAGCCACATCACTGCTCAGGCTGTACACAATGAGTAATGTTCTCCCAAAGGAAACCCTGGTTAGAACTTTGTGTGTGGATATGTCCGCCCAAGCCCACATCCCTGTCTGGTTATGTAGTCGCTCATCCCTCAGCAGACAGCTGTGTCTGTCATCTGTCACAGGCCAGGCACTGGGCCCTAGAGACTCAGAGAAAGTGGCCCAGCTCTGCCTGGAAAATACCTTCGGTGTAGTTAGAAACATCGCCGAAACCAACAAATTGCATTCGGTACTGGCAAGGGCTGAGACACCGCTAGGCATGGGACGACCTTCTGCGGGGGTCACAGAGAAAGGGCACGGAAGGTATCTCAGGAGGACAGTGGGAGGCGTTCTGAGTCGACTTAGCGCGGAGTAGGTGGGCCATTGGGAGAGGTGAGAGGAACAGAAAGAGTGAGGTAAACGCTAGAAATAGAGGCAGGAACCAGATGGTGGGAGAAAAGGGAAATGCCAGGGAAGGGAGGAGATGGGACGTGATCACAGTAAAGCCCCGACACTGCCTTGTGAACCAGGTGTGGTGGCATGCGCCTGCAGCCCCAGCACTTCAGAGGCCAAGGCAAGATCATGAGTTGGAAGTTTATGATCTTACTGAGTGTCACAGCAAGACCTTATATACACACTGGCGTGCGCGCACACATACACACACACACACACACGCCCACCACCTCTCTGTGGCATGTTTTATCTTATTCTTGTGTGCAATAGAATAGTGATGGCAAAGGCTGGGAAGGATGGGGCAGGTGGAGGAGGATGGGGATATGGGTAAAGCAAGACAGGAGTCTGCTCTTGTGTTCTGTAACATAGTAGGTACGTGTGCTTCAGGACAGTGCATACTCAACATGACTAGTAAAAATAATTGTGAGTGGGCCTGGCATAGTGGGGCACAGCTTTAGCCTCAGCATTGAGAAGGCACAGGCAAGTAGGTGTGTGTGAGTTCCTGTGAGCCTGGTCTACATACTGAGTTCCAAGACAGCAAGGACTACATAGAAAGACCCTATCTCAAGAGAAAGAGAAACAGAGAGAGACAGAGAGAGAATTGTGATGTTCCCCTCAGAAAGAAGCAATAGGTGTTAGAGCTAGTAGATCTGCCAGTTAACCTGTAATTTCCACATATTATTTATAGATGTTTATTATCATATCCCATAAATGTACATATTTACTTTGTTAATTTAAAAAAAATACACTTGTACCCATGGGTAAGTGGGCAGAACTGGTGTTTTAGGGTTTCAGTTGCTGTGAAGAGACACCATGACCACAGCAACTTTTATAAAGGAAAACATTCAATTTGAGTGGCTTACAGTTCAGAGGTTCAGTCCATTATCATCATGGTGGGACATGGCGGCGTGCAGGCAGACGTGGTGCTGGAGAAAGCTAAGAGTCCTACATGAGGAAGGTAATAGGAAGTGGTCTGAGGCACTTGGCATGACTTGAGCATATATGAGACTTCAAAGCCAGCCTCCACAATGACATATTTCCTCCAAACAAAACCACACCTATTCCAACCTCCTAGTACTGCCGCTCCCTTTGGGAGTCATTTTCTTTCTAACCACCACATTGGTGATCACACAGAACCCCACTATCAGGAGAATCCCACATTTGTTTTAATACCCTGATCTTGCCATCTTGAATTTTTCAGTTCTCTGTGTGTGTGTGTGTGTACGTGTACATGCATGTTTGTATGTATATATGTACATGTGTTCATGTTGAAACCAGAAGTCAATGCCTGGTTTCATCCTCAACTGCTTTCCATCTTTCTTGCTTTTTTATTTCTGTTTTACGTATATGGATGTTTTACTTACATCTTTATCTGCATATTGAAAGTGGGTGGCAGATCCTCTGGACTGGAGTTACAGACCTTTGAGAACCTCAGTGTGGGTGCTAGGACTCGCTCAAACCTGAGTCCTCTGGAAGAGTAGTCATTGCTCCTAACTGCTGGGCCATCTCTCCAGCCCCTCCATCTTATTTTTTGAGGCTGGGTATCTCACGGAAACTCAGCGATTTGACTGACCAGCCAGGCCCCTTAGATCTTCCTGTCCCTACCTCCCCAGCTCTGGGATGACAGATTCGCACTGCAGTGCTGGCTCTTCCACACGGATGCTGAGGACCAGACTCAGACCCTCAGACTTTTGTGGCAAGAACTTTACTGATGGAGCCATTTGCCCAGCCCCAAGTTTCCAATCTTTAAACGAGGGGTGCTGTGGTTATATTTTGCACTTGGCTCTGAAGTTATAAAGCCGGTTCTGCCTACAATTGCCTGATGCTGTGTGCAGTACTGGAATTATAACACTGCTTCCGTCAGGCATGATTGTTATAAGAACTTACAGGCTAGCATGGGAGATAGACGGGGTTACACATGTGATCTCTTTTGTACAGAGGCACATTGCCGGCAATAAGAAAATGGAAAAGAGTCTTGCCTAGCCTTAGGGCAAAAAGCAAGGAAACGAAATTACCTGTGGGGTAAGGGCAGTCCCTAGAGTCAGGAGAGATGTAAAAAAAAAAATGAAACTAGAAAGAGGAGGGCCTAAGAGCCAAGGTTGGGATCAGATGCTACCAGGGCTTTCAGAACAGTGACATGTCCTGTAGAGATCCTGTAGAACAGTGGTTCTCAACCTTCCTAAGGTTGTGACCCTCTAACACAGCTCCTCATGTTGTGGTGACCTCCAACCAAAAAATTATTTTGTTGCTGCTTCATAACCATAATTTTGCGACTGTTAGGAATCTTCATGTGATATCTGATATGTGCCCACCCCAAAAGGGGTCACGACCTTCAGGTTGGGGACCACTGCTGTAGATGTGTTGGCAGCGGCTGGATGGACAGGGAGTGTAGACGTAAATTCAGCACTGTTTGAGAGAACAGCGGGAAGGAGGAAGTAGAGACCTTGAGACTAGTCGCCATTAAATGCAGAAACTATGGTTCAGTAGAAGAGGGCAGTCTCAGGTCAGCTTCGGACTGACAGAACGTTGTTTGGTTGGCTTTGAGTTGATTTTGTGTGGTTTTTCAGCACTCTTTTGAGCATGGTTTTACACTGTGGAAAGATAATCAAAATCTAGGAATGGAGATAGTGATGTTGGCGGGGTGGGGGTGGCGGGGCAGAGACAGGACTGAGGCGGTCCATCACGGGCAGACTAGCCACGGAACTGAAGAAAACATGCTAGTGGGAGCTGGCGAATTTCCCATTGGAGGACTCTCTTATCTGCAATGTCAAGTCTATTGATACTTCACTGAACAGCAGCTACCTGCTGGTCCTCTCTCGTCTCCCTGACCAAGGAAACTCCTGGGACTTCCTTCACTTGCTTTTTAAGTCAACAAATAGTCACGAGGTACCCGCTATGTGGCCGGCACCGTGGTCAGTTTAGAATAAGAGAGAACAAGATGGACTAGACCCTGATCTCCTGAGATTTAGGTTCTGAGTCCCTAACCTGGGAAGTCACACTGGCTCCTCCCAGGATGCAGGTAAGGGAGATACACTGATGGCACCAGACCTTCCCCTCTGGGGAATCTCTGACACCCAAACATATCCTACTGTTCCTTATCTCCTATTGTTCGTTACCTTTTCCTCTCGTATCTGACTCTCTTAGTACCACAATCAGTTGAATCTGGGGCTCAGGTGGAAAAGAGAAGTTAGTCAGAGTAACAAAATTAAGCAACATTTGGAAAACGCAAGCTGAGGGAGGCATCGCATAGCATCTTTCACGCCGACCTCCAGGACCCCAGGCTCTGCTGGCTGCTTTGAGATGAGGCCCTAAGCTGTGCTGCCTGACCCACTTCCACCCACCATGGTCTCCAAATTTCTCTACCCTCCGTCAGATCCCTTGCTCATTATGGTAGCTGTTTCCCTCAATAAGTAAGATTAAGATAAAGTGTGCACAGTAATGTATAGTCAGTTGTAAATGGTGGAGGGGTTGAGTGCATTTAAAATGATTGCTAGTTTTTGCTAAGAAGAAATTGTTATCACATTTTAGGTAGTAAGGAAAATGATAAAAAAAAATTTAAAAAAATGGAGAGATCTTCCCAGAATTAGCTTCCCTGACTTTTCTTATTTCCCTATTTTTTTCTAGAGTCATAAATTCTCTAAGAAGTCCAATATTTTTGTTGTCCCAAGCTGTACCCCTCTACCAGTTCCTACAATGGTAGCCAGCGGGACACAGGTGGCAAGAAATAAAGGATGGGGGTCATGGTCCATAAAGCCACTCATGATGATTGTTTTGGAGACAGAGAGTGACTCCCCAAGGGCATCTTGGTTGAAGAAGTCTGCAAGGTATTCTCTAGAGCTCAGCAAGATGCTTGTCAGACTCCTGGATCTTCACTCAGAACCATGCCAGAAAGTCTGGGGATGTGGTCCAGGGGTAGAGCCTGCCTAGCACATACAAGGCCCTGAGTTCAACCCCTAGTACCATAGTATAAAATGACCTTCGTCAGGTCTGAGGTCTCTCTGGCCCCCATGAGTGCCAAGGAGCTGTGAGGTTGGTACAAAATGCAATTCCCCAAAGCCACTTTTATTTGTCATAAAAGCAGCCACTTTCAGCCACCGCCACCCACTAATAAGGGACTGTGGAGAACCAGAACCGCTTTGGTGAGTTGGGATTATGTATGTCCCATGATAGAGTGGTTGCCGACTTCTTATGAGGCTTCGGTTCCTTTAACAGCGAAAGGTCTAAGCACAGGGGACAAGAAACACCAAAGACCCAGGAAAGGCATTGCCCACTTATTGGTCCTACAACCTTGCTTTAGACATCTGCTTTGGGGGGGGGGGGGCTGCTCTCCCTAGTACTTGAGTGGGTGGTAGTTCTTGGGCAAACTTTTTGGAATGTATGAATTTTATGAACCTTAAGATGGTAAGAGCAACTCTTTTTAGACCCCAGGATATAAACCTAGAAACTCTAGTCTAGGCCAGAAGTGCCTAGCTCCTAACGTGTTTATGAACCGCTTGGGAATCTAGTTACCATGACAGTTCTGATAAGAAGCCTGGAATAGAACCTGGGACTCTGCATTTCCTCCGTGCTCCCAAGGGAGATCAGTGCTGCTGCTCACTGGTCCCTGGAGTTCCCAAGAGTCCGGCTTTGCACCGCCTGGTACCTTAGATACTAGCCCCATCAGACTTCTCAAGTTAAATGGCAGTATAAATGTGGTTCCCATTGGAGCACTGGTCCGAGCTCCCAAGACCCAGATGAAGAGCAGAAGGAGGGAGAACATGCGCGAGGAAGTCAGGACTGCGAGGGGTGCGCCCACCCACGGAGACGGTGGGACTGATCTAATGGGAGCTCACCAAGGCCAGCTGGACTGGGAGTGATGGAGCATGTGATCAAACCGGACTCTCTAAATGTGGCTGTCAATGAGGGCTGACTGAGAAGCCAATGATAATGACACCAGATTTTGATTCTACTGCTTGTACTGACTTTTTGGGAACCTAGTCTGTTTGGATGCACACCTTCCTAGACCTTGGACTTTCCATAGGGCAGGGCACCCTGACTTCTCTTAGGACTGGTTAGGGAGGGGGGAGGGGGGAGGGAAATGGGAGGATGGGAGGAGGTGGAAATTTTTAATAATTAAATAAATAAAAATGTGGTTCCCAGGCTGCCGGTTAGCCACAGGTCAAATGCCTGGCACACGCGTTGGGCTGGGAGCAGCTGAGTTGTATCACGGAGAGAGCACTACTGTGTTCGCACAAGGTTCAACTGGACAAACTGGGTCAGAGTGACAGTTATTACAACACTCGTTTGTTTATTCATTCGTCTGTTTAATCCTTCAACATTTGCTATGTGTAGAGTTGGATGCTTATTGCCAGGGCATTAAGGCAATGGGTCCAGGTAGCAGCAAAAGAAATGTCATCCTTTGCTAACTATAGAACTCAGTACTTTGGAACAGAGATGCCCCCAACATGGCAAGGGATCCAGAGATGGTGTTAGTGAACCCGCTGGGCAGGTGGGTGGCAGGAGGCATCTTGCCTGGTTTGTCAGTGGCTCTCACGGAGGCTTGGTGCATTATTTTTCCCGTTCCAGGGCCATAATCATCAGAAATGGAGAAGTCATCCCCATGTCTTCGGAATTCACCCCTGAGACCGAGCGGCAGCGACTTCAGTACCTGGTAAGAGTCACGTGGTCTGGCAGAGGGTAGTGATGGTGGGGGTGGTGTCAGAGCTGTTTGACAGGGACACACTTCTGTGACAGGAGAGCAGCCCCACCACAGCCAAACGACATATGGTATTAACTCCCCCCCCCACACCTTCTGGATCACACATCCTGGCTGTGTGTGACGACACACCCCACCTCCGGGAACTATTATTGCAGCTAACTTGACTCCCATCTGCAGCCCTCTACACTCAGTATGCTCTGCTTCTTCCAGTGGGGTCACCGTGCAGAACCCAGGGGTCATTCTGAGAAGTGCAGAGCCTCCTTCCTTGGCCAGCAACTCAGATGAGCTCCTGCAGGTCTCACCGTCAGTCCCGTTACCAGAAGGAGCCTCTTCCCATAGCAGCTGAAATCCCCATGACATGCCACACAACTTCACACTCAAACAGGCAGGCTCAGGACCCTTGGGTACGATGCAGGTGTCAGAAAACCTGTTTCTACATTGAAATGAACTCTGCCTGTAGACGATCCTCTTGGGGGTGAAATAGTGGGAGGTCTTAGAAGACCTATGCTCCCCTTCAAAATCAAAGTGTTATGAAAAGCAGAGTGAAAATCCCTTCCTGGTCCTCGAACTCCAGAAACAAGATGTTGGGCATCAAAGTAAGTCTTAGATAAAAGTAACTTTGGGCCATCCCAAGTCCCTGGCTACTTTGGGGGCTAAAGTCTCTGGGAACCAGCACAGTGGGTAGAGATCTGTGGAGAAAAATGTTTTCCTGCGAGATAAGAAAACTGCAGTTAGTGCCCCCGCCCTTCAGCTCTATGAACAGACTGATCTGGGCTGCTCACAGTTTTCCCTATGTGTCTTAGCAATGTAGATAGTTGTGGGGGGCAAGGAGGGGGTACCGAGCATTTCATTATTTTATAGCGTGTGTGCGTGTGTGTGTGTGTGTGTGTATGAGCACACTTGATTCAAAGGACAACTTGTAAGAGTCAGTTTTATCTTCCTAGCATGTGGGTTCCAGAGATTGGACCCAGGTCATCTAGGTTGGCAGCAAGTGCCTTTACTGCTGTACCATGGCTGGCAAGATTAAATTCCTGTGGCTGATTTAGAAAGTAGCCCTGTCCCTTCACTCAATTCCCCAGGGATTGATTTAGGCTCTAACTCTACAACATCACTGTTACTATTGACAAGGCATATGTAATAGCAGGAATCCCAGACTAGCATAAAATATGTGATTTATCTTCTGCCCAGTTTGTGTTTTATTTGGTTGGTTGTTTTAAGAGGTTGTCAAGACAGCTCAGGCCAGCCACAGGCTTGCATTATCCCCTATCCCCAGTACCTTCAACTCCGTATTCGTTGCCAGTCTTGTTTTTATACCACAACACTCCAACAAAAGCAACTCAGTGAAGCAAGGGTTTTGTCTTGACTCACAGTTCCAGCGGGCAGTGCATCATAGTGAGGAAGTCCCAGGGGCAGGAGCTTGCTCCACAGTCAGGGAGCAGAGGGAGGTGATTGGTAGAGCTCTGGTCTCTTTCTACATTTTATTCTGTCCATCAATAAAAGAATGTCTTCCTACTCAGCCAGCCTAATCTACTAAATTCCTCACACACACGCACACGCCCATTGGTTTGTCTCCAAGTGATTCTAAATCCCATCAAGTTGACAGAGTAACCATCACAGCCTCTCTCCAAGAACTGGGACAGGAGGTGTAACCCTGATTTCTAATGTTGCCGTCCTGCATTTGTGGTAGAATGTTCTTGAAACTACCAGTGATGGAGCTCAACTTTTTCTTTTTCTTTGGTTCTCTGAGAAAGTGTAGATGCTTGACTCGAGTCCCAGCTTTGCTAGTCCCTAACTGGATGGCTTTGTCCAGGTCTCCTGACCTTTCTAGACCTTGATAAGTCAACTGTGAAATGTAGCACTCAACAGGAGGGTCACCAAAGGCCTCTGAGATACAAAAGTCATTCCCAGGCCAGTTTATACCAGCTGGCCTCTCTGACACCTGTGTGGCTCTTCTGTCACCCAAGGCCATGAAATGATCTCAGCATAGACCTTGTCATTTTCACCTAAAGCTCTGAGGTACCTTCCGTGCAGAGAACGCAGCCAGACTTGCTGGCCAATTCAAATCCCCATCTGGTTCCCCAACACCATCTTCCTGTGGCTACTACCTCCCATACCCCACCTCCCCAACCCACTTCAGCCAGATCACTACCTAGCCGCGTCAACTCATGCCAGCCACCATCTCTCTGACCTACAACCCTTTGGAAATTTACTCTGTTTAGATTTCTTTCTGTCTCTGCCAGAAGAATGCCCCCTCATCCTTTGAGATGCCAGCTCAAGAGATACTTCCCTTCTGGGAAGTATCCTCTTCCTCCCAGGGAGTCAACCCCCAGTGATGGTATGGAGGTATATAGAGGCCTGCAATGTGGCTTTCAGGGTGTTTGTTTGTTTGTTTGTTTGTTCCCCCCCCCCCCGGATGTCTAGCTTTCTCTCCAGATTGAGTTCTCAAAGGCTCAGCTTAATCACCTCACTGCTGAATTCAACCTAGCGGCTGCTGGCACAATGCAGGCTTGGAGTGGGTGTGAATGAAAGAATGCTGCTGGGTCAGCTTTCCACTGCCCTCCTGTGCATATACCAGCAGAGTAGGAGGCATTTGTGTCTGTCCCTCCATAGCCCCACACTGAAATCCACTTCCTGCTGGAGGCAATGGATAATAAAAAGTTAATTTCTTGTGCTTTTCAATGTTTAAGTAATATGTTTTCCTTGTTAAAAAAGGACATGGGTGCTCAATTCTAAGAGAGGCTAGAACGGCTGAAGTTATCTGGGGAGTGGGGAGAAGATGCATGTGGCTCTGTGTGGTTTCCACAAGTCACGCCATTGATCGCAAATCATCAGTTACGGGGATAGGAAAACTCAGAAGGCCTTGTAGGGATTAAGCAAAATGATGTACACAGAGTTCCTTTGTGTTACCCAGTTCTCATTTAGCTCTTGTTTGATGAATTGAAGTCTTGCTCCTTCAAATATGCCTTCGTCTATCTTGGTCATTAAGACAAAATGCCATCAAATAGCTGGTTTATAAACAACAGAAATGTATTTCTCACATGCTGGAGGCTGTGAAGTCTGGAATAAAGGCCCTGGAAGTTTCAGTGTTTAGCAAAGGCTCCCATCCTGCTTCATAGAAAGGCATTTTTTTCCTTCTTCATATGACAAAGATGTTCTTGGAAGCCTCCTTGTCCCATCCTTGAGCTGTAATCACGCCCACACACATGGCCTTACCTTCCAGATATCATCACAGAAGGATTTGGCTCCAACATATGAAATTTGAAGGTTTATAAAAATTCATTCTAAAGCAAAATCCTGCTGGCCTGAGATCTATTTTGCCCTGCTTTACTTAGCACCCACTTCTGATGTTGCTAAGATGAAGGGATATTTTGGAGTCTGCCTTGACCAATCAGTGTGGATTCTATTAGTCTGCAAAGTAGGGCCAAATGCTCAGTTTCTAAAAGATGAGGACACCATCTTCTTAATCCTTCAGCAGGTAGATAGGAGGAGTGAACACAATCCGAATCTAAACCACCCTGGTAGCCCAGTCTCTTATCCCTTCAAGTTTAGAAACACATGCTCAGAAATGACTTTCTCTGGCCAGAATAATCACACAGTGTGACTGTTTGTAGGGAAGCAATTTAGGTTAAAATATTCAGAATGTAACATGAAATCTTCATGACAAAATGTTTGTTAGAATAGGAGGTCGTTAATGTAAAGTTTTGAAAATAGGATCAAGTATAAGAGGTAAGTCGCCTGAGTGTGGAGTGGACTGTATTAGTCCGGCCCAGGAATGACCTGTGTTACCTCAGTCCTCCATCGTAACTTGTTCGGAAATGGCAACAAAAAGCAACCCCCTTGGCAATATAAACCGTGGACCTTCTTCTTCATCTTACGACGTGGCTCTGCCCACTTACAAACTCCTCACAGTTCAATACACCTCAGTCAAAATGCAGCCAATATATCTAATTTTCCAAACAGTGTAGCTAAGCCTGGCCCAACTTCAACATGCCCGGTGCATGCACACTGGCTCACAGTATAGGGAACTCATCCAGCAAGCTGAGCGAGGTGGCACACGTCTGTAATCCCAGCACTCAGGAGGCAGAGGCAGGAGAATCCCTGTAAACCAAGGCCAATCTGGGCTACCTAGTCAGGCTCTGTCTCAAAAAACAATAAACACTTAAGTCATCAGCAGTCTGATTTGTGATATAATAAAGTGCTGGCTATCTTACTAATTTTATTGTGTGCGCTACTAAAAGTAAAAGTGGAGCTGTTTGTTATATAGGTACACTTTATGCTATCATGGAGTCAAAAAAAATCATTAAATCCAACCATTGTCACCCAGGGACCATCTGTGCGTGAACCGTCTTATGGTTTTAATTGCAAGCGCTTCTCCTGATTTTTTGACCATCCATTCCCCTGATCTAATTAAGAACGGTTGGCACAATGATGGTTGGAGTATCCTTTTCCCTCGCATGAGCTCACCCAGTGATGGAAGATCAGGCATCTTCTTTATTCTTAGGGCAAATCGAATTTTATGTTCATATTGTGTGAAGAGATATTTATGATAGAATTAGCAGACCATCTAGGCCCTTGGCTACTTGCTTGGGGTAGCTGTCTGCAGTCCCCAGGCTCTCTGGCCGAGAGAAATAGATAATGAGCTGTTGAGAGTAGGGAGGGTGGCCAGGGCCCTTTGTGGTCTGCAGTGGAGGAAGATGGTCTTGTATGCACAGTCTGGATGCTTAGGGAGGGTGGCCAGGGCCCTTTGTGGTCTGCAGTGGTGGAAGATGGTCTTGTATGCACAGTCTGGATGCTTAGGGAGGGTGGCCAGGGCCCTTTGTGGTCTGCAGTGGTGGAAGATGGTCTTGTATGCACAGTCTAGATGCTTAGGGAGGATGGCCAGAGCCCTTTGTGACCTGTAGTGGAGGGGAATGGTCTTGCATGCACGGTCCGGATGCTTAGGGAGGGTGGCCAGGGCCCTTTGTGGTCTGCAGTGGAGGGGAATGGTCTTGCATGCACGGTCCGGATGCTTAGGGAGGGTGGCCAGGGCCCTTTGTGGTCTGCAGTGGAGGGGAATGGTCTTGCATGCACGGTCCGGATGCTTAGGGATCACGGAGCTGAAGGCCAATTGTAAGACAACGTGCCAGGCGTGTGAATTTTGTTTGGTCTTACATCCTGACCTCAAAGGCTCTTCACACGGCTCTTGGGCAACATGAACTTTGTCTCATAGGTTCCCCAATGGAGGTGACTAATAGCGCGGGCTTGTGGGTCTGGTGTGTTCCACAGAAAACGACAGGTGTGTGTATGATAAAGGCATCAGGGGCCCCGTGTTCTTACCCCAGCTGCCAGGGAGACCTGATGAGCCTTCAGGCGGTGGTTCTTCCATAGCTGTTTGTTTATAGGTTGGTTTGTTTGTAGGTTGGTTTTTAATGGATTGAAATAAATACTTAAGGGAGTCCATGAAGCTAACCATGTTCTGAGAGAGTCAAAGCCTAGCTAGGTGAGAAGGGGGTTTGGCTACTGGATATTCCTCAGCAGAACTGAGTACTCTGTGGTGGCAGCCTCTAGAAAACCGCCCCGCCTTCACTTCAAGGGGCAACTAGAAATGAATCACCCTCGGGGGACCTCAGATCCCCTGAGATACAGAGAGGAGGCTCCATTCTGCCTTGACGTCTTTATAATCTCTGGTTTGATTACATTAAGATATGCTGGTATCATCAAACCTTCCAGCAGAACGCTCTGTCCTTGCAGAGTAACCCGCTGTCTGCAGCTGGTTTTAATCAAAGACAATGTGCAGACAAGGTGAAAGTGGGCTTCGGATACATATTTGATACACGCAAGTCAATAGACAGATAACCCTCCTCCATCACAAGTCCGGCATTATCTGAGGTGACTGTGGTGTCTTGGGTACCCCAGCCCCGCTCCAGCCTGGTCCCCTTTGTCTGCCATCTCTCTGGTGCTGCTGGGCTTGGGAAGGTTTCCAGTGAAGAGTGTCATGCCTCTGAGCTTCTGGAGGTTTTCTATGCTCAAGAGTTGTCACAAAAATAGTCCTTAGGGCTGAACCTGCTTTTAAGACAGGGGTCTCTAACACAGTGGATCTAGATCGCAACCCGTTTGGCAGTCAAACAACCCTTCCACAAGGGGTCACATATCAGATCTCCTGTATATCAAATATTTACATTAAGATTCATAACAGTGGCAAAATTGCAGTTATGAAGTTGCAACAAAAATAATTTTATGGTTGTTGGTGGGGTCACCTTAACATGAGAAACTGTATTAAAGGGTCAGAGCATTAGAAAGGTTGAGAAACACTGCTCTAATGGGAAATTCGAGTGTGCTTCTGAGTAAAAATGGCAGATATCCCACTTCGCCTTGACAGCAGTGATTCAACCTGGTAACCTGGGCTTTGTTATTGTTGTCGTTGTTGTTGTCTCCCTCTGATTGTGCTACAGCAGCGTGTATGGATTCAGGGAGCGGGAGGACGCCACTCTAATTCCAGCGTCCTTGACAGTTTAACTTTGTCTCATGAAATCGCGTGTAAGTTTTGTATTTCCTAACTAAACAGTGGCAGGTTAAAAACCCCTGTAGCCTGTTTTCTATTTTGTTTAGGTTCCAGGGACTATGTTGTAATTGTGACCATTTCTTGAAATCCACAAATGCCAAGCAGAATTTTATCCGTTCTCAATCCAGCCATAACTTATGTGTACGAGCTTGGTTCTCGTCAGTTTGAGGTGTGGATACGGTCACATACGTGACGCCACTCACATGACGGTGTCGGAACACAGTCCTCATCGTCCCCCTTGCTTGAGACCAGGCATCTTCTTCATTGTTTTTCCATTCCATGTGTCAGGCTAGTGAGCCCTTGAGCTTCCAGGGATCCCCCTGCCACCAACTTCTCCCTGTAGGAATGCCAGGGTCATAGATGCCAGGGTTAGTCATCTGGGTTGTGTGTGTGTGTGTGTGTGTGTGTGTGTGTGTGTGGTGGCAGGGTTCTAGGATTTCAAGCCCATGTCCTCATACTTATATAGCAACTTCTTTCTTTCTTTCTTCCTTTCTTCCTTTCTTTCCTTCCTTCCTTCTTCCTTCCCTCCCTCCCTCCCTCCCTCCCTCCTTCCTTTCTTCCTTCCTTCCTTTCTTTCTTTCTTTCAATCCACTGGATCAACTCCCCCACCTCATTTTGAGGTCTTTAGTTTTTAAAACAGGGTCTCACTGTACAGTCTTGACTACCTGGAACTCACTATGTAGACGAGGCTAGCCTTGTCTCACAAGAAATCTATCTGCCTCTGCCTCCCCAGAGGTGACAGTAAAGATGTACCTGGACACTTTGAGATTTTTAAGGATAAACTATGGCTAAAAATTCCTCATAAGAGAATCTAACACATACATATTAAATGTGAAATCAACCCCCTCCCTTCACTCACAAACCAAAATAATGAGGTGGCTAGCCTTAACTCGGGAAGAGCCTTCTCATCCAGCTGTAGCAAGAGTGCCCATGATCCCCAACGGTCTAACTAACATTGTGCGTTTCATTTCACTTCTGACCTTAGATTTTCTATCATAATAAAAAATAGTCTTGGATTTACTGTTTCCAGTCCTCGTCTTGCGTAGTCTGATGAGAATTTTTCCCTCTAAGGGCAAGAAAAAAGAGATGATTCAGCTGGGGTTTTTTTGTTGTTGTTGTTTTGTTTTGTTTGTTATAAGGAAACAAAAGATTTCTGGTAGTCAGTGACATTCTGCCTTTCAAATTTTGAGAGGTCTGGATACATTTTGAATTAATCTCAGAGCTGTAGTTGGACATATCAGAGCACAGTCTGTGATAGAAATATGCCATCTTATTTGATACGTAAGCATCTTGACTCCCTGTATCCTGCTGAGAGGAATGGAAACGGAAGGCCCTCTCTAAGAAGGGTTTGGCAGCCACTCCTGAACCAGAGCTATGCCATGGTCCAACAGCTGCGTTCTTAGGTTTCCACCTCAAAATGTTCACAGAAACACAGACTGCAGATTGAGTCCAAACTGGGGCCTGTCCAACTGCCCACGGAAAAGGGAATGAGCGCGTAAATTGTGGCTTCATCCCAACATGAAATGTTACATGACGCTGAGAATGAAAATAATTATGGCTGTATACAGCATGATGGATGGCAAAGACTTTCCTGCCCCTGCCCCACAGTGTCGGGGATGGAACCTAGGGCTTCCAACATCTAAGACCTCTATCACCAACCTATGTCTTCAGACCTAATTTGTGACTAAGGGGCCTACAAGAAAGTATAAAAATGGGGTTCGGGAGATGCCTTAGTGAGTCGCTGCACTGACTGAGCAAGCTTGAGGATCTGAGTTCAAATCCCTAGAATCCACATAAAAGCCAGGTGTGACCACACCCCCAGAATGGTGGAGCCAAAAACGGGAGATTGTTGGCATTTGGTGAGTGCCAACTCATTCCTGCCAGTGAGGTTAAGTCTCTGCAGATCAAAGGAGGGACACCAAGTGTTGGAGCCCAAGGGTGGTACAGACAAAACTTCTCATTTTTATTATTAAGGCAAGCCAGACGTGAGGTGATGTGTACAGTTAGCTTAAACAGACCTAAGTACAGTGAGGGAACACGCCTGGTGCTATGTCTTATGAATATCATCTTTGACCTTGAGAAAAGGAGCAAGTATGTTCCTCCCAGGCCTTTGCCTTTCCCGCAGAGATCTCGTGGACATGCCAGGGCAGCCCCTTCCATGTCCTTGCTTTCAAGTGCATTCACTTGTGATAGTTTATGCAATTCTCTCTGGAAGGCCACCTTGTGGGATGAGCTTTCTGCACTCTTGCCCAGCCACAGTTCCCGGTGGGTTCACAGCTTTCTTACACCGGCTCCACAGGTCAGCGAGAGACCCTGTCTCAGAGGAATAAAGGGGAGAAGGATAATAGAATCGGTCCTTGTCCTCTGGCCCCCATACATGTACACATAGGCACATGCATACATACACACTTCATACATGACACATACGCATGCACACTACACAAGTGTAACTGCAAAGACAACTAAAGCCAATCTAGAAGTTGGAACAGTCCTTCCCTCTGGGGTAGCCATGGGATTGTGTAGCTGTAATTACAGAGCAAGGGGCCGCTAAGGGGCTGGGAATGTTCCTTTTTAAGTGCTAGCTACATGGGTATGTTCAGTTTGTGAACGATTCTCACCTTGTAAATATGTAATAAGCCCTTTGCAATGTATATTATACTTCACTGAAGCGTTTTAGGTAATTGTGCCTTTTGTTCAACTGTACATTGTATTTTTTAGGAAGAGCTTTTCGGCACCCCTCAGGAAGCCTGTCCCCTCTTTGTTCTGCACCATGCTCTCTTAGGGACACCTCTCAGTCTCCTCCAAATGTAGAGCTGTGCTCTACGCTTCTTACAGAGGCAGCCTGCACTGGCGCAGGGCTCTTGCTTCCACAGCCCTTCAGCACCTCTCAGAGCCTCCCTGACATCCCCTCTCTCCACCGTGGAAGTCCACAGTCTCACCTTAGCCTCTGGCTGTAATGGCCATTGGGCTGGTAAAAGCCTTCCTGAATCTCCCTCTGCGATGTGAGCTCTAAGCAGCAGGGCCTCTGTGGTTCTTATGCAAATTTCTTTGACTGGATATCTCACTCCAAACCTGACACAGTGTCCTTTTTCCTGACACCACTCACTAGCCAGTTGGCCACAAAGTAGCAAAAGAAAATATCATCCCATAGCAGAAGGAAAAGGGGAAAGTACATTATATTTTAGCAGGCCGTTTTGAGTAGCCTCAAGAACCACTGTCTCTCCACTGGAAGCCTAGAGTCCAATTCTTAGCCTTTGAATATAACCTTGGGATCTAGGTTGCCTATTCTGGCTTCTATTTCTTCTTCTCTGACAAAGTTCTCCAAGTTCCACTCAGCCCGTGTAAGCATCTCTCAGTCCTGTGTGCTGAGATGAGACTGCATAAATATTCCTAACATGTGAATATTGAAATACTATCATCAAAGAGAAAGATACAAAATATATTCAGCATATCAAATAAATATGGAATGTTCAGGAAGATGTCCCGAGATTTTTGTTTGTGAGTGGACATAGGTCCTATATGCTTCATCCCACGTTAAATTTGATCCACATTTTTTTGATTTGGTTTGGTCTTGGTTTGTTTTTGAGACAGGGTTACTTTCTGTAGCCTTGGCTGTCCTAGAACTTATTATGTAGGTAGACCAGGCTAACCTCGAACTCACAGAGATCCGCCTGCCTCTGCCTCCCAAGTGCTGGGATTAAAGACATGCCGCACCACACCCAGCAAGTTAGCATCTTATGAAATGTGCCTTAAGGGAAAAAACTGTAGTGATGCCTGCATGTTTATGAACTGCCCAGGTATGGGAAGAGGAGTAAACCATGCCAAAAATTATTCAGGATTCTTACAATTTAAGAGCCAGGAAGTCATTAAGTTTTATTGCTTGAAGCAATCTAACAAACTCTCCCACATTTTACAGATGTTAAATGTTGGAGCGTGCTGCTTCAAGTGAAATTCAGGTTTAAAGAAACAAAAACCACCTGTGGACCACTAGACTCCAAGATGCTGGTGTAAGCCATCAAGCCAGGCCAGTACAAATGAGGCCATCCCAAGCAGTCCTGACATTTGGAGGAGGCTTCCAAATTCCCAACTTGTTTGGCCACTGTGCATTTGCCAACCCTGCTGGCCTCTCGAGTTCACAGGCTTCCCCATCCCTTCATAGAAGCCAGGCTTCTCCCAGGGACTTTAACAAAGTCATTTAAACAAGGCTCAGTGAAGCCCTTCCCAACCCTTCGAAACCTCACTTAAACCCCAGGCTTTCCTAACAAGTCATAGTTTTTAGAGACCTTTGTTGTTTTGTTTTTAATGAAAGCAAGCTAGACAAAGAATTTTGAATGGGTTGTAGAATACTTACCCGTCATACCTAGAGAAGAAAAGGAATCTGTGTCCAGTGGTAGAAATACTCACCACTGCAGAAGTTTGAAAGAAATTCTCTGGTAACTTTTTTTTTCTGTATTTTCCTTTCTTTCTTTTTTGAGACAGCGTTTCTCTGTGTAGCCTTGGCTGACCGGGAACTCACTTTGTAGACCAGGCTGGCCTCAAACTCACAAGTGCTGCCTCCCAAGTGCTGGTATTAAAGGCCTCCACCATCACTGCCCAGTCAGATAACATTTTTATAATAGGCGAATGTCTTTGGACAAATATACTTGAACATAATGCCTATTAGACCTGGGCTAGTTTTTGTTAACTTGACAGTCACCTGGGAAGAGGGGGGCTAACTGACGAACTGCATCCACCAGGATGGTCTTTGACCATGTCTGTGTGCATTTTCTTGATTAATGACTGACGGCGGCGGCCCAGCCCACATTGGGTAGTGCCACCCTAGGCAGATGGTCCTTGGATGCAGAAAAAAACAAGCTGAGCTCACCTTGGAGAGCAAGCCCCTCCAACAGTGTTCCTCCAGGGTTTCCGCTTGAACTCCTCCCCAGCTGCACTCAAGGACAGACAATTGAAACGGAAGCCAGATAAACCCTCTCCCATCCAAGTTGGCACCATTCAGTGTTTTATCATGGCATCGTATCATGGCATCAGGAAGCAAATCAAGGCAAGACATAGATGTGAAAGTTTCATGGTAACTGTAAGAAATGACTAGCAAGCAGGAGTCACTTCCTCTAAAACCCAACAGGTGAATTTTTTTAGGCATTATGGGTTTCTGTATCACTTCACCATCTCCTCTTTCCCTAAGCAGCCATGTTTGCTCTGTCTTTTGAGCTGCATTCATTTAACACCATTAACTCCAGACGGTCTGCTCAGTGCAACTTAAGTGAGTCTGCAGGGCTTTGCTCAGGAGGGCTTGACCACTGTGGAGAACGTGGATACTTTAAATAGCCCTGAGCAGTAAAGAGAAGTCATGGGTACAGATGGTCTGCTTGTAACTCCACAGCGGACATGGTTGGGACAGGAAAGGCATCGTGCCATGGGTGCTGAGACAATTATCAAAGGAGACAGAGTAATCACCATAGAGACAGAAATCCAAGGGTGTGGCAAGAATAGCAGTGTGGGATTACGTATAATATTTCCTCATAACCAAGATGCCTTCCCCCACACATTTTAATGTATGTGAAGTTGAAATATTATACAGATGTGGACATGTGCAATCATAATGAATAGCTATATATAAAGAAGGCACAGTTTCTTCTGCTACCCCTTTATGAGGCTCGTCGTGAGGCCCCTATGATGGAAGATAGATTGACAAGAGATAAAGCTGGAACGTGTCTAATATAAATGTTATTTGACACATAAGGTATATCATATAAAGAGGCATCACTTTATAAGAAAGATTCAAAGAAACACATGAAAATGTGCATGTCTGTTGAGACCTGGTAAACAGTGGACATTTGGGGCTAGAAAAATGGCTCAATGATGCTGAGTACTTGCTGTACTCGCAGAAGGTTCGGGTTTGGTTCCCAGCACCCACAATGAGGACCTCACAGCTGCCTGTCACACCAGTTCTATCCCACACCCTCTATGAACACCAGGCATGTAATAGTCTGCTCTGTCCCTTTAAGAGACAAGCCATGCCCGCTCCCTCCACTGTCTGCTGAGTCAAGCTGATCTTCAGCTTCCAGCCTGAGTCCCTTCCCCCCCCCAAGAGGCAGCTTCTGCCTCACTTCATTCTCTCTACTTCTCCCCTCCCCCTCTCTCTGTCTCTGTCTCTGTTTCTCTCACCCTGTTTCTCTCAGCTCTTCCCCTTCTCTCCTTACCCCCTCTCCCCTTCCCTTCCATAATCCACTAAATAAATATCCAGCCTCACTCTGCATGCCTATCCATGTCTCTGTCTTTCACTTGCAGCGAAGCTCCCTGCCCAGGACCAGCCACCCGCCTTCAAAGACCTTCGGCATGGTCTCTTGGTGTGCCCATCTGTCTGTCTCTCCTCGTGGGACTCGCTGCTCCTCGTGGCCCACTACAGCCACTTGGGGATCCAAAGCATTTTTACTTAATCCATTACAAGGCACATGTATGGTACATGTACATATTAGCAGACACCCTCACATACATACAAAATAAAGAAAGAAAAATAGCATTTTAAATAATAGGCATTTGTGGGAGATGTGGGATTTGATAATGGGGTCCTCACTTAATAGGAGTACACCAGGAAAACTTAACAAGACTTTTAAAATCGATTTAAAGATTATTTATGTATTTTATTTTGAGTGGGAGACTGCGGGTATATATGGAGGTCAGAGGTCAGGACTCCAGGGATTGAACTCAGGTTGGTGGGCCTATGCACTAGGGCCTCTGCCCATTGGTCCATCTCACTCACTTGAAAGGTGTGTCTATTTACTTTCTGTGGTGGTACATCCCTTCAGAAGTAAAGACATCCCTTCATAGCCGATGCAGGGGAGTGCCTCTGGAATGGGAGTCTTATGATCTGTCAGAGGGGAGAGGGGCCAAGGAAGAGCAAGAGAGAGTTTGTAGGCCTGCCATCTTGTGGGAGAGCCATAGTCTTGGATTATGTGTCTGGTTCTGTCATATCAACTTGCAGGGTAGTTGACAAGTGTCTTGGGGAAAATTCCTCCCTATGAAGAAAACACTCATCAATCTTCTTTGGCTCCACCTGGTTCTGTGGAAGGAATGGGCTGGGCAGGAGTGAGACTTGGCTAGCCACATTCCTGGCATGGGAGTCAGCTGGCTGGAAACAGTTGCTAAGCTTTGAGTTGTGCTACGGTAGGCTGTGATCGTGGCGAGAGACGCGGGACGTGGTGAAAACTGTGGCCGTGGTTCTGAACGGAAACACAGAGAAGAGCCCTCGGATGCGTGGCGTGGAAAAGTTTGGGGGAGTTTAAACAGTCCTCAGATGGTCTTTCCTTGAGAGTTAGGCTTTGGGCTTTTCAACCTGAAGGTACCATGAAGTGAAGCCCACAGCCAATAGAAGAAACCATACGTCTGTTACAACCAGATCAGAGCCCCCCAAAAACCAACTAGGAGACCAAGCCCTGTATGTGAAAGCCAAGAGCCTTTCTTCACGCTTGGACTTGGACTCCCCGCCTGTCCCATGCAGTGGTTGAGAGCAGAGTGCACCAAGGCCAGTAGGGGTGGGGTTCTTATCACAATAGAGGTTGGGGTGAGAGGATTTCCAAGGTTCAGGACCTAGATTTTTTGAAATTTGTTTAGGGGTCTTGGCAAAGGGGGAATAGGTGAGTCCTGGGCTCAGGGACATCTGGTAATCTTATCTAATGGTTAGAATATCAGGTACTTCCCTTTAGATTTTGACTCTCTCTGAGTGGTGTCAGCTTACAGTTTTTCCTGGAACCCTGTGCTGCCTGCCTTGGCACCTATGTGACCTGGACCCCTGTGTGACCTGGCTGCCCCGGGCCCCACATGGCCTAGACCCCATTTTGGGAGCCACACAACTTTAAGTTTTAAATTCTGTTTTGTTTTGTTTTAAGATACAGACCACTATGTAGCATGGAAATTGTGATCCCCTGCCTTGTCTTGTGTGCTAGGATTACAGGCATGGACCACAGTCAGCTACATTTTGAATTTCTATCTTTTTCTAGGCTAGACACATGTGATATCACGCTCTCATAACTGGGTAGCATCAGCAGCAAGCCCTAACTTATCACTGGGGTTTTCAGTGGTGACTCCACAGTGTATAGTGTTCTCTGCTGCAGTATTCAGTAGGTTAGGACTGTTCGATACACTTCATTGCCACAGCAGGCATACCGGGGTTTTAACCATACCGCAATGTAGAGTATCTGAACTTTACATATGCACCCCGTGCTGTGTGTAGACCAGGTGGGGAAGACAGCTCAGTGAGCAAGAGCTCCTGTTCTACAAGCATTCAGACCTGAATTCGACTCCTCAGTACCCATGTAAAAAGTCAAGCATGACTACACATGTTTGTAGCCCCAACACTGATGGGTGGAGGCGGGTGGATTCCCCAGAGTTCTCTATCCATCAGTCCCACTGAAGTTCTGTTCAGTGAGGGACCCTGTCTCAAGACGTTTAGGGAGACTGACGTGAAGACATTGCACCCGCTGCCTGTTCTCTGCACGAGCAAACCCAGGTGCGTTCACCTGCGTGCACCACACACATGCACCACATGCACATGTGATAAAAACACATCCAAACTGATGGAGAATGGAAACGTGTCTTAAAGGAAATCTTCCGAAAAGAGTAAAAAATGAAACTCTGCAGAGGTAAAAGGGCATTGTACAGCCTAGTTTTCTCTCTGAGATGTGGAAGAGAGGTATCACATCTAATAAATGTCCTGCTGGATTAGATGAAACAGAGCCCTTTCTCGTTATCGCCGAAGAGAGCATGTGGCTTGTCAAGACTGTGGCCAGCTCTCACGTGGAGGATCTCCCTTGTCAGAAGTGGCTCGACGTTAGGCTCCCTTGATTCTGGTGTCTTGGACAGATGTAGCAGCTCCCGTATGTAGTAAAGTGTCTGAGGAGTTGCCGACTAACCGAGGCATCTACCCCAAGAAACTGTCTGGTACAACTTCACAGGTAAATGATGGGCACAGGGTACCTGGCTAAAGCACAATCTGAGGGCCTACTTGCCCTTCTGTTAGGGCACAAAATACCTGGACCTCTGTGTTCGCCCTTGTGGAAGAGAGATTTTTACTCTCGGATCCTTTGCTGGTTTCAGAGCTGATGACCCAGCCCCAGAGGTAAGATAAAAGCCTAGAGTTATTGAGTATAAATTGCATATGACATGGGTTCCTTTAAAGACAAAGAGACAAAGCGTCCTTTGTGGCTGGATGTGTGTAAGTGCTTGGAGAATGAAGTGATGATAATAGAGAACGAGGGTTCGTGCAACAAGTCGAGCCTATTCCTAGCACCTCTGGTATCCATCATGTTCCATCCACGGTGCACAAAGCAAGACCTCTCCAGGACAAGCTCCCCTCATCCTAAAGTCCTAAATACCTTCAGAAGCGTATACTGAAAGAAGTGTTATCGACATATGAATTTGAGGAGACACATACAGGCCAAGCACACACTCATTTACAAAAACATACATATGTCATGCATAGCGGCAGTCTGTGCATACATAAGCCTCTACATGCATGTATATACCTGGTTTTTATTGTTAAACATCTTATTTATTCTTTGTGTCTTTCATATCATGCGTCTCAATGCCATTCATTTCCCATCCCTTTGTATCCATCCTCTGCTTTTGCAACCCCCCGCCCAAAAAAAAAAAAATATTTAAAAGGAAAAAAATTTTGTCATGGAATCTGTAGTGTGACATAGTCACACAGCAATCCCCTTTGTCCATATATCTTTACTTGCAAGTGTTCATTGCAAAGCGTCGTTGGTCTGGTTTGAGGTCTCTGGTTTCTACTACCATGCTGGGCCCTCACTGGGACGGCTCTTGAATATCTTTTTGATGCCCTGTGTCATGAGATCCTGCAGCTTTGGATCTGCAGGACAGAGTCCCTTCATGTGATCTCATAGATCGTCGATGGGGTGGATGTTGGGATGAGCCAACTTAGAACCCTGGTCCTGGACCTGGGTGATTACAGAGTTGTTCAGCCTGCCAACTCTCCCCCATCCTCACCACCAGGGTGCGCTCTCCATCATTGCCCCTGCTAGTTCACCTCTAGCTGCAGATGAGTGAGGGATGGGTCCAGTTCTCTTGCTTTTCGGCCTTCAGGGTCAGCTCTCACACACATAGACCTTCGGGGCCAGCTCTGCTGGAGGCCATTCTCCCAACTGCTGAAGCTGATGAGGGGCAGGAACAGCCCCCCTGCTCTTAGGACCTCAGGGCCAGTTCTCCCACCTACCACAAGCAGTGAGGGGCAGAGGGCAGGTGTGCACCACTGCACCTAGCTCCATTCTTTGGTTTCTAACAGTGGGTCCATGCTAATGAGAAAATCCTAGCTGCCCTTTGGGTATGACTGCTCTACACACTCACTGGTGCAGTCACACGGGGCCTTGTGTTTAGTTTTATGCACCGCTGCCCGTCTTGAAGTTCTCTATATTCACTTTGCTCTGGGGCCACAAATTAAGTCGAGGCAATGTTTCCTCCTGCCCTAAGCTTTTTGGAAGGATGTGATGAGAGAGCTCACAAAGCACTGAGCATAATAATCATTAAATAGATATAGAACTCTCTCTCTAGCTCTCCATGTGTGTGTGTGCATGTATGTGTGTGTATGTGTGCGTGAGAAAGAGAGAGAGAGAGAGAGAGAGAGAACGTGTGTGTGTGTGTGTGTGTGTGTGTGTGTGTGTGTGTGTGTGTGTGTGTGAATATGGGCCAGGGTATGCAGTAGTTGACTGTATGGGGGTCAGAGGACAATTTCAGGTGTCATTTCTCACCTTCTACCTTGTTTGAGGCAGGGTCTATTGTTCACCAGGGTATCTATCTGGCTGGGCTGCAGCTTGCAAGGATTCGCCATGGGAGAACTAACATTGTAAATGCATGTTACCGTGCCGGCTTTACGTGGGCTTAAGACCTTGAACTTAGTTATTTATCCCCATGAACAAGTATTCTACCGTAGCCCTAGCTGTTTTGCATGAGCAATGACAACCATGATGAGAACATTGAAGATATCTAATTATGAAAAATATCAGTAATAATGCCACTTTAAAAACAATGAAACCAAGGCTCAAGACGTCAAATAACTCATTAAAACCACAAAATTAATGAATGCAGAGCTTGCTGCCCCCCTAACACCAACTGGCTCTGTTACATGTTAGTTTTCTTCCTCAGGGGAGCTTGTCTCCAGGAAGCCTGGGATTGAAGCTTCCTTGTTGCCTATCAGAGTCCCTCAGAGTGGTCAGGGCTCCCATCAGATCTGGAGCCAGTTGGAGTCCTGCTGGACAGACAGGAAGACAAAGTCTCTTCCCCCTCAGTCATCCCGCCTGTCACTTGCCGTCCTGCGTGCACTGCTCATAGCTGCTGCATCAGAGTGCCCCAGCCTGGTAACAGTTCAGCTCGCTTTCCTCGGTCCTGATAGCCTGAGCTTCCAATGCCTAGCGCTGTCTGGTACCGCCAAACCTTCATGAGCATCAGTAGAGATCTACCGCCTCGGGAATGAGGCTGTGGGAAATACCTGTTGTAGGTTAAGCATCCCCAATACCAAAGCCTAAATTCCAAAATGCTCCCAAACTTAAAAACATTGTGCTGGCATAATGTCTTATGTGGAAAATTCCACACTTGACCTCCTGTGACGGGTTGTAGTCAAAACACACACTGAAAACACTATATAAAATGTCTTCCGACTATGTATAGGTGTTTTCTGAAATGTAAATGAATTTTACGTAACCTTGACTCCTGTCCCAAAGATTTCACATTATATATCTGGAAATAGTCCAGTTGTGCCTCCTCCTCCTCCCCAAACGCTTCCTGCCCTAAGCGTTCCTGGTAACGCTTGTACCAGCTAACTGAGGCAAGGCCATCTGTTCTACGAAGGGGACCCCTTGCCTTCCTACAGTGACTGGCCATGGTTATGCTACCCACTCATCCCTGCTGTAAGGAGAGGCAATCCCTTCCAGCACAGCACTCCCATGCAGGAATGGGGCATGATGTGGGGAGGTCCTAGCACAGGTATGCAGGTTTGTGGCAGGGAAGGCAAACCGTGACCAGTTCATCTCTTAGATCTGGATTGTGGGGGTAACAATGAGACTGTTGTTTCAAAGCAACCCTGGATGCGGCTGCTTGTTTGGAGGCTTTTGTTATGTGAACAGAGTTTGCGGAGAATGAGAGAAGCCATCTGTTCTGGAATAATCTAGCAAAAGACTACAGAGCAGACTGGAGGAGGGGTGAGTCCGGCAGAAGGCTCCTGTCGTGTGTCCTGGTCCCGCTGTGAAGGATCTAGCACTTCTGTGTTCTAGAGACCCACATGCGGTTCTCAAAGGCAAACCCATGGGAACCACTGTCGAGTGAGAGCAGAGAAGGGTAAGAGAGGGAGGGGCCAGGGTGACTTGCTGGCCTTCGGTGTAGCCAACACGCTTTCCAGAAAGTGAAACCGTCTTGAATTTGAACTACAAAGTCAACTTTGAAGAAGCCCACACTCACCCCAAAGCCATTAGTTATGCAAGCCTTTGATTACAATTAACTTATCAAATGCATGCCTCTTATTACAATTAATTTATCAAGTCCAACAGTGACAGCCCTTGGATGTTACAGGCAGGGTTTTTATTTACCCATCTCTGGTAGTGTTTAAATTCTGAAGTGTATTTACTTCCCTTAGAATAGGAGACAGTTTTCCTGTTTCTGAACTAAGGCTTGTCTCAATTGACAAAACATACTCAAGTTTTATTTTGTTCTCTAAAATCTGTGTGTGGCTTTTTTTTTGTCTTTCTTTCTTTTCTTTCTTTTTTTTTTTTTTTCTTTTTGCTATTAGGCATTCATGCAGCCTCACTTGCTGGGAAATGAGTTCACACATTTGGAGTTCCCCAGGAGAGTGCAGAGGAAGGAGCTCGGGAAGAAGATGCTGTACAGGGACTTTAATATGACAGGCTGGTAAGACGCACCTCACGCCTCCTAAACACTGCTGCACCATGTAAAACCACCAGTACAAAGGCAGCCAGGGACCTGGGCTCCCGGTGAAGGACAAAGAGCCCACAGCCACATAGGACCGATGCTCAGTCGTTTGTGTTACTTTGCCTTTCTGATGAGTCCCTCCACGGTGACACCAGATACCATGAACCTGACTTAATTCCTTGATTCACATGTCACAGTCATTTGGAGGCTTTTTAAAATAAATTATGCTTTCTATTCTTAGAGCTGGGCAAGCAGAGATAGAAGGGCTCAAGGGAATGTGACTTAGTGAGCTATGCTGGCTTGGGTTTGAATTCCAATTCTTGATTTTCTAAATGAGCAATGGTGCTTCTTTATTAACCAATGGTAATAAAACATACTCACAGCATACAGATGGGAATCCCACATCACAGGAGTTCATTTTTTCATGGATGAAGTGGGTAAAGGAGGGCTTTATCTGTAAAGAATCCTTAGCGAAGCCTGGGAGAGGACCTGTTTTCTTCAGGGGTGTCCCTCAGTATCCATATCAGCCTGGGAGAGGACCTGTTTTCTTCAGGAGTGTCCCTCAGTATCCATAGAGGTTAATTAGCTCCAGGATCCTCTGCCCATATCCAAATCTTAGGATGTTCAAGTCCCGTAAAGAAAATGGCACAGTTGGGGGCTGGAGAGATGAATCATTGGTTAAGAGGACTGACTGCCCTTCCAGAGGACCTTGGTTCAATTCTCAGCACCACAACCATCTGTAACTCCAGTTCTAGGGGTCTGACACCTTCACACCAACACACATAAAATAAATTTAAACAAATTATAAAAAGGAAATAAAATGGCACAGTGTTTGCTTTTTATTATTTTTTTAGTCTGTGTATACCTTCCCTTTATATTTCAAACCCTTGTAGCCTACTTAAGATAGTCAGCAGAGTGTAAATGCTACACACACAGTTGTTAAATCATTTAGGAAATAATGACAAGAAAAATATCTGGGCATTTTCAGTATGGATACTTTAGAAAATATGTTTTCCATCTGCGAATGATTGAACCCACACTTGAAAAGCCTACAGACAGCTTGGATATGTTTTATCGTAGTCAGGGTGAAATAAGAGCTCCTGACATAGTTGCCTTATGCCCCAAACACACCTATACCAGCACCAAGACCTTGATCTACAGCGGACCTGTTGACTAATGTTTACTAAGATCCATTCACTCTGCCTGAATACGCGGCAGGATGATGGAGTTACACAAGGTTGGTATGAGAAGGCACTGACTCCCATGCTGAAGTGGATGTGCATGTTCCTACCTGAGATCCCAATGAGAGGGCTTCTTGTCAGCCTGAAGAACAGCGGAAGGTTGAGACAGTTGGCTTTCCTCACCCTGTCACCAAGAGATGTAACAAAAATCATATCTCTTCTTCATGGCCAACAGTTGTAACTGGTGACCGTGGCCCAGATTGCCATGGTGATGACATCTAAACTGGGGGTCTGGGACACTTAGTGTCATGAAGGAACAAGTTGAACTACCCAAGGAACATAGAGACTGGTCTGAGGGACCTTTGGGTGTCTTTTGGTTTTGTTTGTGTGTTTGTTTTTGTCTTTTGCTAGGTGAAGAAGCAGGTCCCAATCCCAACCTACGCTTCCTCCTCTTGGATGAAATACGTAAACCCTGACCGGGGAGCCAGCAGCCACTCATCCCCTGCTTCTGCCCATTAGTGTTTAAAAGCCACACACCTGCTTGTTTCAGTGCTGCGGCTGCCTTCACAGTGCCTCAGGATGCTGTGTGTCACGGAGTAACAGGAGACTTGTGTAGCCCAGAGAGCCCAAAAGATTTGCCCCAGCTCTAAAACGGGTAGAGAGTCGGAAGGGCTCGTGATACTTGAGTTGCAGCTATGAGTTTTTCATTCCTGGAGTTTCTTATTTTCACCTCTTCTGAGCCACTTGAGTCCAGTCAGGAAAATGAGCACTTGGGGTTAAAAATCAAGACTAAGGTAAGGGTGAGTGTGGTTTGGAAACACATGCAGGGGTTGAGATAGAAGGATGGTAGAATCCGGGACTACAGCGAGCAGGATGAAGGGTACATGCAACTGTTAGCCCTGGAGAGTAGGGTCCATCTGAAGTGATAAGGTGGGAACTATCTACACAGGAGATGATGGCGACAGTGAGCTCGCACTGAAGGAGCCGTGGGAAGCCAGACAGCAACTTAGATGGATTGTGGGAAGACAGAAGCTACTCATGTATATTCCTGGGAACTGCTCAGTGTGGAAGTGTTTTCAGAAGGATGTATTAAGGAAAGCGAGGGACAGACTGACTTCAGACAACAGACTCGGGTACCCAGAGGAAAATAGGTATATAAATATATAAATTATATATAAATATAAATATATAGATATGTAGATATAAATTATATATATATATAAAGATACAATATATAATATATAAATATATAGATATAATGTGTGGTCACCCAACCTAGTAAAAGTGGCAATGAACAGAAGACAAAATGACATAGGTCTAAATACAAGGAGTAAGCCAGAGCGGCTTCAGTGGCCCATTTAAATATCTTCTCAGTCATCGTATAGGCCGGCCGAGTTAGAGACACAGGTGTCTGGACCAGTGCTTGTCACAGAGAAGGCAGGCGGCAGATATCACAGGATGACGCGGGGGTGGAATCCTCAGACTGAGGGGCAGGTCAGAAGGAAGAGTGGACCGAGGTTACTTTTAAGATATGTTGTGATTGAGACAAGGCTGTACTTATTTTTTTCCAAGCCAGAGACAAGAGCCGGGCAGAAACCCTAAGAATGCGTGCCATGCCTCTGTTGTCCTAGGCAGAGTGTCTTTGTGGCAGATGCTTGCCATGGCTCGCTTAGGGAGGAGAGGTAGAGTAATACTTCTCTTAGCAGCTTTGGAAAGCACTTGGGAGGATGGCTGTCATGACTTTAATGGGAAGATGCTTTCGAAGGCTGTAACTGTTCAAACTGGGTGATAAGGTTACAGTTTTTTATGTTCCTTTTTTCAGTCTCTTGAAACTATACTTAATTTTTTTTTTTTTTTTGGAGTGGCTCATCTATCTTTCCCTTGAACAAGGTTTAAGTGTCTTCATTTTGTAATTTTTTAAAAAGTAAGTTCAGGAGCTTGATATGCAGTTCGCATAGCAGTGGGTGGGCAGACCCTTTGTTAGCCGGGTTTCAGAGAAGCGCTTTCTCTCCCTTCCCACCCTGTGTGCCTGTTAGTGCGGTGCTCCACAGAGGATGAGCTGCCTTTAATGTCTTCACTGAAGACGCTAACTAACTGAGTAGGCAAGGCTGACAATGGCTTGAGTCAGACAGGATTTGATTGGTTTCCAGGGTAATTCCCAGTGCGGCTGCTGACTTCCAAGCTTGGCTATGAGCAGGATTTAAGTACACCTTCATGTTTCCTGCCTCTTCTTCCTTTTGACTTGAAAGTGGGACTTGGGGAGAAGGGAAGCCCTTTCTATCTTTGTTAGAGGAATTTGGGGAGTTTAAAACTCATTTACACCACAGCGTGTGTAAATCCCACTTCCGCTCCAACTAGAATATGTTTTGTGTGTGTGTGTGTGTGTGTGTGTGTGTGTGTGTGTGTTTACCCTTTAGCAAAGAGCTTCAGATCAAGGATTGGTTTGTCATTGTTAGCTTACTCGGTTGATTGGATTTTGTGTGGAGTGTAACATGAAAAGGACGGGCTTGTTTGTGGGTTTTTCTGTCCTGCCCAGCCCCCTAGCTGTTTAGTCCCAGAGAAAAAAAAATCACACTGAGATCTCTATAAGTTATAAAGCTGATTGGCCCATTAGGTCAGGCTTCTTACTGGCTAACTCTCACATCTTGATTAACCCATTTTTCTGATCTATGTTAGCCATGTGGCTCAGTACCGTTTTCAGTGGGGCAGCTCACATCCTGCTGCTTCAGTGGTCTGGGCAGGAGTGGGAGGAATCAACTTCCTCCTCCCCAGAATTCGCCTGCTCTCCTTACGTCATTTCCACTTCCTGTCTGGTTTTCCCACCTACACCTCCTGCCTGGCCAATCGGCATTTATTTAAAACATGACTGACAGAATACAGACAATTCTCCCGCACCAGCGGACCTTTTTCAGGGTCTCATGTAGCCTAAACCAGCCTAGAACTTGCTGTGTAACTAGAGTTGGAACCCAGGGCCTTGTACTTCCTGAGGGGAGGCTCCGTCATGGGTACAGTTAGACAGTTAGACATTAGGGCTCTACTTCTGATCTCTCCTGGCTCTTCCTCCCAAGTGCTGGAACTGTAGGCGTATGACGTCACACCGAACTTTACAGTCCTGGAGATGGAACTCAGGGCTCTATGCATGCTGGGTAAGCACTCCACCCACCGAGCTACAGCCCTGGCCCCAAGGGGTCATTCTGAAACATGGTGTCTGCTGACTTTTCTCGGTCATCAACCGAGGAGAAAGAATTGCAGGATTAATTTAAGAGAAGGGTAGAAAAATTTGGAGCCTGTTTTCTGTTCCCAGTAGAACTTTAAATGCCTACCAAGTAGAGTGGTGCCGGCTGCAGGCGGACTGCTGAAGAATGGGAGTGTGTCTTCCAAGGAAACCTTGGGTTATGAACTCTCGTTTCTCTAAAACTGTTAACAAAAGGTCCACACACTCCTTTGACTGACAGGTATGGGAAGAGCTAAGGGCCATGCCCTGTGATAAAAGTTTTATCTAATTCCTCAGATTTTACTGTTAAAGTAGGCCAGTCTGCTCCTTAAATCTCAGTGGTAAGAGGTAAGAAAACTGAGGCACAAGTTTCCCTTGCTCAGGGTTCCCAGGAACTGGTATGAGAAAGGGGTGTGATGTTGTCTGAGACACATGGCTTCATGTTTGTACGAGTATCTACTGTTCTGTTTTAATCTCTTTACTTGAGCAAACCAAGACCCTGAAGGCTTTGCAGTTTGTTCAGTTTCTACCAATACACAGTGTCAGAGTTCAGACTTGGAACTCAGGTATCTGTCTCCTATTTCAAGACTCCTTCTTAGCTAATATGCCCGCCAGCTTCCCCCTAGATCAGTGGGTTTTGGCCTTCTTAATGCTGTGACCTTTTAACTGTTTCTCAGGTTGTGGTGGTGACCCCCAACTATAAAATCATTTCATCAACACTTTGTAACTGTAATCTTGCTGTTAAGATCTGCGATGTCAATATCTTATATGCAAAGGGGTTGTGACCCACAGGTTGAGAACCACTGCTTTAGGGTAACACTCAGCATCTTTACTCAGTGTGGAGCTCTGATGCCGATATAAGCAGTGCAGCACAGCCAGGTGGTGGCGGTACACGCCTTCAACCCCAGCACTTGGGAGGGTGGCAGATCTCTGTGAGTTCGAGGCCAGCCTGGTCTACAGATTGAATTCCAAGACAGCCAGAGCTACACAAAGAAACCTTGTCTCAAAAAGCAAAATTAAAAAGGGAGGGAGGGAGGGAGGGAGGGAGGGAGGGAGGAAGAAAGGAAGGAAGGAAGGAAGGAAGGTAGGTTAGAAGGAAGGAAGAAGGAGGAGGGAGGAAGGAAGGAAGGAAGAAGGAGGAGGAAGGAAGGAAGGAAGAAAGAGGAGGGAGGAAGGAAGGAAGAAGGGGGAGGAAGGAAGGAAGGGAGGAGGGAGGGAGGGAGGGAGGGAAGAAGAAAGGAAGGAAGGAAGGAAGAGGGAGGAAGGAAGGAAAGAAGGAAGAAGTAGCGGGCCCTCATTCTCCCTGGTGTCTCCTCAGCAGCCCTTTATGGACAGGAGGATGGAAGAAGGCATGCGGGAAACTGCAAGGCAGTGGCTTTTCTCACTCCCAGTGTGACCCGATGGACCGTTTCGTCAAATTAAACTGGGATGCTTCCACTGCTGACCCAGAGTCAGGCATGCTTTGGGGGATGGGGTTGGTTCCGCAGTATCTCCAAAGAACCCATGCATAGGGAAATTGACGCCTCTCATTAGGGGAGCATCACAGCGCTCCAGCGGTCTGTGGTGTGTCTGCAACAGGGAGGAAGTGTGGGAGAGGGTGTCAGCTCTGGGAAGCCTTGTCTCATAATTAAAGATGAGTCTCTTGCCTCCTGACAGGAACCCTTTCTCTCCCACTGTCTTGCTTTCTCGGAGACTGCCGGAGCAGCTTGGCAGGCCCAGATTGTTTAGAGGACAAAAGGTTATTGTCACTAGGCCCATCGTAATGAGATTGGTTGCTTCCCTGCCTTCCCCCACCTCCTCCCTCCTTCCCCCCTCTCTGATAGTTTGCTCAGCAGCTTGATTTACAATGGCTTTGTCTGAGCCCAGCAGCTCTGAGTCGGTCCCTGGTGTGGCCTTCCCTTGCTCTCCCCATCACCCACTCAGCCCTCACCTTCTGTGCCTTGTGTCATTGGTCCCAGTGCCAGAATCCCCAAGCTGGTACCCCTCCTCCCCAGCCCTTTGTATCAAGATGCTCTTGCAGGATGTACCCTGTAGCTGGCATCCTGTCAGCTCGAGAGCGCTCCGTGGCCCAACCCTGCAGCCCTCTGAGCTGTCTGGGGCTGTAATTTGCTGGCAAGCATCTTTGTTACTGACTTGAAACCACAGTTTCTCACAGCTGGCTCCATGGCATCAGGTCCCTGCTCCGGTGATTGCTGGCGATTTGACTTTTCTCATGTAAGGATCCGTGTTCTTTGTGCCCTTCATGCGGCCGCATGGAGTGCTGGGCCCAGGATGACATTGGTGTGGGCGGGGGCTGAGACCTCACCCCTGGCTTCAGGCCAGGTTCCTCAGCAGCTGTTCTGGGACTGCTGGGATTTGTAGGGAAGGCGGAGGTCAAAGAAGAAAAGTCCATGATGCAAATGTAAGATTTCTTCCAGATGGTTCTGGGTATGCGCTGTGTCCTCCCAACTTCTTCCTCCAAGCAAAGCCTTCCTAGCTCTCACGGTCAAGATTGTCCTGTTGAGGGGGCCGTGGCAGGATGCTGTGCTGGAGGCAATACAAGGCCACATGGTTTACTGCATCGGGGATGGATGGCCTTTTTGGTATTTTGCTCTGCCGAAGCCTCTTGTTTGTAAAATGCTTCCTTTACCCATGCTGCCCACCTCCATGTCCAGAGGAGGCTTGGGCAAGCTTTGCTCTGCCTTTCTGAGCTCCTGGAAGAGGTAGAATCCAGAGACATTAACATTTTATTCTCATCCCTTGCAACCCTTAAACATCTAATGATTCCAAGTTAATGATGTGTCAGGATAATTTTCCCCTCCTCTGTTTCCTTAAAGCTCTGAGCAAATCGGGATTTTCCACTGGGAAACAAATGGAATCGGCCATTGTCTTCTTCGGCCAGCCCTCCCTACTCTGGTGAAAGACAAGGAAATCTCCATTTTCTGTGTTCTTGAACACAACATTCAGTAGCCACATGACACCACTTAAAGTTCAATTAGTTAAAAATTAAATAAAATTAAAAATTAATTCGCCATGTCTCACTAGCCACATGCCATTTGTCAGTAGCCACCCCTGGCTAGTGACCGCTGCAGGTCAAAGCATTTATATAATCGGGAACATTCTCATGGCCCGAGCTGTGCTCTGGATGATAGGAGAATTTGAGTCCAGTCAGGCTTTAGAGTAAGATGTAGGAAATTGTCTGTAGCTAAACATCCCAACAGCATAAGGTGTCTAAACAGCTGAGCAGAGGGCTAGGGATATAGCTTGGTGGATAAAACTTTTCTCACATGTATGAAATCCTGGGTTTAATCTCTTGCACGACATAAACTGGGCTTGTTGGTCTCTGTCTATAATGCCAACACTTGAAAGATAGAAGAAGGAAGAGTAGAAATTCAAGATCATGGATAGATAGGAGATAGATAGATAGATAGATAGATAGATAGATAGATAGATAGATAGATAGATAGATAGAATGGGTACATGGCAGGGAAAGCCAAAAGGAAGAGGCCCCTGGCCTTACTGAGTTCAACTAAGGCAGCTGGAAGATGGGCTTTGCTCCACCTTCCAAATGTCCAGGGACTTCTGTCATGGTGGTTAGGAATGGCTAACTCGTCCCCAGCTGTCCCTTTGCTGGGCAGGAAAAAAAGCTGCATGCTGTTGACCATAAAAGGAAGCTCAGCCCAGCTCATCTGCCTAAATCAGTAGCTTTCTACCTTTTGTCTCTCTCTCTCTCTCTCTCTGTGTGTGTGTGTGTGTGTGTGTGTCTCTGTCTGTCTCTCTGTCTCTGTCTGTCTCTCTGTCTCTGTCTGTCTCTCTGTCTCTGTCTGTCTCTCTGTCTCTCTTTCTCTCTGTCTCTGTCTGTCTCTCTGTCTCTGTCTGTCTCTCTGTCTCTCTCTCTCTCTTTCTCTCTGTCTCTCTCCCTCTCCCTCCAGCCTAGCCTCTCCCCCACTGCCCCCTAGGCTGCTACCAGATGTTGCTACTTTCCTTCTTGCTTTTTCTTTTACTTCTTGGTAAGTAGTTCAGATCCTGAGGATCTGATTAAAAAGTAAGTTCAGCTCCACAGCTTTTCTGCTCCCTTTTGAAACTGAATGTATGCCTTTGTTCACAGTCTGCAGCCTAGAAACCCGGCTCAGTCATGAAAGACCCAGCCCTATAGCCTTAGGCTGTTACCAATAAAACGACAATATTTTCTGGAAAGTGAAGCCTGGTGGAGACAGCCCCACCCAAGTGGATGCAGGGGGTCGCTGGGTCGAGTTGCACAAATATTACCCGCGCAGCTTCTGTATCTCCTCTGTGCCCTCCGTCAGTACATTCAGGTAGATCCTGGGCAAGGTCGTGAGCAGATGAGAAGGGCTTGAAGCCAACTCCAGAGTGGCACCCACATTTGATACAAATTGATTTATCGAATCAAGCCAGAAGCCTTCTTACAGGAACCCCAGGCTTTCTCCTCCCTTGCACTGCCTCATAAAGTTCCATTACTGACAATCCTCATTAGCTTGCCCACTGGTCCGCCCGGCATCTTTTAAAGGGACACTGCCCTTCTCTAGGTCTTGAATTTATATGTTGGTCATGCCTGTGGGTCTAATTAACTTCAGCATTATTAGTCTTACTTAGAACGCATGCGCTTTCTCACGGCTTGACTCGTGAGCCCTGCAGAGTAATTGTAAAATGCAAACTCTCTCCTTCTTCTTTTCGCTCTTAATCACTCTTCGCCCAGCCTTTGGAAATTTGCTTGCAGATGTCTCTGACTGGCGTTTTGGGGGCGCAGGAGGATTTCTCAGCCCCACTCTGTTGCAAATCCTGACATTTCTGGTGTGCCGTGGACCACACTGGGAAGCTTTTTAGACTCCCCAGAGAAATATCACATTTTAATTTTATAATTACTTCAGAAGAAAGCAAGCCTTTCCCCAGCGAAAGCTGGTATTCATTTCCTCCCAGCAACTTGTGTTTTCATAGTTGACGATTATGGGCCTCCTTGGCAGCCATCTGACTGCTGAGCACAGTGGGAGTCTCTGGACTCTGCAGAGACCAGGGTGAGGGCTTCGCTATTGTCTCAGGGAACTTTTGCCCTAAACCTCAGTAGATTTCAGGGCTGGAGGGTTACCTGGAGCGTAGGTTGAGCCCCTCAAAGGCTTCTTGTTCCCAGGTCCAGGCAGGAAAGGGAGTCTGGAGCCACAGTGAGACCCGGGTCAGCGCCATGTGGAGTGTGGCCTCTCCCCAGCTCACAGAGCCTGCGATGATGAATGGTTATTTGCAATGTGCATGTTCTGCATCTTTTCAAGATCTGCAGCTCTTGCTGCAGGAGCAGCAGGGAAGAAAGCCATCCCTGCTGTGTACAGCACATCTCCTGACAGTGACAGATGACTCCCACTCCTGCCCCACGCAGGAGGCCAGGGGACGCTATGGGGTCTTTACAAATGGCCTCTAGCCAAGACAAACAGGCTTTGTCAGGCCACTGGGAAGAGAAAGAAAAGGGACACCCCACCATCTTGCTCCCTATTGATGGGGCACCCATGTGTACACTCACACAGACCCTCACCTCTCCCCTTCTGTAGCTGAATGTTTGCCATTCCTAAAGTATACAGGCTGCTTCCCGGTCTTCCTTCCTTCTCCTCAGAGCCACTGAAGAGTCCCCATCCCCATACCCCTACTCAGACTGTATCTGCGGCTCATCCCCCATGTATGCTAGCTGGGGGCGTGTATCACACAGTGCTCACATAGCTTTCAGTCTTCTGGGAGAGTTTGAGAACGTCATAGAGCTTCAAAAGTTTCTATTGAAGTAGGCAGGATCAGGGGCCCACTGAACTCCCGGAGGGTCCTCTTTTAATATTTTGCAGATCTATGTTGTATACCTGTTGCATCAGAAGCATCATGTTAAGAACAGATGTGGCATAGCCAGACTGCCTCGCTGGGTCAGTTACCCCTGTATGACTTTTACAAATCATGCTTCTGCACTCAGCTGTGGTTCCTCCATTTGTGATATGAGAGCTAATTATATTTTCCAACTGTGGTTATATTATACATTTATATGCCAGGTAGGTGCCCAACAAAACTGTCCTGTACTAAGTGCTGGAGGTGTGTCTAATTCTATAATCAATAGATGTGTGTGCTTGTGTGTATGTGAGTGTGTGTGTGTGTGTGTGTGTGTGTGTGTGTATGTAAGCTAGATAGCATTATAGAAGGATCCAGGAGCTTATAATCCAGAATGCATTCAAAGGCTTGTTTCCCAAGGTAATGAGGAGCTAGACATCAAAAAGGGAAAGAACGGCAGTTTAGAGATTCAGTGTCTGAAAGAAAGTCAGGGTGCGCTGGCCAGCTCTGTCTGGTAGGTCTGCCCCACGACAGGGTGGGTGAGAAGACAGGCTCCACTCAGCTGAGGTGGACATAGTACTGTGAGAGAGAGACGCCCAGTGCTGCCCAGACCCTCGTATCAAGCACTAGCACTTCCTAGCACTGGTTAATTAGGTGCTTTTTATTCTGTAGGATTATCCTAGCCTGCACATCCTCTGTGTCTTTGATTCTGTACCTTCCAGGGTCATCCCTGTAACAGGAGGGACACCAAGCCCCTCAGTGATTAAATTGAGACCTCCTATTGGAGGGAGCTAATCACATAGGACGTGATAGTCTGTAGACAGCTCATGCTAGCCTGAATTGCCTCTGTAGAAATGAAGAGGTTATTAACAAGGGTTTAGTACAAGACCAGAAGCAATAATGGAAGAAGCAGTTGTTTCTGAGAGAGGAGATTGAGTTTGGGAGTGACTTTGTGCAGAAGGCCGTGTTAGAATCTAAAGACCCAGATTCGGACGGGGATCTCAAGAGGACTGGTGCTACCAGAATGGATATTGTTTGCAAAGAAACAGCACAGCAGAGACCGAAGGAGTTAAGATGGAATGTGTGTTTGGGGAACATAGAAGCCAGAGGTGATAGTCAAGATGTCTTAATAATCAACATGGAGGACATAGACTCAGCCTGACGGATACAGGGGTCCTGGAAATCCCCTGCTGCACTAGGCATTATTAAGTCTTTATTGACTGCTGTATCCTGGGGACTCTGCGAAGGACACAGAATACAGACAGGAGACTCACAGGGCCTAGCCAGTCATTTTCCAGCCAGTGTGTAATTATTTCAGTGTTCCACACAGTTAAATTGGTGTGTGTCAGCTAGACATCATTGCTTTGCTAATGGTAGTCCCACATAACGAACACGTAGGACGCACAGCACAGGAGTGTGCGCAGAGTAATGATAGAACTCACAGGAGAATCGTATCACTCTCCCTGGGCCACTTTGAAAGCCATGCTAAAGGTGAGATGAACCTGCGTTATTTTACATTTTCTCCCTTAAGAGCACTATTTCCCTGTAAAGGAAGGACAGAAGGAACCAGTGGTGCGTTGAGAAGAAACTATGGGCCAGCCTTCCGCCCATCAACAGGATCCTATTTTAACGATATTCCGGAGAAGTGCATACCATAATGTTCTCACAGATTTCCCAGGTACTTTACCAACCTGCCAAGAAAACATTCTTTGTCTCTACCCCACACCTCCGCTTATGATATGTCACTATTATTGGAGATTGCCAAGGCTGTTTTCCTTCTCTGTGCCCACTGAGTGTCAGAGTGAGAAACTGGTGTTGCTGCTTTCAAAATAACAGATGTTGAAGTGCTAACCCAGTGTGGCCGTGGAGCATCTTCAGAATCAGTAGGACAGGTGCTGAATTAAACCCCCTGAGAGCTGAACTCACCCCAGGAACCCATCCAGAGAGCTAGCAAACCCCAGCAATAGACCCTAAAGAATCTCATCCTGTCACTGTGCTCCTCTTAAATTCAGAGAAGCCCAAGATTCACATACAGTGAAGGTAAGGTTTTGTGCCTCTCCTTGCTGAAGAACTGGTCTTGCTAGCAAGCTTGCTCTGGGGATCCCCCGTCTCCACCTTTCAAGGCTGGAATTACAAGGGAGCTGCCATGTCCATTGTGACTTATGTGGGTCTCTGGAGGCCCAAACTTGGCTGTTCACATTTGTTCAGTAAGATTTTCAACCACTGAGCAGTCTCCCCAGCCCTAGGCAAGGGTTTTCTTGTTTGTGTAATGAGTATAAAACTCTAGCTCCCTTACTCAGTTGCTACAAGCGTTATAGATGTAAAGAAGAATGTTGAGAACAAAGTGTGGGTGTCCTGAGTGTACAATAACCTGGGGAGGGCTAAGAGCAGGTGAGGGTGGTAACCAGCCGGTCATCCTGATGCACGAGGCAGGAGGAGACAGGTGCTGGTTCAGTCTCATTCTGAGGATTTGTGGAGGCCGGATCACCATTTCAGAGTAAGGTACAAGTAAGAGCCAGTGCCTGAGTGTTTTGATTTTCTGATCTTCAGGTTGAACCCCAATGTCTGTCTCTGGAATTTTACTATTCGTGTTGCGTGTCTGTATGGTGTTATCCACCCAAGACCCTTGTTTAAAAGGTGTTGAAAGATGTATCACCTGGTATAGTCCCAAGCGTGGCTTGTCCCAGGAGCTACAGGGCCCTATACTCCATGATACCAGTGCCCTGACGCCAGAGAGAGAGGCTTTGTGAGGGTTGGCGGGACTCTCCCCTCTAATTAGCAATCTCTTGTGTTGTTTTCTCCCTGCCGTTTTGTGACTCTGTAGTCAGTTTTGATCATCTGATTTTGTATATATTTGCATGATGTCATACATAAAAGGCCAGTGTCAACAAAGATCATGTTTGTTTCAGAATGAATGGTCCCAGTGAAAGCTAAAATCACTCTCCGTTGGTCATAAAAGCCATGGATCTGTGATTGAGGCCTGTGGAGAGAGCTAAATGTTATTGATTAGAACATGAAGCTCTCTTCGCCAAGTGCTAATGTACACCCAGAAAGATCGGTGGATCAGAAGTCATTTCCAAACCTGGAATTTCCCTAAGAGTCATTCTGAATGATTTGTCCCAAAATAGCACGGGTTCTCTTTACACACACTTGTTTCTAGTTTTCAAAAATGGAGCCTCAGCGTTTTCATCTTCTGTGCAAGTGGAGTATGCCTTTCTGCCACTCCGCTTGTGGCTGTGAGTCGGAAGATAACCCTTACTTTCTTTCCTTAATCGGCATTGTATTCCAGCACCTGGGCCTAGCCCGCGGTAGACAGTTGGCGAACATTAGGTAGACAGTTGGCGAGCATTAGGATTGAGTGCAAAGCCTGCTGCTGTCGTCCACTCAAAGCCTTGGTTCCTATTGTAGAAAATTCTCAACAGGTTCTGTTCCTTTGCTCAGAATTCATTGCGGGTAGGGACCCATAGGATTCATAGACTGCGAAACCAGTTAGCATACAAAGGTAACCATGTTCAACAAACCAGGCAGCATTGGATGGGAAGAAAGTGCTGACATCTATATTGTGTATAATAATAAATGTTGGCTTCATATATGCATGTTTATGTCAGAGTGAGGAAGTTTAGTATGCATATCTATTACCACCGATCCCAAAGTATAAAATCTTTCCTCTGATCCAGTCAGTTTTTCAAGGGAATATAGAGAGACCAGAAAGATAAAACCCAGCTCTGTCTGTCTCTGTGTGTCTGTCTGTACATGTTGGGTATGTGTGCCTGTTTTCTGTGTGTGTACATGTTTGGGTGTGTCTGTCTGTCTGTCTGTCTGTGTACATATTTGGGTATGTGTGAGCACACAGCATATGTGTGCTCATACCTGTAGAAGTTAGAGAGTTAAGTCAGGTGTCGTCCTTAATCCTGCAGTACCCTTACATTTTGAAACTGGTTCTCTCATGGAGTCTAAACTTGCCTATGGCTACACTGGCTGTCCAGCGAACTCCAGGTCCCCTGTCCCCCTACCCACCACCACCACCTAGCGCCAGGATAACAGACATGCGGAGTGCTGGGGTCGAATTCAGGTCCTAGTTTGCTTTTCTGTTGCTGGGGTAAAACCACGATAGAAACAACTCTGGAAGGAAGAGATTTCTAACATCTTACACATTAGAGTCAGTTCATCATGAGGGGGAGTCAGGGCAGGAAACCAAGGCAGGACCTGGAGGCAGGAGCTGATGCAGAGGCCATGGAGGGTGCTGCTTACTGACTTGCTTCCTCTGGCTTGCTCAGCCTGCTTTCTTATAGAACCCAGGACTGCCTGCCCAATGATGCCCCACCCACAATGGGTCAGGCTCTCCTCACCAATTGTTAATTAAGTAAATGCCCCATAGACATGTCCAGAGGCTAATCTGACAGAGGCGATTCCTCCGTGAACGCCTCCCCACCCACTTCCCAGGTGATTCTAGTCGAAAACTGCCCAGCACATGGTACAGGCACCTTCTGTTTGCCTCCCTCCATTATACATAGGCCTGCTGGGAGCAAGAGGAGCATTTAGGCAAAAAAAAAAAAAAAAAGGTATGATTACCAATTCCCAAACTCCAGGTACGGGCCACTTCAAGCATGGTAGTGGATGAAAGAAAAGCAATGGGAATTTTCTGTGACCAGGAAGATTTCCTCTCCACTGCCAATCCTTAAACCTCATTAAGGGGTGCTTTCCTAGAGAGACCAGAAGGCCCTTTTGTGTGGCTGAGATGGGGAGGATTTTTACTTCCTTGCTTTGAACCTCTGTGTGATAGGCAACACGGTTGCCAGCGTTCTTGGTTCTCTCACCAAATACGAATCATTTTCAGACAGCTCAAACTTGGTCTTTGTACCTGGGTCCAACAGAGATGTATCAGCCTCATAATGGCTTAATACTTACAGACTTTGGCTAATATAAATGATGCTCCAGGGACCAAAATTAGCAAAGAGCAGATTTGTTTAGACATCCTCAAATTGACCTCGCCAGGGGTCATATAACTGAATAGCTATTGAAATTTGCTATGGGCACATGGATGTAGGAAACCAGTGAGTCAAATTATCACACCCACGGATGTACACACACACACACACACACGTGCACACATACACACAACTTAGATTTGAAGGTAACTCAATCCTGTCAGACAGTGCTGAGCCTATGGCAGAGGAGTTGAACCAGGCCAAAACCTAAAGGCTAGACTCCAAACTACCTTGCAAATACCAGATATTTCTTAGCTCTGGCAGACTTTCCCCAGGGACTCATCCTCCACATCTCTGATAAGAGCCTGCTCTTGTTAAAGCTTGCCACAGACTCAGTGTCCCTGACTGTCTGGACCCCATCTTTCCAGCAGGCCAAGTTCCCACCCACTTGCAAGCTTAAGATATGTCTGAGGATGTTCTGGAACACTTTAAAGCCAGGAAGAAAAAGCTCTTAGAACTTAAATACTGAACCTTGTGTGACTATAAAGGAGCCGGGGGAGGGGGGAGGCGCACGCGTGTGTGTGTGTGTGTGTGTGTGTGTGTGTGTGCGCGCGCGTGTGTGTGTGTGTGCGCACACGCACGGGCACATATGAGCAGGCAATGAGGGGTGAGCTGGCTGCCCGCTAGCACCGCGCCAGGAGCAGGAAACAGCCTCCATTTCCGTGACTCTGTGGTCAGGCTCTGGGCTTTGATGCCTTTGGAAATACAGATGGCTGGCAGAAAAAAAAGGAAGCATGAGGTGGCTGCCAGCCCCACATTGCTTTTTCCAGGAAGGCCTAACGAGAATGGGGGTGGGGTGGGCCAGTCAGGGGAGAGCCATGACAGATTCCAGTATTGCTTAATTGGGGTTTTGCCAAGCTCTGAGAACCACCGCTGGCTTTTGGGGCTTCAAGCCTGAAATGGTGTTTCCTCCCGGGCCTTGTGGGATGAGAGCTGCTGTTGGGACTTTGTTCTAGGGAGGCAGCAGTGAGGACCTGAGGGCAGGATGCTTCTTCCCACCGTTCCTCCATCCATCCTGGTGAGGCGTGGCTGTGCCAAGGCCAGGACTCTGTGCTGTGGAGAAAAGAGACTGCGTGTGGCTCTCTCCTCCCTCCTGGAGAGGCACTGGGTCTCAAAGGGAAACTAACCCAGCAATTCTCCCTTTAGATTGCTGTTTAGATCTCCGGCGCCCTACCAAGGCCTGGGGCTCCTTGGGACAAAGGTACCTGTAGGCTTGTATGTCATTGGTTGACAGCAGAAAGGGCTTAAGTTGGGGTGGCTCTGTTGCTCAGCAGGATGGTGTCTCTATGAGCATGTACCGTTTCTGCCTCTGTTAGCCAGTTCTTTAACTCCACAGCGCGACTCAGGAAAGAATAAGGTTCCTGTGACCTTAATAGTCCCAACTCATGTATCATTAGCGGGCTCTCCCTCATAAAGGGCATATTTGCCTTCCGCCCTTGCAAAGTATCCTCCCCAGTACCCAGTTGAAGAAGCAAGTCCAGGCATTTCAGGGACTTTTCCTAAGTTCACGCAGCTAGTACACGTGAGGATTGCAATCTTACTTCCAAACCACTGACTCTGAGCCTGGAGTGCTGCAGTTCACCACAGTGGGCTCTGCCAGGAGGGAGGAACATTCAGGAAAAAAAAAGGGCCTCGGGGGAAGAGAGACGTCCAAGGCGATGTCGAGAGGTTAGTGGAAGAATGTGACTCACTGGTACGTGTCAGTGGAGATCACAGACTGTCCAGATTCTGTCATCCCCAAAGCAAACCGTCCTTCAGTTCCCCCGGAAGGGATCATATTCTCTTTAGACGACTTTGAAGTTCTGCTAAGGAAATCAGTGTAGTGACATGAACAGTTAGTTTTTCTACCCCTCTGTTTTAGTGAAAGCTTGTAGCTCAGGAGAAAGGGGAGATTGTGGGAAGTACTCTGGGTAGGTGATGTCCAAGTGTGACCTCTGGACCCCAGCTAAGAAGTCACAAAGGGAGGTAGTTCAGTTGGTAAAGTTTGTGCTGTGTATGAGGAGCCGCGTTAAAATAGAGCCTCGCTTGGCAGTGGTGGCCCACGCCTTTATTCCCAGCACTCAGGAGGCAGAGGCAGGTGATTCTCTATGAGTTTGAGACCAACCTGATCTACATAGCCAGTTCCAGGACAGCTAGGGCTGTTACGCAGAGAAACCTTGTCTTAAGAAACCAAAAATAAATCAAAGAAAAGAAAAGAAAGAAAAAAGATTTATCCGAGTGGTGGTGGCGCACGCTATTAATCCTAGTGTTTGGGAGGCAGAAGCAGGAAGATTTCTGTAAGTTCAAGGCCAACCTGGTCTACAAGAGCTAGTTCCAGGACAAGCTCCAAAACTACAGAGAAACCTTGTCTCGAAAAACAAAACAAACAAACAGAAATAGAGCTCAGGGCTAAAGAGGCAGAGACAGTGCCCTGGGACTAGCTGGGTCCAGCCTAGACTAGCTAGTGAGCTTTGGGTGAGAGACCATGTCTCAAAAAAACAAAGTGGTTGACCCACCTTAGAAACAACACCTTCGGATGTCCTCTGATCTCCACACAAGAGCACACACCTATCCCCCACCCCTCCCCACCCACCCACACATTACAGTGTGTGGGAGGGGGTCCTCTGGCGGGGAACGAACTCCCCCAAAGACCAAGAAGAATTTCATTCTCTTTTTTGACTTTCTCCTTTCTCTTTCCTCTTCTCCTTCCCCTCCCTCCTTTTGCTTGGACTTCATTTCACTTAAAAGTCCTTGCTAAAACCCTTCTCTTGCCTCAGTTCCCAAAGTAGATAGGATTGCAGACAGACATCACAGCACATGTCATAAGATACTTCCTCAAGTGGGCAGCAGACCTTTAAACCAAATTAATGTAAATTATGTATGTCAGTCAATATAAACTGAAGTTGCTACAGTGTCTTGGCAACACTAAACAGCATGCAGAACTGTGACTTTTAAAAATGGCCATCCCAAAGGATATTTAGGAATTACCTGTAGAAAGCAGTCATTTGAAGAACCGTAAATGGTGATTTAATTACTTTGTAACTATCTATTAATATGTATAGGTAATGAAAGAGAACCTACAATTTTAATATAAAGAGTTCTACTTAAGAGAGAATTTAGCTCTGATTTTCAGAGAAAAGTCTGCTGAAGGCAAGGTGAATAGAAATACTAAGGCAATGGCACACCGTCTTAGAGAGGAACTCAGCAGTTGCAGGTGAAGGGCCAACTATCTTTCATTCACTCAGACGTTTGCTCGCGTCTGGGTTCAGTCCACAGTGTACTTACCTGCCTGCCTGTCAGCGTGAAGAGCAGGCAGAACCTACAGAGTCAATGTCTTCATAGAACTAATGTTCAGAATGGGGATGGAGCGGACACAGTAAGCTAATTCACAGGGCGCTAAGTGTACAGCATGAAGGATCACATGGGGCAGTGAGCAGCAGGAAGCACTATGGTTTGTGTGGCCAGAGGTAGCATTTTCCTGTAGGATGAGAGGGAGATCTAGGGGTAGAGCAGCCGAGGAAGAAGGAATGAGAGTCTCATGTTGTTAAAGAAACAGCGACCAGGAAGAAAGCATCCCAGGGTACCAGTGCCAGATCAGGAAGGTTTTCATAGATGGGTTATGTGAAGGTAAGTGTGGGTGGGGTGGGGAGAGGAGCAATGATGCTGAGAGATTTGTTACAGGTCAGCTTGCTGGGCTAAGCTTTTTCTGATGAGAATTACAAAACTGACCCAGGGGTTGGCCAGATGTGTTCTTGGTGAAGGAGTACTGTAACAATGCTCACCCGGTAATAGCTAGAATGATCTCTGTGACTACACAGAGATCTCTTGAGGTAAGTGCTCAGGAAAGGTCTGAGGCTCCACGGATTAGGACAGAGCCTGCCAGCACAGGAAGAAAGATGGATGAAGCTCACAACTCTGAGACTATGAACTGTGAACTCCCCTTGCGTGCAAGGAAGTCTTTGGCTTCTGTTCTGAAAAGGAGAATAGGAAGGCATGAAAAGTCTCTGCTGGGGAAGGTAGAACACATCGATTTGCTTAAATGATCAAGAATTTATTAAGCACCATAATGTGTTGAGGTACCAGGAACATTAGATTTACCCAATCAAAAATGTCCTCTCTCGCAGAACTCATGAGCGTAGGGGAAGATTTGTGACCTGTGCACTGCTGTGACTGAACACTTAACAGAGCAGCATAAGAGTCGGGAGTACCTGTTTGCCTCATGATTTCAAGGTGGTTGCAGTTCATCAGAGCAGGGAAGGCAGGGTACAAAGCAGCTCAGTTCACTGCAGGAGCTTGTGGCAGCCTGCCCTCTTCCCTGTAGATTTCCTTGGCTGCCAGGCAGTGGATTTGTTCTCTTGACACTCCGAAAGTGTTCTGTCCTCACTCGCCCAGGTTCTCTCTTCCTCACCAAATATTTGCTGACCACCCACTCCGAGTTGTCTCATGTCAGGCTCATTGGCCAGAGGCAAACGTCCCCAAAGGTTAGCCCTGCTGTCATACTTCGGGGTGTTTCCTGGGTTACAGCTATTCACTTAATGTGTGATCTTGGGGAAGTTTCCCCATCAGTGAGATGGGGTCTCTGACAGATTTTAGAAGCTATGCATAACTACCAAGTCCAGTATCTGCCCCCAATAAATTAAATCTGCTGGACTTATTCTTAGCCCTATACACACTCTCACCTGGTTGCCAGTTGTCAATTCTTGAGGGTTTTTTGATTGTTGTTTGGTTTTTGCTGCTGAGATTCAAACCCAGGCGTCACTCCAGCCCACCGTGAGCTTTCCTATTAAGCAACACCCCAGTCCCAAGTATTTCATTTCATGTTATTCTTCAGGCTCTGTATTGGTCCACAGACGTCCCCTTACAGAATGTGCTGTGCTTGATACCCAGGAAGAATGTGTGGGAGAAAGTGCCGTTGTGCACTCTCTCAGTACAATGATGGTGTTTGTTTGTCACTGGAGGAGAAAGGGTTCGTGTTTTATTGAAAACCAACGCCAGTGGGAACAGAATAACTCTTTCTTTTCCTAAGGTTGTTCATTTCTGTTTTTAATTCATTTTGAAATAGGGTCTCTTGTAGCCTAGGCTGGCTGAAGATGCACTGTATGTCCAAGGATAACCTTTCTATACCTTTTAACTTGTGATCCACCCTCTCCCACCTCCCAGCTGCTGGCATTACAGCTGCACTTTGGGCTTCATGCAAGCAACTGAGCCACCTGTCTAGTCCTTGTTTCTCCTTTAATTTCTTGTTCTGAGGATAGATTAATAAACTAAAGTATAATGTCGAATTTTGCAGTTGCCTTGATCCTGGGGTAGCCACTGCAAAGGCAGTGTGGTGTGTCTGTCTTTCCGAGCTGTGTGATTTTGTGATCCTGCTGGCCTCTGTCCTGAGAGGATTTGACAGGATGAACTTATGGTGGAGTTGGAGCAGTTTTCTCTCTGCCTTCCCAAGCCAGTCTCGTAGCCAGTCTCTAGGGAGTGTTTCCCTGCCCTTGATTCTGGGATCCGCTGCCTTCTGCCTCCTCTCTAGTTCCAAACTCCTGTGCTGGCATCCCAAGGCTGGCCATTCCCTGTGTCTGATTCTTACCTCATCGCCGCCCTGTCAAGACTGCCTTCTCACCCGCACAGCATTTTGAATGCCTGCTCACTCTCATCTGAGGGCCTTTCTCAGCCCATTTCCTTCCCCTCTTTGGAGCCATCCAGTCCCTCCTGTCAGTAGTCAAACTGATGAGGGCCTCCCTGCTTAATTTGCCTGCAGTGTAAACTCACCGGAGCTTGGTCTACAGCAGAGTCCAACATAGCTGTATGGTAGTGTTTTCCTTGGAAGGTTTAAAAACAAAATACCTGATGCCCATGCCCCTTTCCCAGAGAATCAACTTTAATTGCTCTGTGCTGTGACCCGGGGCCTCAGGATGTTTTAAAGCCCTTGCAGGTGGTTCATTATATAGCCAAGGGTGAGAGCCACTCAGCGCAGTTGATCCCTAAGCTGGGGCTAGAGTCTAATAATAGCTTTATTTACCTCCCCAAGTGGCTTATGTCCCTCAGTGTTTAAAATAGTTCATGTGAGTATATTAAACAGCTAAGTGGCTAATTTCCACTTTGTGTTAATTTGATAGGTTTAATGGAAGGAAATACTATGGTTTGTTGTTTTTTTTTTTTTATTTCCTTGAAAACTCAATTTCTGGGTGACTCTGGGCTCAGCTGCCAGGGACTGAAGCAGCCTTGCTGCTCTCTGAGCATAGCTGTGCTGAGCACATACTAAATTCTGTCCGTCGTTGCTGACTCTCCTTGTTTGATTGATGTGGATACTGAGGTCCAGAGACTACATTCACTTACTCAGCGCTGAACTTGAACCCGGGTGGATTTGGTGGCAAAACGTCACTGATTCTCTCACCTGGGAAAGACTGGCGTGTGCAAATAGGGCCCTGGACAGCAGGGCATGCTTCCTTTCACCTTGAAGGTGCATGCTTTCAAAAACCTTTAATTTTCAGGTTAGCATGCAGTGAATGAGTCCCAGCATGGCATCTTTGTCATGGGCCATTGTGTCTTGTTCTCGGTGCCTTCGAATTTGGGTTGGATGCTTCTATATTTCAAGAGAGCCCATGCCTTTGATTCACCCTCACTCTCTAGTTGCCTGAAGTGTAGGTCTGGGAGGTCATTCAATAAATGGGTTTTCTCCACGCATTTCAAATCTGCCCCACCCTGTTTGTACTTATTTTTCCTCATAACTTTTTGACCTTGTTTTCTTGAGGAAGTCCTGAGGACCCAGCACACGTCATCCTGGGCTGGTGAGTGGGTAGTGATATCCCTCCCATCTTGCAGAAAGGGGAAGTGTTACACCAAAAAATTAATTACCTGCTACATTCTACTAATAGCTGCCCTTAATTGGGTCCTTAATGAGCGGAGGCTCTCTGCTGAGCCCTTTGTATCTTGTGCATAATCCGCACTTTACAAATGAGGAAAAGAAACACAGAAGGGTAGATCTGCTTTGGCCAGGGGACATAGCTACTAACTGGCTATGATGGTTGCTTGTTTGTTTTTGAATTTGCTTATGGGCAGATGTGGGGACACATGGTTTCATTCGCTGGCAGTGACATCTAGACACCGATGTCTGCTGTAAACTGATGAAGTATGAAGTAGTTTTCTGTGTGGCAAATGGCCCTCTGAAAGCTATTGTGAAACAATTTTCTGCCAACCAGGACTCTCATCCAGAGGTCAAACGGGTGCTGTGTCCTCCGACCCCAGTCATCCCAATAGAGGATGTTTGATGTAAACATCCCCTGAAGGTGAGAACTGGCTCTCGGAGGGTGAGCACACTCCATTTACCCCAGAGCACTGCTGTTTATCACAGTTTCAGGCTGCAGGAAGAGTTCGGCGGCTGCTGGACCGCTTCATTATCACAAAGGCTCTAAGAACAGAACTCTGTCTCCCCGGTCTCACTAATGATAAGTAGCTTTCTCCCTCTTTAAGAATACAAAGACTTAATAGTTCCTGACTTGTCAAAGTACACACACACACACACACACACACACACACACATTTCTGTATGGAGAATGACTATGTAAACTATATAAACAAAGAGGCAGACAATGCGGTACATGGATGGAACCTCTAGGAAAATGAGGTTCCATGTCAGGGCAGAGGGTCATTAATTGAGTGCAAGCCTATTTTAAAATGGTGTTTATCCTCCTCCAGGGCATACAAAACCATTGAGGATGACGACTTGAAGTTTCCTCTTATATATGGAGAAGGCAAGAAGGTAGGCTCACACTTGTCCTGGAGTGAGAGGGGTGTCTGGAGCCCCGTGTACTCTGAGCCTGTGACGTGTTCATCCTGGAATGAGAGGGGTGTCTGGAGCCCCGTGTACACTGAGCCTGTGGCAGTTTGTGTTTGTCACTCCGGAGTTTGGGATTTTATAGCCATGACAATTTAAGCAAGCATCACATCCATCATTCTTCAGGTCACCTACCTTGTGGGTCCAGACAGTAGCAGAATCTGAGGGTGTTGGTGAGCAGTCAATTTTGTGAATCTAGCATCCCCTTCCCTAGCCATTTGAGTCACTCTTTACGGTTTAAACACAGCCACTTCCACACACACCACCCTGTCTTATAACCGATATAAGCTCAGAGGCAAGTCAAGCTGGCTGTGTTACCTCTACTCGGCAGACAAGGCTGCAAGATTAAAACCGCCCAAGCAGAACCACACCACCAGCAGAGGACAGCCCCGGTGTGGAACTCTGGCTTTCTGCTCTCGGCTAGCATCCTTTCATCCCACCACTGATGCTTGAACTTTGTGAGTAGACTTTTCTACTTGCCCCAACAAAAGGACTCCAAAGCGTCATTGCAATTACACCCCAGGACCAAGAGCCCAGACTGCAATAACAGAGTCATCACTGAGTGCCAGCACCCCCGTCAAACGCAAACACTGAATGACACGGTTGAACCCAAAGAAGACTGTAGACATGAGATGTGTGAGCAGACGTGTAGGAAGTTCGGATGTCCGTGCTGAGATGCCTAAGCTTTGAGCCCACACCCGATTAAACTTCCTACGAACCCAACTCACTGCAGTCAGAGCTAAGAGTTTCAATTAGAAGTAGGCAGTGTGGCCACAAGAAGATGAGTCTTCAAGCGAGTTGTCTATGAGGATTAGATAGTGTTTACCCAGAAAAAAATGACTCACAAGAATATCAAAGCAAGGTCTCTAGCGTGGTCCAGACTGTCCCTCCCAGTCCCTGACCTGGTTACACGTGTCAGTACTGAGACAGTTCTTCGCTTAGGTTCCACAAGCTCTCCTGAACAGAAAAATGGACTGCTGTCTCCCTTAGAAGGAAATCAGCATGAAGATTTTTGGGTTTTCTTTTCAAAAATAATTTTTCTTTTTAAGAATTTCATACATGTCTACAATAAAGCACGATATCCATCACTCCATTTTTCCTCTCCATATCCTTTCCAACATATTCCACTTGCTGGTTTTTTTTTTGTTTTTTGTTTTTTTTTTTTGTTTGTTTTGTTTTGTTTTTTGTTATAGTACCCCGTTAGTGCTGCCCTTAAGTCCATGACACAAGGCCATCCCCTGGAGCATAGGAAACCTAGCATTGACCACACCCTCAAAAAAGAGTGATTCTCCCTGCCCTAGCAATTAATGACTGCCGATTAACTCCTCTCTAAGGGGTGAGGCATGCAGAGCCCCTCCCCCACCCATGCTGGGATTTTAGCAGGCTTGGCCTTGTACAAGTAAGCATGGCTTCAACGATGAGATTGAAATATTTGGGTTAAATGAAATGTCTGATTCACCAAAATGTCCCAAAGCCTCTCAATGGGCTCAAGAAGAAGGGCCGTCTTGTGGCAAGTGGTGGGGGAGTTCTGCCTTTGTAGCCTTTAGTACTGTGGAAAGCTACATTGTAGTCTGTTGTGCTTTGGAAAGCTACATTGTAGCCTGTTAACATTGTGGAAAGCCACATTGTAGCCTATTACACTGTGGAAAGCTACATTGTAGCCTGTTGTTGTGTGGACCACTACCTGGTATGTAGCCTGTTGCTCTATGGAATGCTATCATGCATGTCTCTATTCCACCCTGGAGGAAAGTAGACACACCATCCTTGTCTCACTTCTCCTTGGTTTCTTGGAGTCCTGTAAAGTTTTTTTTTGTTTTTGTCTTTGTTTTTGTTTTTGTTTTTTGTTTTTTCCTCTTTACAAACTTCTACTCAGGCATGGCAGGGTATTTTCACAGCTGCTATGTTTTATTTCCAGAAATTCTTCTAAGTAGCCTTGTGGGCAACACCTGTATAGGTGTAAACAAGTTCAGTCACTTCCAGCAGCATTTACATTCTTTGTTCCAAACATGGGCGGGTGGTTTTTAGCCAGAGAAGCTACTGCAGCAGGGAGAAGGCAGAAGGGCCAGGAAAGAGAGATGCAGAATGTGCCCATGTCAAGCTGAACACTCCTTAACTGGAATGAGACCCATCCAGCCTATATACCCTTTGAATCTGGACCTAAGATGTGTCATGGGGGTCAGCAAGGTGGCTCTGTGGGTAACGACACTTGCCACCAAGCCTGGTAACCTGAGTTTAGTCCCTGGAGCACACTTGGTGAAAGGAAAGAACTCCTGAAGGTTGTCTTCTGACCATCACACATCCCCATGGTACACATGCACACTGCTTACACACATACATACACACACACACACGACATGGTGGTCAGCACTGAAGCAAGAGGATTGCAGTGAGTTGAGGGCCATCCTGAGCCTTGGTGTGACATCCTGTTTCAAGTCCAGCCCCTATAAGTAGCATAATCTCATTTCTGCAGTATTATAAGCCATGTATACCTTCTGACTTGAGACTACCACCAATTCACTGTGCTTCCAAAAAACAAGGGTGAAGAAACTATGTTGGATTATAGTGTGTCTTCCTTCCTTCCTTTCTTCTTTCCTTCCTTCCTTCCTTTCTTTGTTTTTGTTTTATTTTGTTTTATATTTATTTATTTATGAGTCACAGGTCATGTGTTAAAAGTCAGAGAACAACTTGCAGTTTTTTTCCCTCCACCACGTGAGTCCCAGGGATCAAATTTAGGTTGTCACTTGGTGGCAAGTGCCTCTCAACCTGCCCCGAAACTTAGTGTTTCTTCTTGGATTTCCCTCATCCTTGTCTCTATGAGGTAGTTACTACTCAAGTAATAGAGGGAAATCCCAGCTCAGGTCTTAGAGCCGCAGCACTACATGGGCTCTATTGTTGGAGACTTAATGTTAGTGCCATTAGGCTGCATGTCACTCAGTCTGACGGGCAATCTATCACTCTGTGTCTGCCTGTCTGATGCTGTATCTTTTGGCACCACATAGTGTTGCCTCCACCGTGAGAGCTTCTCAGTAGAATTTGTGTTTCCTCAAAATTCACACATCCCTTTGTTTGTGTGCCTTCCAGAACTTAAGCACATTTTATATATTTGTTAGATATGTACCTCTTGCCTCCTTTACCAAGATGAAATCTTCTGTCCCTTCCACATGGTGTGTGCACGTAGTAGGTGCTTTAGGGGATATTTAAGGTGACTCTGTAGATACTGACAAAATATGTTAATTCCATAACACAATATGTTAATTTCATAAACCATCATTAACAAGTTTAGAGAAAGCATGAGGCTGCAGCCTAGCAGTCTGGGCGTTTTGTTCCTTTCACCCGAAAGGATTTGTAAGAATATTGAGGTAGATCATGGAGTCACTAAAGATTTATTTCCTCAGGCCATAAAACTTAATAGTTGAAATTCTCAAAGACAGGAGCTGCCCCAGACTTGCTTCGCCTTCTATTATTGCCTCTGATATTGCTAAGGATGTAGCTGCTGCCCAGCGAATACTTGTAGAGGGGGCGTGTTTGGATGGATGGATAAATCATGGCTGGGTGGATGCTCTTGATTTAGTATGAACTGATTTCAGCAGCTGTAGATTATGCATGCCTTACAGTTAGGTTTATTTTCAGGCCCCTTCAGTTCAGACTTTATAGAAGGAAGCGGAGGACACGCAGCAGAGCAACCTGCTAAAGCCTAAGATCCAGCAGTGACTTTGGTGACACCACACAGCGCAATTGTGATGAGCAGTCTGTCCCGACAGTCTGTACCAATGGCCTAGAGTGATAAGCAAGAGGACTTGGGACAGGATGCTGCCACTGTGTGTATTTCTGGTAACTCTCTGCTTATATTCCTAGGCCCGGGTAATGGCAACTATTGGAGTGACCAGGGGACTTGGGGACCATGACCTGAAGGTTCATGACTCCAACATCTACATAAAACCGTTCCTGTCTTCAGCTCCAGAGGTACTATGTGAAATTATTGTTTCTATTTTGTACAGTAAAATAGTTGTGCTTTCTGCTTTCCCTGACCAACACTCCACATCCAAACAACAGCCAGCAGGACTTACGTGTACCAGTGCGTCTCATGTCACCCCGGTCTCTCTGCAACCACCTGGATTCATACCCTCCCCATCTCTTGCTTAGTGAGCTGTGTTGTCTCCATGCCCCCTCCTTCAGTTCCTCCCACGCATTACTATGAAGTGACTCTTCCCAAAGACATGTTCATGTCTCAGCAGTCTTCCTTGGCACCCCGTGGCTTGGAGCACAACCCAACTCCAATTGTCATTCCAGACTTGTCATTTGATCTGACTTTCTAACCAGATATTTGTTTCCCTGCACAAACCAGATGAACTCAGTTACCATGCATGACCTTCAGTTTCTCATGCTTGTTTGTTTTGTATCTAGTCTTGCCAGGAAGGCCCTGATTCCATCCACAGCGTCCAATTCTCTCTGTGGTTTAGATCAAATGTACCTCCGAAGGCAGCAGTTCTCAACCTGTGGGTCGTGACCCCTTGATCAAACCTCTATCTCCAAAAATATTTATATTATGATCCATAATAGCAAAATTACAGTTATGGAATAGCAATGAAAATAGTTTTATGATTGGGGATCGCCACAACATGAGGAACTGTATTAAAGGGTTCCTCAGATGGCAGTCTTGTCTTTGTCAGCTCTTCATGTACACAGGGCAATACTTTCTGAAATATTTTTGCTCAGTACCTTGTAGCTCAGCTGTTCAGAGAACTTGTGTTGTTCAAGTGTCATTTGGAGAAGTTCAGTAAAAAAATATATTTTTCATTTTGTCTATTTTTTAAAAAATAGAAAAGTTTTTAAAATTCTTGAAATGTTACAAATGTAACATTGAATTCTTCTTCTTCTCCTTGTTTCTCCTCCTCCTCCTTCTATAACCCACTGAGTCCAGTTAGTGCTGCCTAGATGTCCATAGGTGTCAGGTTATCCACTAGAATGAACAGCATACAAAGCAAAATGACTTCCCTCTTCCAACAGCCACTAGCTTCAGTAGTTCTTCAGCTAGGGGCAGGGCATCGTGGGTACCCCCTGCACCCATAAGAATAAGGCTTTCGTGAAAAGTGTGGGAACAGGCTCTCTCCCTACCTGTGCTCACTTACGTCTCATTGATTAAAACCATGTCACTCTTCCAGCTGCAGAGGAGGTTGGGAGAGAGAAAACTTTAGTTCCCAATTTCTGCGGTAGAGACGAGCAAGTCAGAAACCAGCATTGTTGGCCAGACTGTGAAAAATGAGCTATTAAAAAAAGCCCCATGTTATACTGGGAATGTTCAGATGTATAACCATAGTCCATCTGCACGGTCTGCTCCAGAGTAGGTGCTAGGATTAGGGGAAAGCTGTATATTGGAGGTGGCAGCTCATTGCCTGTTCTGTCACTGAGATATACATGCCACATGCGTGCACACACACACTAGTATGTGCTGGGGAAGGGAATTTGAACAGGGTCTTGTTTATTGCCCAGGCTGACTTCAAGTTCAGGATCCTCCTGTCTTAGCCTCCCAACCAACTAACTGTAGGTGTGAGGTTCTACCCCACTCAGTAGGTACTATTCTAATGTAGGTCGTTTTGATTGTGGGAAACATAAATTCACTCAGAATAACCCAAAAATGGGGTGTTTACTTATATCAGAAGACGTACTTCTGGTGTCTTCAAAATGAATATTTAAATAACCAGGCTTTGCAAGAGTGGGCCTGGAATGAACAGCCCTGCAGGAACTACCTCAGCAAAAGCCTGTGAGGGAAGTTCTGCTATTCAGTTAGCCAGCCATGTTCCACGTGTCACAAGCAACCCAGCTCCACACCCCGCCCATGTATCTACATTGTAGAGAAGAGTTTTGATGGGCCCAGCTCCCCTTTTCTAACAGGTACAGGTGACTTCCAGGCCAGCTGTTTGCCCATCAGACCATGTGCCTCTTCCAATATTCTCCATGGACACAGACAGCCATTCAGGCCCGGTCCCCAACAGAACCCTAAACAGGGACAGTTCCTTTTGAGAGTGTCAGAGTTGGAGCTGGCATGAAAATTTCTAGGCCTAAACGCTGGGCGTGAAAGACATATTTCCCGATAGACCCTGGGGTTATCCGTGAAGCTGACTTAGTGGAAATGGTAGCGGTCCACATCCAGAGCCGACCGGTGTTGTCCTGCTGAGCTCCTGAAGCTGTTCTACGTAGTAAGGACCACAGTTGGACAGAATGTCCGAAGTCCCCTGGAGCTCCTTATCCCTCCAGGCTGGCCAACATCAGGACTGGGGAATTACTGCTAAAGCTGCTTCTCACCAGAGGAAAGTAATAAAATCTGAACCCTGAACTCTGTTTCCTTTGAACTCCACTGAGCACAGGGTTTGTAATCGGGCTCATAAAACTGTACTTTCCCCCTTGCGGGAAAGGCTTCCATCCGACTTGTGACTTGTGAACCGGCACCCTCACCTTTGTCCTCTAACAGAAGCCTCCCTGGAGAGCTCAGGAAACACTAATTAAGTGGTTTTGCTCTTCCCAGCAGCCCTAAAACTTCTTTCTCAGGCTCCCTCCCCCTGCACACTTGGAGATCCTTCTCTACGGGAGGGGAGAGTCGCTCAGCGTGGTTTGGAAGACAGTCGTGCGGTGCAGTTAGACTTTAGAGCATCCAGCCGTATTGCTGCTGTCAGCCTTAGGAAACACTGACTATGCAAAGGTCCTCCGGAACGGGAATCTGCCGGACTGATTGTTGGCCGTGGCCATTGTGCTCAGACTAGGTGTCAGAGACATGTCTCTCATGTTTAACTGAGAGGTTGTACTTTTAGACTGTCTCCCTAACATACTTAGGATTTTACAGGCAACATCTCATTCCTGGCAGACCAGGGAGATAAACAATCACTGTACTGATGCTGTACACTGGACCACTGGGACTCGGAAAATAAAATGCCTCCCCAAGTTGTATAACTGTCATGTAGCAAGTGGGCACTTACAACCCGTATCTAATTAGTGTCATGGCAATAAGACCCGAGGTAAAGCAATGTCTACGGTTAGGGTCAGAGTGATGCACCAGGTACTGGTTCTATGGCTTGCGGAGGACACCTCTGTCTTGAGCATGAATTCTTGGTCTTATTACCTCAGTGGCTAGAGTTTCTCAGAGAAACACTGTTGACCTGAGCTACAGGGGAAGATGCTGGTGTAATAGGACGGGGAATTGGGAACGACAGCAATGGTCGCCGTGTGTATGTCAACGAGGCCAGACGGAACTGTGTAAAATACGATTGCATGCCTACAATTTAGCTTAATGGATATGTGCTGTATATACCGAGATCTCTTGCGCAAGATTAAATTTGTTATACACACTTTAAATGTTTCCAGATGGAGGGGCCTTCGCCAGAGTCAGGAGAGGGGGGAAGGGTACCGTTAGGAGAGGGGCAGTTGAATTGACTACTGTGGAGGTTAGGACAGAAAAAGGAGGCAGTCTGTGCCGTTCCGGCCCACCCCCATCTTCGTTCCTTAAGGCTAAAACCCTTCACTCAGGAGCTGGTGCTAAAATCATACCCAAGAGAGAAATGGCTCGGCCACTTCTGTTGTGATCCCAGAAAGGCAGGTTAATTTATTTAAGCCATCTAATGAAGAAGCACAGACTCCCGCCCCGTCTTCATTACCTCCCCCTCCACACACAAGCACCCCCCCTGCACTCTCTGTGCCTCCCTCGGAGTATTTCCCTGCTATGCTTTGACTCTGCCGAGCATGGATCTTTATTTCACATTTGGCTTCTAAATTCCAAATCCAGTTCAGTCTGGTAGTTTTAAGGACTGGGGCTTGTGGGGCAGGGGGAGGGTGAAGAAATGTGATTTGATTCTAAGAAAAAGGGCTCAAAATCCTTCTTGGAAATTACCATTGTTTCCATTCATCATTGTAACTCGTAATTTGATTTGACGAATTAAATATAAATAAATCAAAACCATGTGGATCAAATTTATGTAAAAGATGCACCAGGGTTTAAAAATTAGGGAAGGGTTTCTTTCTGGCCAAACACATTTTCAGTTTTGCTGAACACAAGGCGCTGGAAAAATCTTGAGTTTGCCAAACCTGAAGAGCAGCCGCCAGGTTTCCTGAGCCTCCCTCAGACCTTCTGGGGTCTAAAGCAGAGATTTCTGGCTAAGGCCTGAATTCCACAAGAGGCCCTGCCAAAGGAGCAGGGGCCTGCTTGCAGCAGTCTCCAAGGGAGCAGGGGAGCCTTTTTACCCTCTGGTCCACAGCACCTGGCTTGCTCTGTGTGACTGAGTGGGCTTAACCCTTCCCCCAACTCCCTCCAGCCAGGTCTGCCTCTTGCCTAATTAGGAAGCTTAAGGCTCAACTGTGCCATAGCATCCTGAAGAGGGCAGAATGTAATGGGGAGGACTTCTTCAATCTCTCGGGCACTAGCGCCCAGGCCCTCCGCTTTGTCCCCATTGCCTATAGTTCTCCACCTCCAGCCAAGCACACACAGTGTGTCCTGTTACTCAGACTAGCTTGGCACAAGCCTAGGGCCTCGACTCCCAGATTTTCTGTGTTCCCCACCCCTTTGGGCCTGAGACAGGCCCACTGGAGAGCTAGGATTCCTAATTTCTCCCTTCTTTTCCGGCCTCCACTCCAAGACTGTGCCCTAGTTTGGGCTCTTGGAAGAATAAGGCCCTTTTCTGTCTGGGGGCTCTTCTGCAGAGCCAACTCCCTCCCCCACCCCACAGTCCTGTCTTCCAGCCCAGCCAGACAGAACCACAAGGAGCCTCATTTTCTCTCCGCTTCGTTTCTCCTCTCTGGCTTTTAGGAGTCTGTCAGCTGTTTTTTATAACTCCAAGTCTCTCCTTGAGCTCGTTCCTGGGATTTTTTTTTTAAATCTAGATAATATTCCTTTCCTTATTCAAAACAAGCCTTTCATAAAGGACAAAGAGTCCAAGTCTGAGACCTGCCCCAACCGCCAGCAGGACCCCAGCTGTTTTCCCATCATCCTGCATCTGGCATGGCCTGGACTGGTGGATTAGGGGGAAAAAACAAATAAGACCATCAGTGAAATCGAGGGCAGGAGGTCTGGTGTGGTTAATAATGATCAGTAATGCTTAATGCTCTCCCCTTCCTTCCTACTGGCTTCTAGAAGACTCTTTTCACACTGAGCCACTTCCAGTGAACACTTTCCTATTGGGAGTCCTGGTATTTCCCATGCAAGCAGGAAGGACATTCATGTCCTTCCATGTACATCTTAACATCTTTCCTCTTCTGATTCTCAATGGCGTTTTGTGCTCCAAGTTAGAGTTCCCACTTAGGGGAAGCATGTCTTTCTAATTTGTGCTTCTGCAGTCTAGTTTATAAGGAAATGATTCTAGGCTACCTTGGGAAGGGGAGGAGGTTGAGACATGGCAAGGGAAGCTTACTGTGATTGCATGAGTACAATCTAGAGAGGTAAATAACATTTATGTGCCACCGATGTCTTCAAGTCTTCTGAAGGGGTAGTTATCTTCAGATGATAAAAATGTGTTTTCTTAAATGCATACTTGGTATGGTAGCACACACCTTTAATTCCAGTACTCAGGAAGCAAAAGTAGGTGAATATTGGTGAGTTGGAGGCCAGCTTCATCTAAGTAGAAATTACAGAACATCCAGGGCTAGAGAGAGAGAGACCCATCTCAAAAAAAAAAGAAAGAAAGAGAGAGAGAGAGAGAGAGAGAGAGAGAGAGAAGAAAAGGAAAAAGAAAAGAAAAGAAAAGAAAAGAAAAGAAAAGAAAAGAAAAAAAAACATGGGAATGTACCCCCCAGGAATTAGAATTTGGAGCCATGTAAAGGTGAGTCTAACTGGCGAATAATTAGCCATAAACCTTGTTACTTGCTTTTTAAGGAATTGGAGTTCAGATAAAGGAGGGGAAATGGAGGAGCAGCTGGAGTGAGGAGGGCAAGAAGGGAGCCTTGGAGAGTCGCTGTGTCTGAGAGATTAGCGGAGGCACTGTTAGCCTCGTGAGGCTGACTACGACTACAGAGGTTCCTGAATTGGACATGAAGCAACAAGGGGCGTGGTTCAGCTAGCTGCATGGATGGGGCGGGGCGAGGAGCTGCTGACAGGGCAGTCCCTGTATGCCAGGAACTGTGACCACGAGGAAGGAACTGGGTTGAGAATGTAAAAACTAAAGGAGTCAAATCTGCAGGGTTTTTTTTTCCTGTAATGTAACCAGAACTCACCCAATGCTAGATTCAATTTACAGAGTAAAACAGAAAAGTGATTTTTATTTTATTTTATTAAGCGCAGGAATGGCGGTATGGTTAAAGGGATGATCCTGCCTTCCCGTGGTTTCAAAGACTGTCATGTGTTTAGCATGTATCAGGCCCTGGTGTAATGCCTACTACCATGTCCCCTGACACACACACAAAACATTTCACGTTCTAGCCTGAAAAAAGGAAAGAATTACTAGGGTCTGAAGCAGGAAAATACTCTCTTCCTTTTTCCTTCTGAGTTTGCTGAACCTTTTGTTCATTTGTTTGTTTTTCTCTGTAGCTTTAGAGCCTGTCCTGGAACTCACTCTGTAGACCAGGCTGGCCTCAAGCACACAGAGATCCGCCTGTCTCTTCTTCCCAAGTGCTGCGATTAAAGGCGTGTGCCACCACCACCTGGCTACCAAGTTTTAAAATACACATAAGAGTCTAGAATCAGAATAACTTCCTAATTAGTATAGATTTAGAGCGGGACTCATGGGCAGCCCTGAAAGTAGGCAGTGGATTTCTTCCTTCCCTCCAACCTGGGTTGAGCTGACCCCGTAGACTGTTCTAGAATTTGCCTAGCCCCACCACGGGATAACTTTTTTACTGTTTACCTGCTGAGAAACAGGAGCAGAAATAATGAGTGTAACGTGTGGACCAAGAGAGACCAATGAGAAAATTCTAGATAGTTCAGTGGCCCATTGTAACCATATAGGGCAGTGGTTCTCAACCTGTGGGTCACAACCCACTTTGACAAACCACAGTCTTCAATAATGTTTGCATTACACTTCATAACAGTATAAAAATTACACCTATGAAGTAGCAATAAAAATAATTTTAACTTTGGGGGTCACTACACGTTAAAGGGTTGCAGATTAGGAAGGTTGAGTGCCGCTGCTGTGGAGAGTAGGACTGGAAGTGTTTTCCTCAGTACATACCTTTCTGCCTGTTGTTGGCTCTAAACGGACCACTTTCGGAACTCTTCCCTCTCGTGGCCCTGTGTCACTGGTGTTTATGATTCTGTCATCCACAGACTGGGTGTGGCTGGGTGGTGGCTCTCCACCAGAATCCCTCGTGTGTTCCCAATCCAATGCTGATTGGTTGGCATCCAAAACAAGGTTAGGCTGGTAGTCTAAGATGATTGTGGTTCTCTGTGTAGCCCTGGCTGTCCTGGATCTCTGTAGAACAGGCTGGCCTCGAACTCAGAGATCCGCCTGCCTCTGCCTCCCGAGTGCTGGGATTAAAGGCGTGCACCATGCCCAACTTTATATAATATATAATTCTTAATGACCGTTTACTTGAATATTTAAGTTAGTAGCTCTAATTAGTTTACTGCTATTTCTTTCAATGAGAATGAGAATTTCCAGACCTGTGTCGCTGTTGGGTCTCAGGAGGAGTGGATTCTTTGTGTTCCAAAGAAAAACAAAGCAACCATGGATACTTTTATTTTTATTTTTTCTCTTTGTTTCTTTTTCTTTTATTTTATTCTGGGTTGTTTTTTTTTTTTTTTGATGGCGTGAAACAAAGTAGAACTTGAGGACTCACACCCAAGGTGTCCTTTTACCTACATGTACAAATCATGGCCTGCATGCTCCTGTATTCATGTGACTCATATACCATGTGACACGTATGTCATAAGACATATACATTGCACATATCATACACACACAGAAATTTTTGACACTACAGGGCACGTGGTACTTCAGCATTTTTCAGACTTGATCGATATTTTGATCTTAGAGTCTTAGGAATACACTACTTCACATAAATAGGTAGTAAAGGAAAGAGCAGAAGTAAGTTTAGAGCAACTTCAGAAATCGTTAAAAGTTCTGCCTTCCTCCCAAACTGAAACTTTTATAACAGTTTTTTTTTTTTTTTTACGAAGTTCTGGTCAGTAATTCAAACATCAGTGTTTATAGTCAAATATTACATCACAAAACAATCCAAAGGTACACTAGTTTGACAATTACATGCTGAGGAATGATAGCACAAAAATGTTGAAAATTTTGTTCCCTATAATTAAACCATCATTTCTATATGAGCAGAAATCTTCATATGTACAGTCAACACAAACCCTGAAGTCCATAGCCTACAATAGCCTCTAAGCTGAGTTGCAGCGTTTCGGGCATTTTGGCTGGCATGTGCAGTGTGATAGTATGTATAGTGAAGGAGCGCATACTGTATGTTATGTGTTCAGAACCAAGGCTGCGACAGAGTCGCAGGATGCAGCAGGGGGTGGGGGCTCTGCAAAATGATTCAGATTAATTAATTACACATCAGATTTTGGATTAAATACGGATTGTTGAGCTTTCGCAAACTCTTCATTGTTGCCAGACCTTTCATTAGCGCCCTCAGTTAGTTCTAGGACCGTGATCCACGGTTTGAGAAGTTTGCATTAAGTCTAGGGTGGACTAGGAATTTCCATCTTTTAGGTTTGTTTTTCTTTCTTTCTTTTTTTTTTTTTTCAGAAGTCTCACTCTGTACCCATGTTAACCTAGAGATCACTCTGTAGGCTAGACTGGCCCCAAACTCTATCCATCCTTCTTCCTCAGCATCACAAACACTAGGATTATAGGCATGAGCCAGCATACCTGGCTCATTGTAGAGAATTCGGAGGTGCACCATCCCATGCCATTCTTGACAGTGTTTTAGAAACCTTGGTTTTATAATCCCAGTATGGGCTTGGTGTATTAACATAACCATACTCCAGTCCTAGATGGCGTGAGTCATTCTTTTGACTTACAGGTTTGGGCTATGACATATCCTATCTTCCATTTCTCCAAGAATCTTCAGAGACTTTGTTTCTTTTGTTTTGGTTTGGTTTTTTGTTTGTTTGTTTGTTTGTTTTGGTTTTTGGTTTTACAAAGCAGGATTTCCCTGTGTAGCCCTAGCTTGTCTTGGAACTCACTCTACAGACCAGGCTGGCCTCGAACTCAGTCATCCACTTGCCTCTGCCTCCCAAGTGCTGGGATTTAAGGCATGCGCCACGACCACCAGGAGAGACCTCGGTTTCTTGCTCTGCAGTCAATAGGACTGATTTTGCCGCGTAACAAGAGTCCCACTGTTCACCGACCGCTGGTGGTTGTGCTCTCCAAAGACCACATGCACGGTGACTTGTGCACTTGGTCTCTTGCTCACTTGAGGCCTCTGAAAACCTACCTTTCTGAAGAGTCGCTTGACACAGTAACCCACTGTGGTTCTTTTAATCCCACTAACTGGGAATAGCAGTGATAGGAATTAAGACTCACAATCATTTCGCTGCTTACACATCAGGTTGCCATAGTACTGTCCCTTCAACCAGATCAGTTTTAGGGTTGGGGGAGGGGGCACGATTAACATTTAAGCTGAAAATAATATACACACAAAGAAAACTCTTGCGTGCAAGCTGGTCACCCATATTGACAGCCTTGTGTCCTGAACTGACTGTAACGATTCATCCTGTCCAAGCAGCATCCAGATGCTCATAGGCTGGAGTTCCCCTGGGCCCATGTTAGTGAAGATGACCCCAAATGAGGACCGCTTTAGGTTCTATCCCATTTCTTGTCTAACTCATTGAACAAGGGTTTCACCTAATGATGAACTGGCTGTGGGAGGCTTAGGAGAAGAGGTGTCGTGTGGCTGGATCTGAGTCCATACATGGGGTTTCTTCCTATAGCTTACCTGATTATGAGATGCCAGGCTGTGTGTGGAGGAAATGGAAACCATATGTTCAGGCATTGGCCATAACTTCAGACTGTATTAACACTGTCAAATATTTCAGCTGATTTTGAAGTTTTGGAGTCTGTTAAGTATACTCTCTAAAAGCCAAATCTTTATTTTGTCTGTTTGACTTTAGAGAGAGAGAAAAATGGAAAATCCTCAAGAATATCTGTGGTGTGTTTCAAATATGAAACTACCCACAGCCAAAACAAATAGCCAACTCCTCTGGATCGTTTCAGCAGCCAACATATTTGTGATACTTAGTGTCACTGAATTCATTTTCAGCCAATGCCCTGAAATCACATGACTGGTCACATCAAGGTTTAAATCATCTTGTGATAAAAGTTAAAAGTGGCCAGAGCTCTGAACACGCCCAGCAGCCACTTCGTCCCAACCTTCCATTTTAGAAAGGGAGACCCTAGAGGCTGAGAAGCAAGCCTGTCCTTTGCCACTGCCCAGCAGAAATCCCATCCTGCAGTCAAACCAAATTAGTGACAGCTCTCCAAGAACGCCCATCCTCTCTCCCTTCAGGCATCGGCCTCGCCATTTCTCCCCACATGGCTGACCGTCAGTGTCCAACGTCTCCTCCCTCAGTCTGGGGATTCAGTATCCCCACATCCAGGATTCCTAGCACTATTTCTTAGACTTGTAAAAGAGTAAAGTTGTTTTGGCTGAGGGAGAAGCAGGTCTGAAACCCGTTCAGTCACCACATTGGCTTCACGACGTGTAGTGTTCGTTGAGTTCGTTGAGGAGTGGAGAGTTTGGATGCCGTCCTGGTAGCGTGACTGTCAGTCTTAGAGAATCTATTTGATTCACAGGATTATGAGAAAAAAAGCTGGCTTGTTTCTCGTACAAGCACCGTATTAGCTCGGGTTTTGGATTGGCTAGGATGAGACTTTTATTTCCCACTGCCCCTTGGTGGTCTTTATCTTGTGAACTACCTCTGGCTCTCCTGGCAATGGCGCTACTGGGAGTTCTAATCACTATTATTGTAAATGAGACTTTTAGAATTGAACCCCAAGGTTCCCAGAGCACACTCTCTTCCCTTTGTTCCCACCCAGCAGCCTATCCTTGGTGTTGCCACTTTGAGACCAGAGCCATGAAGGCAGTCATCTACTCAGTCCCCACCCCCACCCCGTGACCTTCATAACAGCTTTGTGAAAAGAGCAGAGCAAACATAATTTCATTTTCCTTGATTGTTTTTCAGTTTAAAAAAGAAATGATCTCAGGGCTGTTTAGCTCACTTGGGGCAGTACTGGCCCGGCTTGCACACTGGTTCAGTCCTCATTATGGTAGTGCTGTGCAAAACCAGGCGTGGTGGTGCATACCTGTGATCATGAGGTTGAGGCGGGAATATCAGTAGCTCAGAGTCATCTTCAGCTACACCGTGAGTTCAAGGCCAGCCTGGGCTACAGGAGCCCCATCTCAAAGTCCCAAAGACTCGTGGGACACTGTAGCTGGAGCCTCCTGCCCTCTTCAAGCCACACAGGGCCGCAGGAGCTTATCCATTTCCACACTGTGGAACCCACAGGAGAAAAAGGCATGACAAATTTGCCGAGATAATGAAGACATAAAAGCTGTGAAGGTTTGCCAGGGCATGGTGACTCACACCTTTGATCCTAGCACAAAAGCTATAAAGGTATCCCAGAGAGGGAAAAGCAGTGGAGCTTGAACAAGTGGGAAAACTGATGGGTTCTTCTCTTAAATCAGTTCAGGACACCTATGTCAGCTTGCAGTATCGCGCTCTCTTAGCAGGCCCCCAAAATATCAGTAATAGGACAAAGAGGGCACGTAGCACACACATGCTGAAACAGCGGTCTGCAGCCGAGCACTCAATGGAGGAACTGTATTAAAGAGTCACAAGCCCCTGAGTCAAGTGGGTGTCACTGATGGTGTTACCGTCTCGAAATGCTGGAAATCTGAAGCCCTGTGAGCTGTCAGCACTTGCTTCATCCGGGGTATATTAGCCAGGACTCCGGTTCTCCTCCAGCTCATTCCCCTTACCATGCCCTGAATGTGCTTCTTGAGTCTAGGAGAGGGGCATGCAAGTCTCCTGCTTCTGCATAAATAGCCGATTGCATTCTGGTAACTATTTGGGCCTGTCAGCGTCAGCAAGCTACGCCTATGAAGCTAGCATCTTATCAGTGGGTCTGCAGTTAGATGATGACGTAAGTCATCAAGGCAGAGAAGTCCATCAGTTCTGCCCAGTGGCAGCCAATGCCCAGAAGTTCTGGTAGCCGGCGATGGCTAGTAATAATCCCTCCAGCAGATGTTCCTGGGCTTGGTTGATTTGATTTGGTATCACTTTTCTTCAATGCTGGTATTCGACCCTATTTGGAATTTTGACCTTTCACCCGGCTAGCAGGATGAAGTGTAATGTGTAATACTATCCTCCGGCAGTGCTAGGCAGTGGCACGGGGACACAGTGCCTGGGCAGACACACACAGTAGACGACAATTGCTCACCGGTGATGTTTCATAGGCTATGTTTACTGAATGCATCTTCAGCTGACCATATCTTCAGTTTAATAATGGGTTCATCAGGATACAAGCCCTTTCTCAAGTCAAAGAACATCTATGTATTACTCTAACTTAATGTAAGACTCCCAAGGCTTCTAGCTGCCCCTCCCTTCCTTTCTTTACAGATTGGACAAGGGCAGGCAGCGTTCAGCCACGCTTTCTAGCCTCTTACCCCCCACCAGGTGTTCACTGCCTTATGCACTTTGCAGCTCCCCCTTAGGGCCCTGCAGCAATGCTCTTCCAGATGCCTCCGTTCTGTGGAGCCGCAGAGCCCACCAGAACCGCGTGAGGCTTCCAGGAACTTGAAAGACTGTTTCAGGCAGTGAACAGAAAAACTTTGGGGAGGGGAGGGTTTCTGATTGAGGAAGGCCCCCAGCAGCCTTAGGGAGAGCCTCAGCGTGGAATGGGATGGCTTGCACACCAGACAATGTCTCTAAAAGCACTTTCACAGAGCGCTCTGCCTCGTAGGTTAATGTACAAGGCATGAGCGTAAGTGGAAAGTTGGCAAAGTCCTGTGGAAATTGGCTGAAGGGCAGGAAACAGAGGATAGCTGTAAAAAAAAAAACCTAAAAGGCCGTTAATTGCGGAGTGCCTGGGGGCTGGGGTGGCCACTGGCTTTGTATTACTTACATAAAGGTTGTGTGGAAAATGGCATTGAAAGGGAATTTCATGCTGGTTCATGGAACCGCCTCAGTGAGCTGAGTGGAAAGGCGAATAGACTTGGTGAGGATTCCAATCACTGATGGGGTTGGTATGAACCCACGTGGTTCCATCGGCCAGGTTTCCCTTTGATGACCGGGGCTCATTTCAGACGGAAGGAATCAACCTGCCACTTCTTGGGCCAGCAAAAAAGCATTTTGAAGTCATTTGGGCGCCCCGCTCACAGGGCAGATCCTGAACACAGTATTATCTTCACACCTTTAAACATCTGTTTCAGGAAGGAGTGAGCCGTAAATGGAAACTCCTCTCAAGTACAGATGTAAGACTGAGCCACCTGGCATTCTCTACCTCCCTCGTTACTTAACATTTCCTGTCCAGCAGAGCTCAGATGAGCCCGGTAGCTTATTGTAGGGTAGCCCCAGTGGGAAGCTAGCCAGCTCCCATTTAAGACATCATGGCCTTAGCATATGAGGTAGGACTTGGAGTTGGGAGCCCAGGGGTGACATTTATTGTCCTTTCCATTGTCTTAGGACACTAATTGTGTCTGGCATCACAGAGTCTATAGAGTCCTTGATTTCCAGGCCCTGTAGGACTCCTGTGACCTTGCTACTCAAAGTGTGGTCCCAGAATTTGTATGTCTGACATCACCTGGAGAACTGTGGGTTCTCATGCCCTCCTTAAGAAGCATCTGCGAGCGCTCAGGCTCCCTGACTGACTGGCTTACACACTAACATTTGAGGAAACATGGCTCCAACTCCCAGCAACCACAGAAAATAGAGCAAAGAGGGGTTGGTTACCTCCCATCGAGGGAAAATAAGCCATGAGTACCTTGAGGAAGGATATCTGAAAATTCAAGTTCTGTGCCTCATGGACCCCCAACCCCACTTGGAGAAAGCTCAATGCTCAGCCCTAAGTGAGCATGCATTTGAGGAAAAAGGAATTTAAAAGCTGGTAGAGTATGCTGCCGAGGGGTCCCTGGGGATGGCATCAGGTGCCGGGCCGTCAGCTAATTGTTTCTATCTAATCCACAGGCCACAGAGGCCCGGACCTGTGGCTGCTTTTCATTTGAGCTCCTTTTCCAGGGTCAAGCATTCTTTTAGTTTCAGGCATTCCCACCAGGCTGTCTGCTAACCCACAGGACCAGTGCCTAAAGGATGTCACTGGCCTAGACAAACCATTCTAGAACAAAGGCCGGTTTTGAACCATCTGGTCGACCTCTTAGAATCCCATTACCTATACCTGAGATGGCCAGATGCCACCAGTGTGAAGGCACACAAGAGCAACAGCCTATGCCACATTCTCTTTTTCTCTTCCCACCCCTACCCCATTGCTTTCTCCAAGCACATAGGATAAAGGAATTGAGAGAGAGGAAATTGGTGAATCATTAAATTGATGTTTGTCCTCAGCCCATGAAGTACTGTAAGCAGGGAGGCTCTGCAGAATCAGGAAGAAATGACTATGAAACCCCCAAACTCCTCTGTGCTCCTCCCTGCCCCCACCAACCCTGTCCAAGTAGGGTTAGCATAGAGTTGTACTGTCCGTCTCACCCTGATGAGACTCAGTTCTGAATTCTTTCTAGTTTCCCAAGGATGTTCTGTCCTCTGTAAAGAGTTTCTTAGGCCAGTGTTGAAATACCACTAGCATTCAAGATATGAGATCAGAGAAGGTAGGAAACTTGTCCAGCAGCATGCTTTGGACATGCAACTTGAGCTTCCGCCTTTTCTAAATTGTCAATCCCAAGTGTAATACCATAACCTCATCCTTACTCAGAGGGAGGGGGTGTTGTGGCCCTTTGTGCCTTAGAAGAAATAGGCAAGAATGATTTCAAATAAGATACACCTTAAACAAAGTCTGTCTCCTTAGTCGTTAATAAATACATTTGGAGTCATTTCTTATAACCCCAAACGGACTTCATCTCCCTTACAGACTATTTCTTAAAATGGAAGAATCTATTTTTTTTCACTTTATATTCATAGCAATTGGGAAAGGATGGCTCTTAATATATGCAGAAGAAGCCAACCAGGCTAGCTCATCATGGCTCACATGGGGTCCACGTGTAAGTCATCTCTTCAGCGGTATCTCAAGTATTACCTTTTCTACTCGTATCTTTCTTGTTAATTAGTAAGCCCTTCGGGGCCGCATTCTCAGTTGTGACTAGGCCTAAGTGTCTGAGAACAAGTTTCAGAAAGAGGCTGTCCACTCCACAAGGCTCGCTAATGGATCAAGGACCTTGTAGTGTATCTATGAAAATTAGTAGGGTCAGACAGAAAAAAAAGCCTGGAATCAGAAGCTGCTTGGTTAGAAACAAAAACAAGAGCAAAGCATCACCCACGCACCCCCTCTCAGCACTTCTCACCTTGCAGTTTCCCCGTTCTTTGCAGGTTAGAGTCTACGATCTCTCCAGATATGAGCACGGAGCAGACGACGTGTTGATCTTGGCTACGGACGGACTCTGGGATGTCTTATCCAATGAAGAAGTAGCGGAAGCAGTCACTCAGTTTCTTCCCAACTGTGACCCGGATGACCCTCACAGGTGGGCACGTTGTAAGCACTTGTGTGGTCTCACCGGGACTCATGCAAGAAAGGCTCAGGACCAAATGCAGGGGGCTGCCTGTCTCATAGAGGTTCTCCCGTGACAGAAAACCCGCCTTGAGCTGACCTCGAATACAGATGGCAAAGAATTCAGTTTATTGAAAAGTTTTCCAGGGGACTGAGGACGGGCTCAGTTGGTAGAATGCTTGCTTACCATTCATGCATGAGACATGGGTGCAGTCGATAGCACCTCATAAACGGCTTGGTGGCACATGCCTGTAGTTCTAGCACTTAGGGTATGGAAGAAGTTCAGGGTCATCAGCTAAGTAAAGGGTTTGAAGCCAACCTAGGCTACATGAAACCCTATTTAAAATTTAAAAAAAAAAAGAGCAACATTTCTTTTTTACTTTTTTCCTTTGTGAGGAGTAAGAGGGGTTGAGACAGGTTCCAGTATGTAATGCTGGCATGCCTAGAACTCATCCTATAATGGACCAAGGTAGCCTCACACTTGGAAGGAGCTCCCTGCCCCTTCCTCTGTAGTGCTTGCAGTGTGAGCCACCACACCTGCCTCCTTTCTCGTGTTCTTCCTGCACGTTGATTGGGTTTTGATCCTGCTGGTGAGAATGATGACAGGGTCCTTTCGTGTATTGGTCATTCGTTAGGAATGTTTTCTTTTAAGAAGTTCAGAGACAGGAGAGGGCGATTACAGTGGAGTTTTCCTTTGAGGTATTGCGCTAGGGTAAATACCCCAGCAGCCCTGAAGACTCAAAACCCTAGAAGAAAACACCTCTAGAAGAAAGGCAGCCTCAGCTATAACAGCAAGAAATGATTCATCGTGAGGAAAAGCCAGTAGCACAACAGGCAGTAGAGCTGAAAATATTCCCTTACTGAGCTGGTTAGCAGAAAATATAAATAAATATCTTAGCTTGCATCAGTTTTAAGAGCTCCAAAAACATGCTCAAGGATGAGCTAGGGGTGGTGGCATGTGTTCTGAATCCCAGCACTCTGGAGATTAAGACAGGTGAATATCTGAATTGGAGGCCTTCCTGGTCTGCAGAATGAGTTCCAGTTCAACCAGGATGACATAGAGAAACCCTCTGTCCACAAACCAAGATCTAAAAGGAAAGAAAATATTATTAAGGAGAAGAGACTATGCAGATTTTAAAAATAAGTAAAGGGGAGCTGGGGAGGTGGCTCAGTGGTAAGAGAACTTGCTGCTCTTGCAGAGGACCCAGGTTCAGTTCCCAGCACCCACATGGCAGCTCACAACTGGCTCCAGCTCCAAGGAGTCCAACATCCTCTTCTGGCCTCCACAGGCACCAAGCACATGCAAGGTGTGCATACATACATGCAGGCAAAGCACTGATAACATGCAATTAAAAATACGTATTTAAAACATATAAATGAAACTTCTAGATATTAAAAATATATAAAATAGAAAGTATCAGTGACCAGGATAAAGACAGTTGAAGAGAACACAGCTGAGATAGAAAACTGGACTAAATAGGTAACCTCTCCTACAGCTCGAAATACAAGGAGAAAAGAAACAGTGAAACACTACATAACTAGAAAGGTCACCTCAGATGCTCTGTATGTTTCCAAAAGGAGATAACATAGAAGGTGGGGAAGGGGGAATTACAGAATTCTTGAACAATGCTAAACCTAGGAGCCAGAAAACCCAACAAATCTCATACAAAACAAATTTTTTAAAAAAAGGAAATTGTAAATAGCTACTTATGTTCCTTACTTATTGAAAAAATGTATTTACTTTCATATTTTGCTTCCCATGTCTGTGTTCCACAAGTGTGCAGTGCTCTCATAGGCCAGGAGAGGGCATCTGGTCCCCTGGAACTAGAGACACAAGTGGTTGTGAGCCAACATGTGGGTGCTGGGAATTGAACTCGGGTCCCCTGAAGGGCAGCAAATGCTCTTGGCCCCTGAGCCATCTCTCCAGCCCTAAATAAGTACATCTTAAGAAGCTAGCGGCCCTTAGGTGCTAGAAAATAGATGTACACAGACTTACCACTTACAACAGTCTTCTTAGAACAATAGAAGAGTCGAGAGACCCTCCATCGCTTCAGTTGAGTAAGCAAAAGGCTGTGAATCTGGAAAACTATCAATAAAGGAAGTGAATTAAAGAAATTTCCATAACAAAAACTAAGAAATTTTACTGCCAACCAATTTCTGAGGAAAATTTTGAAGGGAAAGACCCAAGAAACCAAGTGGGTTGTTAAACCAAAGTATAAGCAAGTACATGGATGGGCACAGACACACATTCTCTGTATGAAGCACCGAGACAGCTAAAGTTGTTAGAACTAATTTGCTGGATTAAACTAGCACGTAGGTGAGGTGTCACCACCTTCACCTAAAATCCTAACACTGGACAGTGGAGACAGAAAAGGCACAAGTTCAAGGACAGCCGGAGGTACATAGCGATCCCATCTCGTAAACAAACTCACTCACCACCAGCAAACAGCATGCTAATTGGAAGGACAGTCATAAGCTTAAATAGGTTGTTTTTTTTTTTCTGTTTGGGAAATATTTAACTTGTAAACTTTAAATGTAAATAGTTAGGAAAACTAAAATAGCAGTATCATGGCTCGTCTGATAGTGGGAGGAACCCCACGTGGAAGTGAGCCATGTTTCTGAACATCTTACCAATCAAGGAGAAAAGTTATTACTGCAAACTATAAATAACCTGGGTCTTGGAAATAGTGCTACATATGGAAAGTATAAAGGCTGCATCTTGGCCTTTTTCTTTTCCTGCTTTTTGAGCTAAGCATAGATCAAGGCTCCACTCACCTCTGACATACCAGAAGTGACTGCCTTCCCTCCATGTCGTGGATACCTCCACTTGGAGCTTCCCCTGTGTTCTAAGAATCCTCAGCCACAACCTGCTGACATTTTGACCACAGGGGGGAAAAAGACAAACAACAAAGACTGAAAGAAACCTGTAACCCTAGAGAAAGACATGTCTTAATGTTTTCAGCTTGTTCGCTCCACATAAACGTGTACAAAAGAATCCATGTAGCTCCCAGGCTCTACAAAACTGTCTGTCTGTCCATGTTCCCCCTGTGTGTACACTGCACACTTCCACATGTACAAAAGAATCCACGTAGCCCCCAGGCTCTACAAAACTGTCTGTCTGTCCATGTTCCCCCTGTGTGTATGCTGCACACTTCTAGTTCCAAATCCATGGTGCTTACATCAGTGACAGCAGCAGACTAAATCTCCAAGGGAGTCATAAAGAGAAAAACAAACACCAGAAGGACAACATGTATACCAAAAGGATAAATTATTAAGCCAAACTTTGATTCCTTGAAATATCTAACACATTAGAGGAACATAAAACTACAATGGAATTTCTCTTGACACTCACAGAATGGATGGAAGGCAGTCGCAGACGTAGAATGCTGTGTGTTTCCATTCAGGGGTGGAATTCCTCCTCTAAGAGGTCCTGGAAGAGGCAGAGAGTGGACTTGGTGGGAGCTGAGGGTTGGAAGGACGGAAGAACGGGAGTTGTTGAGTAATGAGTTAACAGTTGGGAAAGAGGATGAAGCAGAAGAGATCAGTGGATGCTGCTGATAACCTCACCAGGATACAACTGTCCTTAACACCACAGACAAGCACTTTAGATCCAAACTTTAATAAGGTAGATACAGTAAAGCTGATGTTATATATTTATCATAATCAAATTAAAAACTAATAATTAATAAAATCAATTCTAAAAGGCAATAAAAAATGAACAAAATCCATAAATTTTCTGAGACATTGATAAAAATGGAATTCAAATAATAGTAGCTCCAAATAGTTGTAACTCAGATGCAGCAATAATTAAAACGTAAGAGGCAATCCAACATTAGATCAATATAAGAATATCATTTCAGCCAATATTGAATCTATATAGCACATTATAATAAAAAATATCATGGAGTTTTGAGGACTGGAGAGACGTCTAAATGTGAAGAGCAATGGCTGCCCTTCCAGAGGACTTGGAATCAGTTCCCAGCACCCACATGATAGCTCCAGATTGTAACTCCAGTTTCAGGGGTCCTGACACCCTCACACAGACACACATGTAAGCTAAACACCAATGCACATAATTTTTTAAATTTTTTTAAAGTTATATCAGAAATATCCATAAATTATTTTAAATTTTTATTTATTTTTGTTTTATTGTAAGAGTGTTTACCTGCATGTGTGTATGTGCATGGAGTACCTACAGGGGACGAAAAAGGTCATCAGATCCCCTGGAACTCGGGTTACAACAGGTAGTGAGCTGCCCCATGAGTACTGGAAATCCAACTCCAGTCTCTGCGAGAGCAGCAGCTGCTCGTAACCACTGAGCCACCTCTCCAGCCCAGTGGATTTGCACAGACTCTGACAAGCTGATTCAAGGCAAGTGTAGAAAAACAAAACTGGAGTCCTATTCTAACATGTATTTAGGCTGTACAAAGTCCTGCCCTGCTTGATAGTAAGATAAAACTAAGCCTAATTAACACAATAGGAAAACTTAAAAATGCCCCTTATCTGAAAAAAAATCAATAAATGAGGTACTAGTAAGCCTAGGTATAGTGGGACATCTTAAAAGCAAAAATAAAAATAAATTAAAACTTTTAGAAAGCAGCATAGGAGATCATCCTGTGGCCTCGGAGTTGGGAAGAATTTCTTACAAAACACAAAAACAAGTGGGTTTTTGTTTAGTTTTGTTAAGACCAATAAGGGTCTGGAGAGATGGTTCAGCACTTGGAGCACCTACTGCTTCCAGAGGACCCGGGTTCAGTTCCAGACATCTACATCAGTGGTTCATAGCCTGTACCTCCAGCTCCAGGGAAATCCAGTGCCCTCTCTTGCCCTCAGGCTCTTCTGTCCTCTGAGGGCATGCACACACACATGACGCAGACACACTTGTGCACACACCTAAACGTAAAATAAGTGAGTCCATTTTAAGGTCGGTGTCACTACATTAACCATCACAAACCTTGTTTCTTCAAAAGACAGAAATAGCCAAATGGTAAGCAGTGGGCCAAGGGAAGATGTATCTACCTTGTTCAACCCAAGAGGGATTTTTATCCACTCTGTATGAAGGACTCTCAGAGAGCAATAAAACACGCAAGCTGGGGGATATCGTTCCCTTGGTAGAATGCTTGCCTGGCACAAATGAAGCCTGAGTTCAGTGTAAAGAACAGCGTGGTGTGTTGGTGTATGCCTGTCATCCCAGCCCTATGTGTATAGATGCAGGAGGATGCTTGTTGTGGAATATCATTTTAACTAGGCACAGATGTGCTGCACTTGTCTATGCTGTGGACTATTACTTTAACTATGGAAAGGTGCCACGCACCACGACCCCCACCTCCCCTCCCCGTCTGCGTTCTGTGTGCTACAACCCAGTTTGCAAGCTTCGGGCAAGGGGCTGGAGGTTGAGAATACACACGCAGAGACAGACCGACACACAGACCTTCCAACGCTGGTACCAAAAAGCCCCTCTTTAATAGCACCTTGGAGGCTTAAATACCCAGCAGTCAATGGCCAGTAGGTAAAATTCCCATCCTCTGATCCTCTAGGGAAGGCACAGCTTTTAGTAACTTCAATTAGAAGGCTCTAGACAGGGAAGAGCAGCTGAAGGCCAGGACTCCGTTGCCTTTGTTTGTGCTGCGTTTGTTTAATGATATAAGGATGTGTGTTTACTTTTGTGACGATGTGCTGCCTCTGTTTCGCCTTGCCTGCCTAGGGCGCTTGATGGGTCTGGTAAAGAGCTGAACAGCCAATAGCTAGGCAGATAAAGGATAGGCGGGGCTGGCGGGCGGGTAGGAGAAAGGGCTGGGGGAGAAAGCAAGAGAAGAGAATGAGGAGAGCGGTGGGGATGGGGAAAAACATGCCCAAGGCAAGAAGCCAGGCAGCTACCTGGCACGAGAAGCAGTGAAAGTTAGACAGACAGAAAAGTGAAAAGTCCCAAGGAGAGAAGGTAGATAAAGAGAAACAGGGCAAGTCAAAAGTCAATGCTAAGCTAGGCCAAGCATTCAAAACTAATAACAAGCCTCTGTGTCCTGATTTGGGAGCTGGTTGGTGGGACACTTTTCCTCCTAGAATTGGTTGGTGCAGTTGTGTTCGGGTGCAGAGGTTGTGCTGGGCTTAGCTAACAGTTCTTCCCTTGGCTCCCCCTTTGCTCTTCCTCATCTGTGGTTTTAGTTTTCATTCCCAGTCTGTCCCCTACTTGTTAGCATGGCAGTTTGCTCTGCTCCGTAAAGCCAGCTACAAGTTAGGAGTTACAGGGCCCTTGGCGCTTTTTACATTTCCCCAGGCTCTCGTTGTATTTACTAGCCCACCTCTCTCCATGGCAACAAATCTGCCCACCACGGTGTTAAAACCTACAGACGGTATGTGTGTGCCCAGTCAGAGGGGACGCCTAGGTACAGAAGAGCTTGCAGAGACAGTAATAGAAAGGAAGGAAGGAAGGAAGGAAGGAAGGAAGGAAGGAAGGAAGGAAGGAAGGAAGGAAGGAAGGAAGGAAAGAAGGAAGGAAGGAAGGAAGAAAGAGGTTTTGGTTTAGTTTGTTTCTTGATTTTATTTTTGGTTTTTTGTTTGACTCACGAATGGCAAGTCAAAGTCTGGCAGGGGTGTGGCAGGGCAGGCCGGGGATGTGGATGAGTGGGTGAAACTGAATTTTCAAGAAGAGAATGGCTAGAAGAGCTAGGGGTACCTAGTTAGAATGTGGCCTCAGCACCCTATAACCCAGGCATGGCGGCGGGGGTTGGGGGTGTCTACCTGCTGTCCTAACACTCTAGGATAGCAATCAGGAAGATTGGTAGCTCAGGGTCATTTATGCAAGTTTGAGGCCAGCCTGAGCAACCAAATAAGAAAAAATAAGAGACTCTTGGTCAGAAACATTCTGGTTCATTTTTAACAGAATACAGGTGGCAAATGTCTAAAACTTTTCTCCGTTATAGGATATCTCCCATTGAGAGTCCTTCACTTGGCCAGTACTCCAAAGGGCTTGTTTTGAGGGCCAAAGTTGGTTATAATACTGGAAAAGAATCTGAGGTGAAACAGACTCCTCTCCTGCCCTCTCACCGTCTGAAGTGAGAGATTACAGAAGCTTCCAGAACTTGCCCCTTGAATAACTAAAAAGAGGAGTTAGCCTGCAACAATGGATGTTTAAAATCTGAAGAATTAATTATTGGCTTGAGGCAGGCAGCAGAGTGGTGAGGTTGGAGATGGGGCATGGGACCCCAGCACTCCAGTGTGACTGGTTGTGTTAGCCTGAGAGTGTCCTCAGACAAGGTGTGAGAACAGTCGGATCATCTCCGGGCTTTCTGAATTACACACATGCTTTGTAAGAAAGGGGAGCCTGTGTTAATGAAACAGAACTCGTATAATTTGTTCATTATGAGGACGATCAGGAAACATCGCTGAGTAACAGCGTTTGGATTTCTTTGTGCACCCTGTGTGTGCCCTAGTAATGGAAGCCGTACTGGGAAATCAAGTAGACTCCATTTGTTTCAAGCTCTGGAATATTCATGTGTGTGGCGATGCTCCACACGAGCTGTATAATTTGTCAGGAGGGCCCCAGCCTCAGCCTGTCTCCCTGAGAGGCTCATGAACTCAGAATGCTCGGGCACTCTCTCCGCTGGGAGCTGTAGAAGCTGTGAAATGGAAACTGAAGTGGGAGATGCCCTAAAAAGTCTTAGCCCGGCCATAACTCTGAGATGAGGAGAAGCCGCAATTCCAGAGGCACTATTCACCTTTCCATTCCTTTCTCTGTGAATGTGGCCCAGGACTCCAGGTTTGCTTATGGAATCCTGATGTGGGGGAAAGTAGACAGTGTCTGTGCCCAAGCCTGAGTGGGGCTGACCCTCAAGTCAGATGGCTCCTGCCTATTGTTTGACTGAAAGTGACAAAGGAATAATGCACCCCTAGTGTGGGAAACCTGGGGGCCCAGAGAGGGAGCAACCCAAGGAAAAAGAACATGTTTCTGAGTTGGACAGTCTCTGTAGACCTGTCTTGCCCTGAGACATGAACCAGGTTTTCCTAGTGTTATGTGGAAAGGAAGCCAAGAGAAATAAGCAGAGCCCAGGTTGACTAGGCAGGAGTTTGGGGGTTCTTGTTTGTGTTGTGTGTGGGTTTTTTTCTCCCTTTCGTTTTTCTTTTGCTTCCTGATGACGGCAGCTCTCAACGGATGGCCAGGGTTATCTCTCCCTTGATGACATCCTCCTGCAAAAGAGGAATATAAAATCGCACCCATCTCCCCACGCTTTTTGAGGGATGAGTTGATTAACGTAAAGACCAGTTAACATACTCCTAACCTTCCCACCTTCCTCTTCGGCATGGCGGGGAGGTTACACACGTTACACATGGGCCCAGCAATCTGATAAACCCCAGCTTTTCTTCTCTTTGAACTGTCTCCACAAAAGAACCAGAAAATTCAAAGGCAGCTTTGTAGAGGACCCAGAATCTGAGTGCAGTGCGCTTTGGTCTTTCTTTCATTTTATTGGTTTGTCCTGAAGTGCCGTGGAGCTGGCAGCTCTTTGACTCTTTTGTGGGGGTCACGCAAATATTCTAGAGAGAGGCTGTTGAAGTTCACAGGGGTTGGGCTACACCAAACCCTTGTTCCCCTAACTCTAGTCAGACTCAAGTCATGTGACTCGGAGACTAAGGTAAAACAGGAGGAACTGACGGTCATCCCCTCTGCGAAGCTAGAGGTTCACTGGTGGGTCTCCCAGGGGAAATTATTCAAAGTGGGAGCAACTGTCTGAACTATCTGTAATTAATGTTTTGTCAGAGGGGAATAAATTGTTACTGTTACTGAAAGGGAGCTGGGCAGGCAAAGGCAAGAAAAATGAGAACCGACGTGAAAACAGGCCCTGGACTCAGGCTTTGAGTGCTGAAGCAGATATTCGCAGGGCTTTGCCCGCCCATTATTTCCCAGAAACCCTCTGTAGAAACCTTAGATCTTCTCTCTTACCTCCTAATAGCTCCCTGTTGCCCCTGCCGTGCCACAAGGGCATACGTGTGCTCTCTGCACATATAAGCCCCGGCACATGCTAAGTACATAGAGCTGCCTGCCCGGCCCTGTCAAGAGTCTGATGGAGTCGTAAAATACCAACGTACCAAAATCCCTCTCCCTCAAGCATGAGATGCCTTGTTACTAGTAAGGGTGTTTTTCCCTTCTGCCCTCTCATTAGCCCTGGGCTTTGAGAAGGAATGGGGTGGAGAAAAGTCAAACACCCCACCGACAGCCCACAACCTTAATGGCGGTATTAAGTGCCAGTTTGTATTACCCCGGTAATAATCTAATTTATTTTGGCAAAAGACAACCCTCCCGCCCCCCCCCCCCCCGAGTTGAACTAAGTTCCTCAGCAACACCATATGCTTTCCAGAAACTATGCCTCAAATGCAAAAAGGAAGGACACCCCCTTCCCTTTTCTCCCCCACCCCCCAACTTATCGCTTGCAGGTTTTCGGGACAAATTCCTGAGTGTTTGATCTGGTGTTTGGAGACTAGATCAAAATCTGCTCTCTGTCCCTTGTGAGCTGTTTAGCATATTCAGATCCGTGGGAACCTGGAAGTCAGCCTGAGACCCTGGCTGCAGCAGTCACCGCCTCTCTTCTGTTGCTGGGCTGGCAGAGGGAGCTGTGTGAGCTCTCAGCTATGCGCGCATCAGGGACTTTCAAAGAGCTGGCCTGGGAGGACTGAGAAGGAGCTGGGTTATTATTCCTCCTTGTATTGAAATGTTGGTGTTTGGGAACTGGGCAAAAATAAACATTCACCACTGAAGAAACCAAGGAGCCCAGCCACCGCCAGGGCACTGAGAAGCGGACAAAGCCTGGCAGTGGGTAGCAGGGGGCAGGGGATCCTCGGTCTTCCCACGGGATGGGGCGCTCTCTCCAGCCTGATGCCTTGTTCTAGTGTCTCAGGTTCTTGGCCTAAACTGGTGTCAGAAAACCATGAGTAGCTTCATAGGCTTCATCTTGGTTCTGAGGGGTGACCCAGCTCCCATGGGTCCACCTAATATATGTGCCTCCTCTCAAAACAAATTACTGCTTTCTGAACACAACAAAGGCCCCCTCCACTCATCACCGCAGACCCCTGCCAGTGTTCCAAAGCTGGGGAGTTTTCTCCCTCTTAAATCTCAGAGACCTGCTCAGAATGCCAAGAGGGCTCCTCCTCCCTTCCCATCACATTGTATTGTTGAGGGGGTGTGGGCCAGCAGATGGAGGTTGCCTTTTATATGCAAATATTTGGACACCCTTACCCACCCACCCTCCCTCTTAGAGGACCCTTTCTGCATTGTCCAAATGACTAGCGGGAGTTCCCACCCAGCGATGGCTGCTAATGGCTGTAAGGACAACTCGAGGCCTGAAGTTGACTTATTTTTGACAGTTCCTTACTGATGCCAAGGTGACCTCGTGGGAAACAGCCTCTGAAAGAGGTAAATGACTTAAGGCAAAGGCTCATGGGAAGGAGACAGCATTTGAAGTCTAATGAGGGAAGGGACAGTTCACACTTCATGATCTCTGGCCATGTGCCGACCGCCATATTGGATGCTTGCAGCAGAAAAATCTTTTCTCTGCAGAAGCCTTGAGATTTACAGTTTGACCACTCCAGACTTACACAACAAAAAGAAGGGCCCTAGAAGCTAAGAAACTTTTCCAGAGCCATCCATTTGAGTGGTGCAAAAGCAAAGATGAAATCTTGGTGGTCTATAACCACCGGGCCCCTTGTCTGAATCACTGAATAGGTGACAGAATTGCAAAACATCAGAGTTTATTGTGCCCCCTCAGTGGTTACTAAAGAGCTCCAGCCTTGTGTTTTCTCCACTGTCCCTGCAGTCCTTCCCCGCTTCCCCAGCTCCCTCCACCCCTCCATTCCCATCCCTCCACCCCACCATTCCCATCCCTCCACTCCTCCATTCCCATCTCTCCACCCCTCCATTCCCATCCCCACACCCCCACTTCTGAGTTCCGCCCTGTGAATTTTCCAAACTCCAGTTCTTCCCTGGCAGCCTTTTTTTTTTTTTTCTGCAGAACTTTGTTGATCAATATTGAAAGCTTAGGACAGGGAAGAAAAAACAATCTTAAAATTCAAAACTCATCTCCTAGGGAGATTCTTGGCCTTGGAAAGAGTGAGCATTTCCAATAACAGTAGTTCCTTGAATGACAAGCATTTGTGAGGAAGGCACTGGTAACTATAGCTGTTCCCCTTCCAGCTTCCAGAACTGCCAGCCGCCTCAACCCGCCAGGTCCCAGGCACCCACAATTCACCTCCTGTCCTGCCTTCAGCTGCTCCCTGTCCTTTGCTTCTGGGCTGTGTGTTTTGTGTTTGTTTCATGTTCAGGACATGTTCCTCAGTCTGTAGCACGTATATGTTCTTGTATTCGGACTCAGTGCGAATTCTTAGTGCCTTCCTGTTTCGTGGCCACAAGAAGCGTCTTCTTTCATTGTCTCCAGCCCAGGCGTCTCTGGGAAGGTAGGGCTTGGAAAACAAAGCAGGAACGAAGGTAGTTGGGGGGATTTCTTTGTATGCTAGTCTTGATGAAAAGCAGCCTTGGACTGGTTCCATGCGCGAAACAAATTGACCTTTGAATGTGGGGGATAATGAGGTGTCCACCAGCTTGGCCCACTCTAGCAACTGCAACCAAAATGCCTTCTCCAAGAGCTGAGCTCAGTCTGTGAGGAAAGCTTCCATACAAGGGCCTCACAGTTGGCTTTCATTCTAGCGCGGGTTTCCCATCCCATAAAAGGCGTGCCAGGAAGCTGTCCAGAAAGCTCAGGTTCATGTCTTGCTTGTAGAATGCAGTGTCCTCCAGAGAGCTGCCTGGTGGGGAGGTTGTTGCACACTGCTGCAGCTGAGCAGAGAAGCCATGCTCAGAATGACTCTCAACTCCTCGGAATGGGGTGGGGCCCAGAAGTCCTGGGACGTTCCCTACTTTTCTCCCTCAGGTTAGAGTCTGCTCCTCCCAGAAGAACATGGGTACCGAGGGCAGATACCTGCCAAAATTAAGGTTCTAGGTTAAGGAAGAAATGACACAGGACAGATGTGAAGCCAACCTTCCTACTACTACTATGACATAGGGGTCCTAAGCCCCCAAATTAGCATAACTGTGTGAATCACTGAGAAACATCCATAGCATCCCCACACACACATACCCACACCAGAGATAGTTTTAAATCTCTAGATGACAACTGATTTCAGAGGAAAAGCTTGTCCCTCGCCTTAAAACACACATGGAGCTGGGCGGTGGTGGCGCACACCTTTAATCCCAGCACTTGGGAGGCAGAAGCAGGCAGATCTCTGTGAGTTCGAGGCCAGCCTGGTCTACAAGAGCTAGTTCCAGGACAGGCTCCAAAGCGACAGAGAAACCCTGTCTTGAAAAAAAAAAATCACACATGGAGAAAATCATAAAGATGTGATGGAGACCCCACTACTCACCTACTCCCAGAGAAAACCTGGATGCAATAGGATGATTTGAAAGGAATTAAACCTGCGAACGTAGAGTCATGCGGTGGATTGGGAAAGAACTGGAGAAGCCATCACCATGATGAAGTTGTTCCCTGAATGGACTGAGTGGTGAACTTCTGAGGAAACAATCAAAGGAGAGAAGACCATCACGGAAGAGCAAGTGCAGCTACCTCTGGAAGGTGCAGTGGCCAGGAAATTACCTAAAAACCTCAGGGCCGGAGAGGGCTCATCCTGTAAGGGTGCCACCACCACGCCTGATGAACCTAGGTGACGCCTGGAGCCCATGTGCTGGAAGGAGAGAACAGACTCTACAGAGTGTTCCATATGCATGCGGCATGTTCCTACACACACAGGCAAACAAAGATGCTCATAAGTAAAAGTACTTTTGCAGAGGACCACAGTTTGGTTCTTAGAACTGTATAAGGTGACTTATAAACATGAAACTCCAGCTCCAGGGGATTCGACACCCTTTTCTGGTGCACATGCACACGTGTGTGTGCACACGTGCACACATGCAAACATAATACTTGAGTCGCAATAACAGTCTCTAATACCGCACCTTGAAGAGTTATTACTCTTAAGTTAAATCAAGATTTTCATTGTCCCAAGATGATGTATGCTCACCCCTGGAGCATTGCTAAAGGACTTAGTAATGTCCTTCTATAGCAGGAAACAAAAAAAAACATTCAGGGTGCAAATGGCCTGAGACAAGCGAAGAAGTTTGTATGTGCGTTGGGTCCCTTACATGCCCAGATAATAAATGATAATGGTGACCACTAGAGGCTTAACCAAAAGGCAAACTAAAATAGTACACCGCTATATGGATGGTGAAGGGAAGGGTTCTAATGCCATTTTAGTTTTTTTAGATAAGGCAGAAATAGTGAAGTGTATATTAAAAACTGAGTAGGATTGCCAACTGGACAGAAGTAAATAATATCACAAAATCACCTCTCTGTGGGGTGTCGATGTTCAAAAGCCGTTAATCTGGGAGAGGACAAGCAGAAAAGGAAACGAATGGAAAGCCCAGAACAAGTCTTCGTACATGTGTGCACGTCTGTGTTCTAGAGAAAGTAAAGGCCAGATCTACCAGTGTCATTGTAAATGTGACTCTTCATGACGATACAATTGGTTTTTATTGGAGAAATGATACCCTTAAAACAATGAGATTTAGACGCCCGCTTCTGCTCTGTAAGCTTTATAATTGAATGCTATCATGGTGAGAAGGTGGCATTGGAAAGGACTCTGATTTCTTGCTTCCGGGACTAGAATGTCATTATTTGGGGATGATTGATGGGAAAGTGGCTCCTTGGAAGCGAGAACAGATGAACGTTTATCGAGTTCTTCCTAGGTCCTGACTGGGGCCTACGAAGAAAATTAAGAGTGTCAGAGAGAACAGGTGTTAGGGAAGTGTCATGCCTGGGTGCCAGGAGGAGGACGTTCAAAAGGCGATTACATGGCTAAAGAACACAGTTGCAAGATGTCGGAGGGGAGGAGCCCTGGGACTGGGCTGTCAGAGAACAGGTAGGGAGGGTACAGGGCCTCCTGCTGAGATGCTGGGGGCTCTAAAGGAAAGGAAAGAAACTGGGGGAACAAGAGTGGAACTTGTTCCAGGAAGTTCAGAACCTGGTGCTCTAGCTTGGTTGGTAGAGCACTTACCTAGCATAGACAAAGCCCTAACTTCAATCTCCAAGACCCCATAAAACTGGACATGGTGGTACACAGGATCCTAGGACTCTGAAGGTGAGGAAGGAGAATCAGATCAGAAGTTCAAGGTCATCTTCCAGTTCAGCCTGGGTTAGAGGGTCTCTCTGAAATAAAGCTTAAAACCTGAGGGAAAGGCTGGAGAGATGGTTCATTAAAAACTAGGCTCACAATCAAAACTTCAGGAGAAACAGAAAGATAGTGAAATCTCAAAGAATTTATCTTTCAGTAAGTGACAGCTGTGTTTTAAAACTAAAACCTCATTGGATGAGGCCATTGTCTCCAGGTGACCCAGGACTCAACTTTTAAAAAGTCAAAAGCTCTACTGTATACGTGTATGAAATTCTCGTGTGTGTGTGTGTGTGTGTGTGTGTGTGTGTGTGTACAGAATCAAGAAAATAATGGCGAAGCTAACTCTGGTTTGAAAATACTGGGGAGGCCAGGCAAGACGGTTCGTGCCTGTGATCTTAGTACCTCAGAGGCCGAGGCAATACAGTCGCTAGTTCAAAGACAGCCTGGCCTGTAGGGCAAAATCCTGTCCCCACAAACTAACACAGTGAAAAACCAGAGTCTCGAGAGGCAGAGTGTGGGGTTGCTCTCTCTTGCCTGAATTCCCTGACTAATCTCTTCCTGGTCCCCTAGCCGTTTCTCATGACGGCCAGCCCTGCTCAGGCCTGTGTGCCTCGTGAGCAGACAGCCATCAAGAAATCTGTCTGGACTTGTCAGAGCTTCCTTTTCTGATTTTTTAAAACATGTCTCCATGTCAACCACATTTTCCCGCAGTTCACTATGATTTTTTTTTTTTTTTTGCTGTCCTGGTACTTCTCTAGGTAGACCAGGCTGGACTAAAAATCAGAGATCCACCTGCCTCTGCCTCTGCCTCCTGAGTGCTGGGTTTAAAGGTGTGGGCCACCACTGCTGGTGTCAGTGATGTTTCTGAATCTCCAAAGTTAAGGTCCAGACATGATCAGTCACCAGGATGATAAACGTCACCCTAATGTTGCTGGTAGCAACATTATTGCTAACCTCATGGTTATATTTTACATGTAGAATATTATATACAACTAAGAATAAACTCAAGCAAACCCCTTAGAGGCTGTACTGAATGTGTAGAATATAAGACTGGGGTATTCATGTAATTCTGTAGTCTAAGGTCTCTATAAAAAATCTTTATTTTATTTGTGTGTGTATGGGTGTTTTGGCTGTATAAATGTTAGTGCACCATATGCCTGCCTGGTGCCCATGAAAGTCAAAAGAGGGCATCAGACCCACTGGAACTGGAGTTTTAGATAGTTTGAACCACCATGTGGGTCCTAGGAACTGAACCACAGCCCTCCTCAAGAGCAACCAGTGCTCTTAACTGCTCTCTGGGCCATCTCTGCAGCCCCCTCTCTATTTCTTGACCACAAGAGGAGACTCCTTAGTTAGGACTAACTGCTTGCATCTTTCCTCATATCTAACAGACTTCCATATCAAGCTAATAATTCTCTCTGTGGAGTTAGAAAAAGGTGTCTCTCCTACCTACCCACTATCCATCCAACACGGAGGCGGCATTCATTTTGCATTAATTACAGTGTGTGTAACACTCTGCTGGCCACCTGGGCTGCATGAATAGACTTAATTCTTCAAGGCTGTACAGCTTGGAAAGCTCCCAGCCCTGATCATTTGCTGAAATCCTTGTTCTTAAAAATCAAGTCTGTTTTAACCAGGGTGCTGTACATTCTTCGGAGGTTTAGAGAACACAAGGGCATCTGTCCCGAGATCCCAAAGGTAATGCTGAGGTACTCCGAGCAGCAAAAGGTCATGAGCGCCTTGTAAATAGCCCCATTGTCGAGCTTCCAAGAGGCCATACGTACGGTGACATTTATTTTCCTGGTGATTTATCAGCATCTGCCTCTTAGCTGTTTAGGTTCCAAGCATGATTTAATCATGATACACATAACAGACTCATTATCAGAGCTGGGCTCACCTTCCCCAAGCTTGACAAAATTGATCTTTAAACCAAAATGCCAGTTGCCATTTATACAGAGAAATACAGCTGACTGATTCTTTCGAAGCCCAAAAAGTAGCATATTCTTTCCTGGTAGGCAAGCCTACACAGGGGGCAGACCGTAATCAGCAGGTTATTTGATGAACGTGAACTCAGAAGAAAGAAAAGATGACTCACCTGTGCTTTCTGGCACAGGCTTAGACGTAATCCATTGCACACTAAGTCCAGCCCTGCCAGACATCTTTGAAGTCTCTCAACTAAGACTCGGCCCTGATCAATACTGAGTAGGAACCAGCCAGTGTTTTAGTTCATGGCTATGCCTCGCAGTTGACAGAAACCCGCAAACCCCCGCCCATGTCATGCTTTCGTCTCTGGGTGTCAGCCCGTGTGCTAGCTTAGAATCATCTTCTTTCGGTTTACAGTTGAAATCTCAGTGAGAAATTGTCTTTTCAAATTCTTGAGTGATCCTTCGCTGCCCTTCCAAACTATAGGAAAACATCGTGCTGATAAATGCGTAGAGTGTCACCGCCCTGAGGCACTACCAATCACTTGCACCCACCACCCACCCTTCACCTTCTTGTCAGACCACGTGTAGTCTTCTTAAATTCTTTAAATTTTTGAACTTTATTTTCAAAAAGGTTTACCGCAGGCCATGAATGGAAAATAAGCTACTCTTCCTTTGATACAAAAGGAGGATGGCCTTAGAAATAAACACATCGAAGCCAGAAGTTCCTGCGTTCTGCTGCTTTGTTACTGTTTCTCATATGCTTATTTAGCCGAATACTGTTCGTCATGGGAAACCGGGTCTGTGTGGGACTTTGTTAAGATAGAAGAACACCAAACTAGGCTTCTCTTGGATCCATTGCAATAAATAACATCTGGAGTGACTGAACCATGAGATAATGTAGGAGATCATTTAATGTTGTTCACTAAAAATACATCAGGCCTCCCTCCTACATTTGGGGAGACGATGCTTCTACCTAGCCTTTTTGTTTGTTTGTTTGTTTGTCTTAGTTTTAAAGATGGGGGAAATGTATGGCCATAGTGATGTTTCCTTCCCAGCCTTCCTGGGCCTTGTGTCTGTCTGTCCATGCTGTTCTGACTGTCTTCTTCCTGCTTTCCCCCCACCCCACAGGTACACACTGGCAGCTCAGGACCTGGTGATGCGTGCCCGAGGCATCCTGAAGGACAGAGGATGGCGGATATCAAATGACCGACTGGGCTCGGGAGACGACATTTCTGTATACGTCATTCCTTTAATACATGGAAACAAACTGTCATGAAAGGGACCCAGGGGACTGGGAGGGCAGACAGAAAGAAAACTGGAATGCCTCTAAGCAGGGCGGAACTGGGGAGTGCCTGGGCTGGATTCCAGGTGATGCAATTTCTTCCCAGCCCAGATGGGGAATTTGCTGCCAGAAGGCCTGTGGCTTTGCTTTCAAGGTGACCCTTAGGTTTCCATTCTTCTTTAGTACCAGGTCTGGACACTGAACAAGAGCAAAACACACAGTCTGCTACTGGGTGTTTCTGTTTCTCTTAGTTTCCATTGTAGGGCTCCTGGGTGGCTATTGCCTATTTGGGGCACAGGCATAAATTTATTTATTTTATCTACAATAGCAGGGACAGCCATTTCAGGTGTAACTGGCAGATGACTCCTCAGCCTGTCAAGCTGCCGGCCTCCCTCCAGGTGAAGAGCCACATTGAAAAGTTGGGGACCATGCCTCAGAAAGTGTGAGCACCCATCTTACACGCTCCAGCTACTTCAGGGATTCTGCCTGCCTTGTTCTGTCTCGTCCCTTCTCCTCCTCTCCTGACTCCCTCTGTTTCTCTAGATTCTCCGTGCTACTGATGGGGTGAAGCAAAGGTTTTGGTTTTTGTTTTTGTTTCTTTTTAACGTTCCTTGAATCTTCCTCGTTTCTCTCCACTGGGACTTTCCAATTCATTGCTGGGCAGGTTCCATATCAGCCCAGTCTGATCTGACTTGTTCCATGTTCTGTGTCCCATACACACGTGTAGTTGCCCAGAGCAATGCCACATGTGAAAGATTGTCTTCGTATTATAACATTTGCCCCCGAGTTCTGTTTTCTCACCAAATCAGTCTTTGCTTTAAAATGTGGGTGATTTACTAGACCCACAGACCCTGCTCTTTGAAGGTCCCTCTGTGCTTCTTGAGATTCTGCTGTGAGGGAAAGGTTGGTTTTTCACTTCTGGACTGGGTGGGTACTCTCCCCGCTTCTGTGTCCTGGAGACACATAAGAAGCAGCATCCAGTACAGCAGCTTGGGAGGGAAGAGTGTGGGACTCAGGCTTCCTAGGTCTCTGACTGCTCTCCAGCTCCCTCCACAGGAAGTGTGGGCATCACAGTTCCGCCAAGCAGTCACACCTGTCACCTTCGCTCAAGGGTACATGGGATGACAGTTGAATAAAAGCAGATTTGAATTGGGGCTAGTCATGTTCTTGCTTCCTCCCTCCCTGTCCCTCAAGGGACTCAGGCCGTAGAAACCTAAGAGTCAAGGCCCCTTCTCCTACTGTGCATCCACTTCCGCCTCTGTGTGTGTTTCACAAGCATAGCGACAGCGACAGCGCACATGTGGGGTAGAATCTGCCTCCTGCTCCCTGCTGGGAAGAACCGCAAAGTTCAACTTAAGAATCGCCTGTCTTCTTGAGCAGATTGCTGCTCTGCCCAGGGACCCTCAGATCAACATCTGATTGCTTAGTTCTGTTCTTATAGTCTTCCGGGATACCATCAACTTGGTGTGACTCAGACACTCTTCCAACCCAACAAAGAAAAAAAAAACAGTGATATAATTTCCCTAAAATGCTTGAGAGGCAATTCCAGTTCTTGTGTTTAAGAGAATTCCTTCCCAGAGGAGACAGAGGAGCAAATCCTCCGGGCTGGTAAGTCATCCGCATTCCTAGAATTGTAGATATCTTCTTAGGAAAGGCCTGGCGCCTTCCTCCTCAGGAACAAAGTCTCCACACTGTGTAGAACCAGTACCCCACTCCAGCAGGTAACATACTGTGTGTGTGTGTGTGTGTGTGTGTGTGTGTGTGTGTATGTGCCAACTCGTTGCCTGAGAACTGTGGGCTGCTGCCATGGCAGGAACATCTTCATCTGGTTGTGCACCCCTCCTCCTTCAGGAAGTCCTTACCACCCCAGACATCTCTGTGGGGAGTGGTTTGTGGCAATCACTTGCTTCTCTGTCAGAATATGATGCTGTGGAAAACTGCCCAGGCATGTTTCGGCACCTCTTCGCACATTCCCAGTTCTCAAAGCCATGAGCCCGTGGGAAACAAGAAAGTCTTGAAGTCTGGAGGCGCCAAGCCACCATCTTTGGAATCATTCCCGCCTTCCCAAGGCCTTTCATATTTTCGCTTTTCTGGGCTTCTCCCTCCGTCTCACCTTGACCTTCTCCAGTCACATTCGGGCGACCAGAGTCAGAATTTGAGTATAAAAACACCTCATAGGTGTTGTGACAACATTCTCCTAGTTCATTGACTGCCAAGGCGCATCTCAGGAAAACAAAACGAAACCTGGAAAACCAAACTCACATTATGATTATGATTATGCTGATTTCAGTTAGAAATTCTCTTCATGAGACCCTGTGGGTAAGAGAATTTTAGTCTCAAGCTAAAGCCCTGTTTGTGTTACGGGGAGGGAAGAAGACTAGAAACGAGGTGAATAAATCAGAAGTGGGGAACGTGATCTGTCTGCCCATGGCAGACCTAATCCAGCACTGATACTGCTCTGTGCATTGAGCTCGCTCTGTTTGGGCCTCATTGTTCACCCAGGCTCCAAGTCACCCTGTTCCCGAACAGTAACGGTCTATGTAACAGGTTGGCCCTTGGAGCATTCCTGGAAAGGTCAAAAGACAACACACTCAGCAGAATTCTGCAAAATGTATTTCTGTGTTTAGAAACCATGTATGACTGACTTATAGCCAGACCTGCTTGCCCTAAGAGCCTCAGAGGAGGCCTTGTGTAATGAAAAGCATTTGATTTCCTAGTCAAGTCTTTATGGGTGTCTTGGGGGTTGTGTGGCTACTTCCTTTAATGAAAGGCTCTTTCAACCCTAAATCTCTTTGCTCAGCGGCCTCTGCTCTTTGTCTTGCGGTGCCTCCCTAAAGAGTGTGAACTCCGAAGCATTTTTACTAGGTGGCAACTAAAGCTTTGTTCTTCTAACACCAAATGTCAGCAGCCAAAGATGTGCAAGGGGCCTACTGGGGTTGTGTATCCCCAGTGGTTGTCCTTGTGGCAGAAAGGGAATGGGGACAATCGGGCTGGGCCAAATATGCAGCTGTCTAACCGGAACAAGCCGGAGAAGCCAGTGTCTCGGTTATTTTCCACAGTATTCAATTCTGGAGGATTTGGAGGGTTGGATTTTTTAAATTCCTAGCAGCTTACCTCCGTGGGGCTGTGTGGAGCCAGCTGTGTCTTTGCACCACACTTCTCTGGAAGTCCCTTTCTTGAGGGGAATGCTACCCATAGATGGATACTGATGAGCAAAAATGAGTCTTCAAGAACCAAATTTCACTCCAAACCTCGGCGGTTTGGCCGGGGATTTCAGTTTCCTAAGGCCACTAGTTTAGAGTCCCTTTGGGAAGGTTTCCGTTTCTAAAATTCCAGCTGTGCTTCTGCTCTCCCCTCCCTTGCCCCCTCCATCAGCCCATCTGCTGTATTTGCAAGGGAGCAAATGGCGGATGCTGTTGTGTGCACTGATTTGAAGGTGTCGCCCTTCCTTAAGTGAGCCAGGATCTCTGATGTTTTCAGAGTGTATATGTGGTGCGGTGATAATATTCTAATTTCAGTGAGTTGGTGCTTCTGGGCCAGCTGGAGAAGAAAGCAATGAAATTGTCTATGCAAGGAACAAACAGACTGGCCCGACAGCCTGCGGATCTAGTAGTAGAGCGGCCATTAGCCACAGGACAGAATTTTGTGTTTGGAGCTCATAGTTGTGAGGGCCTGGAGACCGCAGCCCCCCTCGCTGAGCAAACTTTGGGTGCTATGGGGCAATGCAGCCAGTGTGTACGCTGGAGCTTTCAGAGGACACTGCATGAGCAGCCCGGCTTGCTCGCCTCTTCCCCCCATGGCCCTTGTCAGATGTGAACGCCATTGGGGGAATACTGCTCTTTCGAATTCACGGTGTTATCTGTGTAAATAGCTTTAAGTTTTCCTTCCTGTGTCTTAGGTGAAGTTGTGTTCTTGTAGCAATCAAGTAGGCAGTGACCAAATAAGGCTGTAAATGTCTTGTTTTTAACTGGGATGTGCTGAAGATGGAGAGCCTTTGTCCTCCACTGCCCGTCTCTCATTAGGTGAGTATTTTTTGTATGTTTACGGGGTTGCAAAGTTACTCCTTCATTCCTATTTTGCTTCTTAATATTCTTTGTTTCTTTGGAAACCCAGGAAGGCCCCTAGTAGGGATCATTTGTAGGAATATGTATGTCATGGTCTGGGTTTCCAAAACTACTCCACGTACAGTGAGTTGAGAGGAATCTGCCTGAAAACGGTTTCAGACCCATGTACCCTTCTCCTTTGTGATTGTGAAGCATTGCCTTTTGTAAGCCCCAAGTGAAAACTGTCTAAAGGGGATCTATTTTGTGCGTTTTGAAACCTAGGTGCAATGTCCCCTGGAAATAGCGCAAGAACTGTATATGCTCAATGACATTTTAAATAAAATACTATATATGTATATATAAATATGTATATAGGATATCTTTAGCAAAGTGTCTCTGACTCTTGTCTTTGAAGTCACTGTGCAGTCTCTTCTCGTCAGGTAATGGAGCGATATGAGACTATCATGGGTTATTGTGAGTGTGTCACATGTGAGCACAGACTCAAAATCTAAAGGAAAGAGTCACCATGTGTGATATGTCTAATATATATGTAAAGTCACACGAAGGATTTCAGAGGGAAAAATTAGTCCCAAGAATAATTTATCCAATTTAATATTCCGTACAATATATTTGAATCATACCCCAACTCCCAGATCCACTGATAGCCTCTACTCACACATATACCTTAGTCTTTTTTTCTAAATTTACATTTCCTTTTTAAAAAAATATTTATTTACTTATTATGTATACACGGTTCTGCCTGCGTGTGTGCCTACACACCAGAAGAGGGCACCAGACCTCATTACAGACGGTTGTGAGTCATTACGTGGGTGCTGGGAATTGAACTCGGGGCCTCTGGAAGAGCAGTCAGTGCTCTTAACCTCTGAGCTACTCTAAGGTTTCGCTCCAGCCCTTTTCTGTTTTTAGAAGTTCACTTTGTGTTGCCCATGTAGTCCTGGGTGTGAGGCCATGCACTGGAGCATGGTTGCTAGATCGGCAGCCACTTGCTGGTTCTTCCCGCCTTCAGAAGCCATCAGCGACCCATGCGACCTCTTTCCCCGTATGCTAGAATGTTGGCGACTTGCTCTTGTTCAAGCAGCCGCAGCGCTGTGAACTTTTGATCACAGACTTTTCTGCCCATGGCCGGAAGACACTGTTTCGCTACAACCCTCCCTTTACAAATGGTTCTCCCGATCTTTCTGCTCCCTCTTCTATATTGGTTCCTTGGGAAGGGGTTAGGATATAGATGTCTCGTTTGTGGCTGAGTGCCCAAGAGATCTTCTTAACCAAAGACAGTAAGAATTAACACCCCCCTCCCCAGTCATCAAAGCATCCTGAGTGCTCACAAGGCTTAAATTCAGGCACGGTGGTACATGTCTGTAATGCCTGCCCTCAGGAGGGAGACAAGAGTTAAAGGTCATCCTCAGCTACATGGCAAGTTTAAGACTAACCTGGGTTACATAAAACTCTATGTCTCTCTCAAAAAAAAGTAAGCTATAAGCTGTAACAACTTCAAAGTTCCCTTGCCAAGTAGAGTAAAACATCAAAGAATATTCTGTTTCATTTTCAAATTCAAGAAGTTGAAAGCAATCTAATCAATATTAATAAGCTGTTGATCTGTTGCGGATGCTTAACCGAGACCCCATCAGATGTCTGAAAAAGCTCGTAGTAGTGAACTTCGTGGACAATACATCCTTCCTTATGCAGATGTACACATTTGTGAAAGAGTTTGGTTTACAAATCACAGAGCTGGATGTGGTGGTTCCTTGCCCAATCTTGGTACTTAAGAGGCTACGACAGGACACAAGTTCTAGGCCAGTCTGAACTAGATAGCAAGACTCTGTCCTGCAAAAGGGGAAGGGAAGGGGTGGCTAGAGAGATGGGTCTGTGGGAAAACTGCTTGCCTCGTGATCCTGGGGACCTGGATTCAGATTCTCGGAATTCGTATGAAAACATGCCCGTTAGCATGAGCATCTGCAATCGCAGCACTCGCAGAGAGAGATGAGAGGCCGAGGTGGGAGAATCCCAGAGCTTGTGGGCCAGATCCAGCAGAAAAACAATGAAGAGACCCTGTCCCAAAGCAGAAAGGGATGGTTGACTTTCCGGTCCTACATTGTGGCACATGTATGTCTATATTCACACACCCATGTCACAAGGACACATATACGCAAAAAAGACAGCAAAATAACATACAACAATTATTTTTTAAAACAAAACTAGTAAAAATTATAAATTGCCTAGTCCTGTAATTTTACATCTAATATTTTCAGGCCATAATTAATTTGCAGGTAACTGCAACTATGGAAGACGAAGCTGTGGATAAAGAGAGACTATTGTATTGATTCACAAAAGAGCATTGTTTTTGCCCTTTTGAGACGGAGACTAGTGGAGCCAAGGCTAGCCTTGAAGTTGCTATGTAACAGGATGAGAATTCTGGTCCTGCCATGCTGAGGTCACAGGTCTATACCACTACACCTGGCATGTGAGAGACAACGGGTTATATAGGTTTCACTCAGGAAGAACAGAATTGAATACAGCCACATAGATTCTTTTTTTAAAGACAAGATGTTACTGTAATCCTTGGCTGACCTGGAACTTGCTAAGTAGAGCAGGCTGGCCTTGAACTCACAGATATCTGCCCACCTCTGCAGACTAAAAGTGTGTGCCACGCCCTTGGATTTGACCCTCAGTGGTGCTGGAGGGGCAAAGAAGATGAAAGAGGCTTTGGGGGAAATACTCTTGTGAGTTAGGAAATAATCCTCTGCGTGGAAAAATGGAGGAGCCAGTGTATCACAGCCTTCTATACTGCCCGAGATCCCAGCTGGAATACAGCAAGAATCCACCTTGAGTGTGAGTTTACGTCCCAGTTTCTGCTGCTGGACTGACCATTGGCAAGCCTGGGAAATGGTGACCACTATAATGCACTGAGCCCAGGAAGAGAAAACAGAGGGTACTTCCTGGTTATGACCAGGCATCTTATAACGTCTTCTTTACACCACTGGACTTTGCAAGTGGCTCCTTGGTTCCCTGGGTGCTTGATTTGTGATATTCGAACTCACAGAGATCCTCCAGCCTCTGCCTCCCGAGTACTGGGATTAAAGGCCACCACCACTGCCCAGCTCATGTAATTTTTAAAAGATAATCATTATTCAAAATTCTCATTGTTTAAAAAATCTACGGAATACTTGAAATGTATTGTCATGTTCCTTCAGTTAAGTGACAAGCATGAGTCAGCTACAGATCCGAGGCGCTAGTTTGGCATTTTGGTTGGGTTTTTTTGTGTGTGTGTGTTTGTTTGTTTTTTGTTTGTTTGTTTTTTCTGTTGTTAGTCTTGACAAGACAGCTGCCTTTTCAGTCTCCGAGCATTTTCAGTGTCTTGACTTTGCTTCTGACAGATTTCTCAGCAGGTTGAACTCCTTTGCTTTACTGATTCCAGTCACACTACCTACAAGAGATGCAGAGTGTCACTGATGGGGATAGGATGTCCTTGACTGTCTTCCAGGGGCTGGGTCTGATCAGTTGCCTGGACCAAGGAGTTCAGAGACGAGGATTGGGGAGGCTGAGGGTAGACCCGGACAACAATACTTTCCTGAAAAGGGACATGAAAACAAACTTTTGCTTTGATCTTCAAGTTTCATGCTGGCAAATCTAGTCACTATGTAGTAAAAGAGGACAGACCCCTCTGGAAGGTGGGTTGGGAGAACCATTGGCCCGAGTGTGGGGGAAAAATCCACAGTCGTGAAACATCCCAAACCAAGTTACCACGTGCCCTTTGCACACCCAGGAAAGCAGTGTGCTTAGTAACCAGGATTCTCTGATTTAAAGCACAGAATAGAAGAAGCTGCATTAATGGTCTTAGCAATTTCCTATCGCTCATTACTTCCCAGTGTTCAGCCAGCAAGAGAAAGGAAGTGGGAGAAATTTTGGGAGAATTGTGAAATCTCCATTCATATTCCTGATTGGAAAAACAAAAACCAAACAAAAAAAACCAAGTTTCCCGTTCTTATGAATCTTATAAAGACGCCAGAGAACATTTAAACAATCTCCCAAGCATACAATAAAGGAAAATTTGGGTGGTGGTGGCGCACACCTTTAACCACAGCACTCAGGAAGCAGAGGCAGGTGGATAAGTTTGAGTTCTTGGGCCTACAGAATGAGTTCCAGGACAGCCAGGGCTACACAGAGAAACCCAGTATTGGAAAAAAAAAAGCTAACAGTATAGTTGGTATAACTATTTTCATTGGTATTGCATATTAAAATACAACATAGATAGACTCAAATATTTATGGAAGGAGCAATTCCACGGTTTCTCTGGGAACTACTCCGGGGCTTCTGAGAGGGTTGGATGGGTTTATAGGTAAAACAAGATTGGCCATGCTGAAGAAAGTTACACAGACTGAAAGGAAATGCTGACTGCATGTTTTTCACGTCTTCTCTGGAATACCATCTGTCAGGCCCACCCAAGGGTTATTTAGTTATTAGGCTACGGGCTAGCAAACTTCTTTGGTAATGGGCCTATTAATTAATATTTTAGGATTTGGGGAGGCCATTTGGACTCTGTCGCAAATACTCAGGTCAGCTGTCATTCCTCAGAGGCTGTCAGGAAGTTCTGAACCAGGATGTGTTGGGGGATGGGTTATATAGACAAGCCTCAGACTTTGACAGAAAGAATTGATTTGTGAATCTCATCTGTGAAGTAAATGAACAAAGTCACGGATGGACATTCATGGCCTAATGCTGAGGAAAAGACAGATATATCCATAATCATTTATCTTGTTTTATTGAGTTATAAGCAGGGTAACTTATAAATGTGCGAGTTTGCATTCCTAAGATTGTTCCAGAGTTATAATTTTACAATATTTCTTCAACACTAACACAACCTCAGCCATGTACTCCGCTGTCACTTCTGAAAGAACGTTTCTAACTTGGAGCAAGTGAGGTAACTCTTGGTTTGCCACCTTTCAGCTGTAAAGCAAAAAGAAGCCTGTACGTCCTTACTAGTCATTATGCCCTGGGCCATAAGCTTGATTTATGGATTTTAAAAATTTTTCTTCTTAGGTAAAAGTCCCTGCTTTCTACAAACGAATAATAACTATGTTCTCTTTCAGCCAAAGAACAGACTGCACATGATTTCAACCCTCTAATTGGGGGCTCTTCAATGGCCTGCTGTGTGGTCTGTCCTGAAGAAGGCTCCCTGTATTATGGGATGGATACATAGTCTCCTATTGCTGTGTAAAAGTCTTCTAGAAATTTCTTAGATTTGGCTCAGCGTATTGTTCAAGTTTTCTGCGTCTTTGTGAACTTTCTATCTGCTTGTTTTATCCACGACTGGAAGTGGGATGTTAAATTACTCTTCGATTATCTATTTCCCTTTAAAGATTTTTACCTGTAAGGTTTTGTTGGGTGTATTTTGGGGCTTAGGCTCTATTAAGTACACTTACATTTATAATTCTTATGTTCTCCTCATGGACTGATCTTTGTATCACCATAAAATGTCCTTTCTTTCCAGCAGCATGTTTTTGTCCGAAGGCTGTTTCATCCTATTTCTGCAGAAGCCACTCCGGCTTGTGTCTCCTTGTTCTTCACAGTACCTCTGTCCCCATTCTTTCGCGTCCAGCTTTGTTTGTATTTCTTATTCTAAGTATGCCTTGCAAAGGAACTCCAATTCTATAGTTTTTTATTCATTATGCCAATTTCTGCCTTGAAAAAAAATGTTATGCTTATGTTTATGTGTTTTAGGTTTTGCCTGCATGTATGTATGTGTACCACATGTGTGTCTCTGCTCTCAGAGGTCAGAGGAGGGCATCACATGCCCTGGAACTGAAGTTATAGATGACTGTGAGCTTCCACATGAGTGGTGGAAGCCAAAGAGCAACAAGTGTGCTTGACTGCCGAATCAACTCTCCATCCTAGTCTCTGACATTTGGTTGGAAAATTTAGCCCAAGTAAGTTTAATGTAATTACTGGTGAGATAGGATTTCCTGGAAGCTTTGGATGTGAGTTTGTTCTAGAGTGTCTACTTAGTGTATGGATCCTGGAGTCACCTCTCATATAAATGGGCTTATGTCCTTCATTTCAGTATTTGTTTTCTAGGTCCTTCTTGCTCCTTTATGTTTCTCTTACTGCCTTCTTGTTCATAAAACAATTTTTAATACTCGTTTAAATTCCTTGGTTTTTTTCTAGCTTGAATTATCCTCACAGTTGTTGCCTGGAGGGTGTTCCATTAACATCTTAACTTAAGCACTATAATTTTAATTACTAGAAACTTCATTTCAATAGTGTGAACATTTTTGCTCCAACATGTACTCCCATTCTTCTCCCTCCTTGTGTTATTGTCATACAAATTGCATATCTCTATAATTATATCAACAGTCGAATATTTCTGCAGTTACCACTTAAATTATGTGGAAGAATCCTTACTATTTGTGTCACTGGTATTTATTTCTTCATGGGGCTTTAGATTGATATCAAGTGTTCTTTCATTCAGCCTGAATCCTTTAATGATTCTTATAAAACCAATCTTACAAGAAAAGAATGCATCAGTTACTTGAGAATGTCATAATTTTTCTTCCTTGAGGGTAATCTAGGTTTGTCTTGAACTTGTGATCTCACTGCCTCAGCCTCTTCCATGCCCAGCTTCTCTTTCATTTTTGAAAGCGTTTTGCTAAATGTGCAATTATTGGTCAACAGCCCTTTTTCCCTTGCAGCATTTTTAATATGTCATCTCTTTACTTCGTCTCCATGATGGCTGATGTTTGCTGTTAGCCTTACGGAGAGTGTCTTCTGTATGCTAAGTCACTCTTCTCTAGGTGCTTTGATGATCTTGAGTAGGTGTGGGTCCCTCTCATGTACCCTGCATAGAATTCACTGAGTTTCTTGGATGCGTGAAGTTTTCCATCACATCTGGGACACACATTCAATGCTGTAGTGAGCAGCATTCGGTTGTAGCTCAGCCTTCTTTCCATGGTCACGTGGAGCCTGGAGAGCAGCCTGAGATGTACTGTTGAACCTTCTCGGGGGTTTAGCTGGGAGCACACATTGCCTGGTACCTTCTTGAGAGCATTTAAACCTCCAGTAACATGTTGGTGCTTTTTCAAAGCCCTGGGTAAATATCTCATTTACAGATTTTTTCTTTCTCAGGGCTTTGTTTTATTTTTATCAGACTCTTTTTATTCTCAACTATGACTTTTCTCAGGTAGCTATAATGTTAAACAGCCATTGCTGATTATTTTTGAGTAGTGCCCTACTATCAGAGCTGTGTGCACAAAGATCAAGTAAAACACAAAGCCCAAGGAACAGGACTGTCCCGGAGTCTGCCTGACAGTCCAATTGGTAACACTTCTCTAGGCAAAGAACTCTGTGGAGAGCTCCTGAGCTATTCCGCCTCTCCGGTGGCTTAGTCATCTGCTGATCTTCAGAGCAAGCATGGCTATGAGACTGCTGGTGTTCAAGGCTGACACCAATCTGGAGAAGAGAGTAAAGAAGCTGTCAAGGTCAAAATGCCATCAACCTCCTTCCTGCTGAGATTCAGTCATTCTTCCTAGACACACATCCCCAGCATGGCTGCAAGCCTTTGATTTTATTTCCAGATGCTGAGGAAGTTCGTCTTTGCCTACTTTGGCCACTATTCTCTCTGCTTAAGTGAAAGAATGAATTTTCAGAGGTCTGTGCTACCATTCTGTGAGCACCACTCCAAGTGAGAAAACAGAAAGATCCTGCCAGAATAGCTTAGTTGGTAGTGTATTTGCCTAACAGACATGAGACCCTGGGTTAAATCCCCAGACCACATAAACAGGGTTGCACGAGGAAAGCAGCAGAATGTAATGGGCCATCCTAGGAGGAGCCTGGAAGACAATAGAGCTGAGAGTAGAGGTTCCAGACTATCGAGGCTCAGCTCCAAAGGTTATTAGCAACTCGGCCAAGAGGCCATTCTTGTGATCATTTGGCAAAGGGTGTGGCTGCTTTCTACCCTTGCCCTATGAATTTGCCTGAGGCTAAACTTAAAAAGTCAATGGACTAATTTCTTTGGCAGAGGAGATCTCAAGACAGCCTAATATTGTCTCTGTCTTGTGGCTGTTAGTAGTCAGTCACATATAGTATGTATTTCTGCAATGAGAAAAGAGCAAATCGGGGAGGAAAAAATATGAACTGTACCATGTGAAGGGGAAAGAGCACCAGGGAGTTCCATGCTGGAGCCGAGGCTTGTGATAAAAGAGACAGGAGATTGATTAGGTAGAGGGCTGGTCCTCTCTAGAATAAGTTCACAACTTGTGCTTCTCAAAAGCAACAGCGAATCAAAGATGCTACAAACGTGATTCAAGGGTGCCAGGATTCAGCCCAGCTGGTAGCCCAGCTTGGCAGTGCAGTCAGTCCACATGGTACTGGCATTCGCCAAAAGTACTCTGAAGTTTAGACTTCAAAGTTTAGAGTCATACAGGATACAGGGGTAAATGGGTTGTGGACTCTTCCTCTCTGGCTTTGAGAGCCACTGAGGCTGGGAGGATAGAGACCATGACCCCAAGATGTTAGAGGTGCCAGAGTCATGGAATATCTGCCAAGGAGCGCTGCACACAGAGGGTGGAGCCAGCCTTAAAGAGAAGTATGCTGAAGGCAGAAAAGCCAGAAGCTCAAGCCGTCCAAGCCCTAGGACGTTGGGCATGATGCTACGGGATCTGAAGTTTGCCCTGCTGGGTCTCTGTCTTGCTTTGGTTCAGTTTTTCCTCCCTTTGCCCTCATTCCTCCATTCTGGAATGGCAATGAATATTCTGTGTGCCACTGTACGTTAGAAGGATGGGCTTTGCTTTTTGAATTTATAGGAAGTTATGTTTCAGAGATTGCCTGAGTCTCAGAAGAGACTTTGAACCTTTAAATGGTTGACTGAGACCCTGAAAGACTACAGGGACTTTTGAAGTTTGACTGAAAGCATTTCGATTCAGCTCCAAGCCTGTGGGATCCAGGGAGTGTAAAGTGGGGGCTGGAATAAGAATGGTTCCCATAGGCTCATGTTATTCGGAAGCTGGTTCCCAGTTGGTGTCTCTGTTATTAGAAATGAATTTCCTTCTCTCTCTGGGGAAGCTGGCATATATATTCATAATGTGTTGTCCAGGCTGGCCTCAAACTCCTGACCTCGAGTGATTCCCCTACCTCACAAGTAGCGGGAACCACAGGCATGACCTGCCTGTGTACTGGGTTTCCCTATAGAAGACTCTTGAGAATCCGTCAGACCCCTACGCCAGCATCTCTGTCCCACATGCCAGAAAGATGAGTGCCAGGTTCAGCTCCGAGGCTTTGGCCTGAGCAGAATGAATGTGTGTAAACCCCAGAGGTCTTACCTACCGTGCCTTTACCGTCTATGAATATTTCAGCAGACACTGAGGAACAGGTAAGGTTTAGCTGATCGACGGCTAAAAGGGGCAAATCTTCGAAGCTGAAAAGACTGAATGAAGTCATGTTTAACTCCTCTTGAAGTAGAAGTGTGCTTAAAAAAACCTCCACAGTCTCGAGCACTGGACTGTAAGAAAAGGAATTGCAGCAGGTAAATCTTTCCCCAGGATGCCCAGCCGCACTCGTTAGCTCCCAACCTGAAGGGTCAGAGCAGGGGGTCAGCTGGCACAGTGGTGTCAGTGATACAGCTTTATGGGCTCAGTTGACCCGAATAAGATGACCATTTCACACACTGGCAGCTATTTCTTCATGATCTCCTTGACCTCTGGCCTCTGGGCTCAGAAGTTGATACTTCTGATAAGTTGATACTTCTCCGAGCAGAACAAAACTTACAAGTGCTTCAACTTAAAGGAGCCCCAATCCAATGACCTGATAGCCAACATTCAGTTAATAACAGTTAATCCCCATCCCTCCATATGGTGGTTGGTCCTAGCCCCCGGCTGTGCAGTAAAATCACCCGTGAGCTTTTTAAAAAAGATCGTGTTGAGGCTGGGGCTGTAGTTCAGTTAGTAGAATGTGCCAAGCATGCACAAAGTGTGGGTTCAGTTCCCAGCACTTCCTCAACTGGGTGTTGTTGGGAGCTGCAGACTCCTGGCCCCCTGACTTTCTTTGCCTGCCTCAGACCCTTTGCCTGCTGGAGTGAACTGAGCAAAACCCCTGTGCCTGCAGCTGCTCTGAGCACGAGACCCTGATGGCATCTCCTGATGCAGCTGAATGATCCCGAGAGCTGGGGCATGGCTATCAGTTAAGGGTCCCTACAAGCTTCCCTGGGGCACAATAAAGTTGGCATTCTTGTATCAAGGATGACCCGTTTCCCCATGTCTTTGTCTGTCTGTGTGCATGTGTTTTTAAGTCTCCAGCCTAGTTCCTGGCTCATGTAATGTCCTATAGTGACATGGGTGCAACAGGTGCCATGGTGGCTGCCTGTAATCCCAGATCTCCTAGGCCAAGGGGATCAACAACTCAAGATAGCCCTGGGTACAATACAGTGTGAGGCCACCCTTGACTATGTGAGGATGTTTTTAAAAAACAAACACATGAACGAACAAGTAAATAAACAAACAGATCCTCTGGCTGGGTCATAGTATGGAAGGGTCCACCTAACACTACGTTGAGATTGTTCTCCCACCACTGTAACATAAGGCACACTGGGAAAAGACAGGAAGGACAAGACTCCAAATTTATCAGACAAAATAAAGGGGATTTGGATTCCTGTTGAATTTGAATGACAGATAAAGTATTTTTGGTACATACTTTTGGCATAAACCCATACTAAGAATCTATCTAAAATTGAAGTGTGAAGGGTTTCATGTATTTTATTTGGAAATGTCAAAGGACAAAACTGAAGATGAAATCGAGTCCGTGTGGCGAGTTCTTGTCTCCCAAATCAAGACCATCTAGAACAAAACAAAAAGAGACCCTGCATCAAGCCGGTGCCACTCAAGGGTGCCATCTTAGCTGTGGAAGAGGAAGGAGAGCAACACGGTGCTCAGAGGCCTACGCTAGCTCTCCGGGGCCACCAGAGGTACCACATTCTGAAGTCCCCAACAGCAGAAGCTAACTCTCCACACTTCTAAGAAGAGTCAAGGTCAACAGCGAGTTTGGCTCTGGCCTCTATTAGGCTTCTCTCTCTCTCTCTCTCTCTCTCTCTCTCTCTCTCTCTCTCTCTCTCTCTCTCTCTCCTGCGTGTCTTCACATGTATGTACAGGTATGCATGCATGCATGTGCTTATGAAAGCCAGACAACAATCTTGGCGTGGTGTTCTGCAGACCATTCTCTTTGCTATTGAGACAGGATCTCTCACTGGCCTAGAACTTGCAGAGTAGGCAAAGATGCCTGCAGCTCCCCAGAGCTGAAATTACAAAATGTATGCACTGTGCCCAGCTTCTTTCTTTCTTTCCCTTTTTCTTTCTTTCCCTCTTTCTTCCTTTCTTTCGTTCTTTCTTCCTCCATCATCTTCTTGTTTTTAATGTGGATTCTGGTATTGAACTAAGGTCCACACACTTGGAAGGCAAGTACTTTTCAACTGAATTTTTTCTTTAGTGCCTTTGGTGTTACTTTTTATGTATGGGCATCAGTCAGATTAGGGTCCAGCCCTGTGGTGTCATTTAATCACTTATTTGTTTGCTTATTTTTACTTGTTTTGTTGTTGCTCTTTGGGTATTTTTGTTTGGTTGGGTTTTTTTTTTATTGTTGTTTTTGTTTTATACAGAATTCCTCTATGTGCCTGTCTGGTAGCCAGTCTTTTATTGACCTAGACTCCAAACACACTTATATTCTCAGATGCCGGTAGTTAGAGCAATTTTGGCGGGTGCAAATCGGCCTTTAACCATGCCCCTCTGAACTGGAGCTAGGAGAGTAAAAAAGGTGGTTCACTTTTCTGAAGAAAGAGAAGTGTCTCGTGGCTCAGTGGGAAATAGTGGAGGACATAGAGGTGTAAAATACAGTAAGCCAAGAGGAACAACATTAAGAGAAAGTAACAGAAAGTGGCAGCCACTCTTTCAAGAGATTGGTGTGACCGGAAAGCAGAATAGGGAAGACACGAGATGGTAACTCGCAATGGGAACAAGGGAACCCTTCCATGCTTCTACCGCTGCAAGATTTCTGGTTTCCTTTGTCCCTTTTAAGAAAAACAAACACAGTTTAACCCAAGTGTGATGAGATTGAAGCACCAGTGAGGACAGCTCCATCTTCATTTTATTGAGGCGGATGGGGATGGGGGACTGGCTGGGGGATGGGGGACTGGCTGGCGGTTGTGCACAGCAAGAGGCCCAGATACCCTGGGCTGCAGCAACCTGCAGGCCCACGCGGCGGAAGGGAAGCTGCCTCCTGGCTCCGAACTCTCCTTCCAATGATGGTTCCTGCCCACTGTGTTGGGGTACCTAACCCTCAGGTGAAGGCTGGTGAGGAGGGCCTCTCTGGGTTTAGACTGTTCAGAATACAACACTCTGCCCGCATTGTTCTTCTGAACATTTACAAAGAGTCTGGCCAGGCAAGGGGACGGGGGATGGTGGAAACAAACCACCAGCTACCGCTGCAGAACTCAGCCACCGACTTTTCCCAAAGAGGTAGCAACCGGGCCCTTCCCACTGCAGAGCCGGTGTCCAGGCTTCCCTCGCCTTTGTCCAGGGCCCATCTCGCGTCTGTCACCTGAGATCCCTCACCGACCGATGCCCCTCGTTGCCATCCCACCGTGAGCGAAAGGTTCCTTAATAAGAGTGTAAATAAAAGCCAGGCTGAAAAATGAGTTTTCCGTCTCAGCAATCACCGGCCTAACCTCGGCTGTAAATAGTCTGGCGAAGATGCGCAGATGGAGTCTCCGCACTTGAGGGATCTGGGCAATCTCTGAGCAGCACGGCCGGGGGCAACAGCTGGGGGCAGCGAAGATGAAAGCCCTGAGCCCGAGGACACTGCACGAGTCCAGTCCAGCGTTCTGTAAGAGCAAATGCTAAGGGACTCTCCTCCCCCACCCTCTGTGACTCTCCGTCCACCTCCACCCCCCACCCCACCCCACCCCACCCCACCCCCGCAGTTGCAGGAATCACCCTGGTGTGCAAGTCCTCGGGAAGAATGCATCCGCCAGACCTCCCTAATTTATGGCCATTGGTATCATAGCTTTAACGTGATTTATCTGATGGCAGAGAAGACGGCAAAAACCTCGAGAAGACTGATTGGCCATCCAGGCATTGTGCATTTCTGATTGGCCTTATTAATTTAGGATTCATCCAGGAAGCAGCCTCTTGGCAGAGTCAAGGAAATCAACTTTGCAACCGCGTCAACGGCGAGTCCTCTGGGACTCGCCCGGGGGGTCCAGCTTTAGTGAAATGGAAGAAATAATGGATTGCTGGAAGAGGCCGGGGGAGTTGGCCTGAATGCGCTAGCGTGCTGACTGAATCAGACTGAGCTTGAGAAAGAGGCTGAAGCTGGAGGCCTTAGCTGGGACTGAGTCCCACTTCGTCTGTATACAGACCAAAGACATCGGCGCTTGCCAGAGAGGAGGGAGGATGGTTTTCTGTCTTATTTTATTTTATTTTCTATTTTTGTCATGTTTGTATCTGGGTGGAAAACCCAACACACAACTTAGAAAAGAACAGGGGAACAAATTAAATGTGTTTTGTTCCGCAATTTTATGAGAGAAAAAGAGTTCTTGCTTTTTGAGCCCCGTATTTATGGGATCTATAAATTATTGGTTAAGCACGCCAGTGCACCACAAGGTCATTACTCTGTGCTGCCGCAGTAACTGTCATTTAAATGTCACGACTGAGTGACGCGACTCAGCCTGGTGTATAAAGGACTACATAAAATATTTGAAAGGGGGGAGGGATATTGTGTTTATTGGAAAATATTTTCATGTGAATGAATTACAAAATTGGTAGAGGTGGCTATATAACTTAAGTATATCCCCATTCGTTTGTTATGCTTACCCGTATGCAGGATTCCAATGTAGACACATAGTGCTTGGCAGCCTCCAGATATAAGCATGAACATTGTTTCTTGGGGAGCATGAACAAAGTGGGGCGGGGGGGGGGATTGGTTGGTTGGGGGAGGGGCAGGTTAAATGATAGGCAGCAGCACAATCATTTCCTTTATTTATAGCTCTAACCAGAAAAATGGACTGGCAGCAGCTGAGTTCCAATTTCTTTTGCTGCCTGAACCGATGAGCGGTTGCCTGAAATGTCATTGAGCCAGAAGGTTGTGCATTTCATTCATCGCCAGGTTACGGAAGCTTTGAAGCGGGGCTCGAACATGGGTAATTGTCCTGCCACTCACCAAGGTGAGCAAGCACAATCTCGCGGGTGGAATTGGCTCAGTAGGGGAGAGTACTGCCTGTCAGTGCTGACTGGCGTCATCAAACGCTGTCCAAGTGGAAATGAAGGTGGCCAGGTTAGTCTTCTGATGAAAGTGGGGCAGAACGCGCAGAGGTTACTTCCTGGGGCAACAAAACTGGATACGGAGTCAGGGACGGGGGCCTGTTTGGATCACCAGACACAGTATGTGCACAAGGCACAGACGTCCTATGTCCAATGTCCTGAATGTGTGCCACATGGGTAGACAGATACACGCAGCATTTAGGAATATGTGGGAGCCGGAGAAGGTTTCCCCGTGTTTTGGTCACTGTACTGGTTCATGAAGGATGAGGGGTTTGATGAGGCAGAGAACAAGTCACGCTAGCAGGGGTGGAGAGGAGGAGAGGGGAAGAGACCAAGATGATGGTTTCCCAGGCTGCTCAACTTTGTGGGCCACCTGTCAACCACTCCCTGTAAAGAGACATCCAGAGGGCTTCACCATTTTTCTAACGAAAGTAACAGAAACCCATCCTTGTTTCCATAAGCACATTTAACGCTAATGACTACTGGGCAAGCGCAAGTCATAAACGGGAGCTCAGCTTTGAAAAATCCTACTGCCGCCTTCAGTCATAAATCACTCTCAGCCACTAGGACATATGGCACAGGAACAAATCACATTACAGGGAACCGAGGTTTCCCCAGCACCACATCTTGACCTCTCGCGGTGTTTGGTTCTAAAGACAGGCTGTCAGCTCTACAGCAGCTCCCCTGCATCCGGCGTGGCGGTCTAGCTCAGCCCCTCACCTTTCCCTGCTAGGCTGCTCTCTGAACCCGGCAGGAACCTCATCGTTCAGTCCGTCTGCATTCATTTGCTCGCTGGGTAGCCCCTTCCCAGGCTGCTCTACGGATGGTTTTCTTTCTTTATCTCACACTTAGCCTCCCCATCTCCTCCTCCTCCCTCTGAACCCCTGTACAACCGACTGCCAGCGAGGTTAAAGTGCAACCCCAAACAGCAGTCTCGCAGTCCGTGTCTCTGTGGCAGCTCTAATTCACTCTATAAACATGCAGGGTTGCTTATTCTCTTGTAGAGAACACACATCTCGGGGGTGGACTCTAGCCCATTACAGTTGGCATTTCCAAGACGCTGACCCTCACACCCCAACCCTTTCTTGTCATGAGCATTTACCCCCTTCCATTTGGGGCTGTAGTAGTCAATGTCCCTCTGCCAACTTTGCACTCGAGTCTTTGGAAAGCCTTTTTTTTTTTTTCTTTTTTGAGGAACTGCAGTATCTATGTATTAAGGGCAGATAGCCCAGGGGCTTGCCAGGGGGCCCCAACTGTGCCTGTCAATGGCAGTTCTGGCAAATTCTGACAGCTGCTGGTCTCTTATTTATTCATTTTGCAAACGCTACAGAAACTCTTTCATACATCCCAGTGAACACGGAGGGGAAGGAGTCTAAGGTTTGGGGAAAGTAGCATCTAGATGTGCAATACTAACGGAAACAGCGCAGTGAGAGGGTTCAGAGGTGGTGCAGTGCGCAGCGGCAGACCCGAGGAAAGAGTGTCTAGGAGTCTGCAAGGATCAGGGAATGTTCACTCCTGCTGACCACTGCACTGGGGCACAAAGAAGGAGAAGAACCGACGAAAGGGAGGCAGGGTGGCTGGTTATGCTGGTCCCGTGTGGGAAGCAAAGTTTAAATAAGGTCAGGGATAGATGGAGGGAAAAGGCAGAGGGATGGAATCTCTGCAGACAATGAAAAGAGAATGAACAAAAGGGTAAGGGGGACATGAAAAGGCCAAAAACGGAAAGGCAGTCATTGTCTCTATTACTGTAAGCTTCACCCAAGCCCCAGAAAACCAGAGCCTTAGAGAGCAAGTGACAAGGTTGTATCAACACTGGAGTCATCACGGCAAACAGGGGACGTTCCAGGACATGAGGCAGAGTCCAGGAAAACATGAGTTTGTCATAAAGATTTGCTGATTTATATTTTATCTGTCTGAGTGTTTGCATGTATGTATGTGCACCGTGTGCATGCCCAGTGCCCTCAGAGGACAGAAGAAGCATGGGGTCCCTGGAAGTGGAGTTACAGATGCTCATGAGCCATCATGTGGTGCTGAGAACCAAATGGGGTCCATTGAAAGAGCAGCCGGCGCTCTTAACCCATGAGCCATGGCTTCATCTCCAGGTTGTTTTTTCTTTGAGGCAGGGTCTTACTTTGTACCCCGGATA